>NC_091283.1:605383978-605705050 GCF_032444005.1 Ranitomeya imitator | reverse complement strand
ACTGGTGGCAGCTTTTGGTCAGTTGTGCCAGCGTGGCTTGTGCTGGACACGATGCCGACTACACAGCAGGGGAACAGCTGGCGGTGCTGAACCCCACTAACACATTGACTGGTGTTTTTCTCTGTGCTGCTAGCAGTTCCGGGCAAAAACTAGCGGTGTTTGAGCCCAGGGTCAGCAGGAGAGGAGCAGAGTGTAGGCCGAAGCCTAGTTGAACCAATTTCAAAGGTTACCTTTAACCCCCCCTCAGGTGTTGCAAGGTACAAGAGCCACACCTTGTGCAGCATTAGTGCTGCACAAGTTAAAGGTTGCTCTATTTAATTTGCTCCTTGCACACGCTGAATAAAACACGTACACTATTTAGCCCACTAAACTGTCAAACAGTAGTGGAGGTGTGACTTGTCTTTTTAAGGAGATGCAGCACAGGTGTCAAAATTTACACCTAGCTGCTGGGCGCAGATTCCTGAGCTTTGTTATTTGCTGTACAGGAGTCTGCGCTATTGTGATCCCTTGGTCATGCGCAGTGAGCGCTTCCTGTCTTCTGACCTCATTTCATGTCGGCCGTTGCGGTTAGCGATGGACATGAATCCCAGACCCACAGTGTGTTTTCAAAAAATCACACTGCGTGGCTGGGATTTGTGGCCTTGTGCAGTAAATATGTTTGACACTCACACATGTCCTTACACCTGCTTCAGACTGGGCGGCCTCATCTGATCCCTTATCGCCTGCCGCGGCCATGAGGACACCCAGTCTGAAGAAGGCGGAAGGAGATGAGTGAACACAGGCAAACATATGCACTGCACATGCCCATCAATCACACCCTCGCTGTCCAAAAAAATAAGACACCGAGGGGCGTTGTTTCGAGCAGGGCAGACGCACAGGCGCAGCCAGCTAACCAATGATGTCAAAAGACGGGCAGCGCTAGCAAGGGTGGTGCTGCGTGTCATTAGAAAGGAAAGTCACACCTCAGGGACAGTGGAATGGTCTCAATGAGACACATTTTGTACGTGTTGAGTTCCACGTGGGCAAGGAGAAAAAGTCAGCCACCTTGTACAAATGCAGCAGTACTGCTGTACAAGGTGGCTGTTATACATAGAAACACCTGGGGGTGGGGGGCAGGCTCCCTTCAATTTCAGTTCATGTGCCTGCGTGGCGTTTGCAGGTCACGTTGCAAGCTACACAGCAGGGGAACAGCTGGCGTTGCTCAACCCCACTGACACATTGACTGGTGTTTTTCTCTGTGCAGCTCGCATGTCCGGGCAAAAACTGGCGGTGTTAGAGCCCAGGGTCAGCAGGAGGAAGAGAGGAGCAATGTGTAGGCCGAAGCCTGCACTGGTGGCAGCTTTTGGTCGGTTGTGCCAGCGTGGCTTGTGCTGGACACGATGCAAGCTACAAAGCAGGGGAACAGCTGGCGTTGCTGAACCCCACTGACACATTGACTGGTGTTTTTCTCTGTGCAGATCGCATGTCCGGGCAAAAACTGGCGGTGTTAGAGCCCAGGGTCAGCAGGAGGAGTAGAGGAGCAGAGTGTAGGCCGAAGCCTAGTTGAACCAATTTCAAAGGTTACCTTTAACCCCCCCTCAGGTGTTGCAAGGTACAAGAGCCACACCTTGTGCAGCATTAATGCTGCACAAGTAAAAGGTTGCTCTATTTAGTTTGCTCCTTGCACACGCTGAATAAAACACGTACACTATTTAGCCCATTATACTGTCAAACAGTTGTGGAGGCGTGACTTGTCTTTTTAAGGAGACGCAGCACAGGTGTCAAAATTTGCACCTAGGTACTGGGCGCAGATTCCTGAGCGTTGTTATTTGCTGTACAGGAGTCTGCGCTATTGTGATCCCTTGGGCATGCGCTGTGAGCGCTTCCTGTCTTCTGACCTCATTTCATGTCGGCCGTTGCGGTTAGCGATGGACATGAATCCCAGACCCACAGTGTGTTTTCAAAAAATCACACTGCGTGGCTGGGATTCGTGGCCTTGTGCAGTAAATAGGTTTGCCGCTCACACATGTCCTTACACCTGCTTCAGACTGGGCGGCCTCAGCTGATCCCTTATCGCCTACCACGGCCAGGAGGCCGCACAGTCTGAAGAAGGCGGAAGGAGATGAGTTAAGACAGGCGAACATATGCACTGCTCGTGCCCATAAACCACACCCTCGCTGACAAAATAAATATGACAACGAGGGGCGTTGTTTCTAGCAGGGCGGATGCACAGGCGCAGCCAGCTAACCATGATGACAAAAGACGGGAAACGCTACCAAGGGGGGTGCTGCGTATCATTAGAAAGGAAAGTCACACCTCAGGGACAGTGGAATGGTCTCAATGAGACACATTTTGTACGTGTTGAGTTCCACGTGGGCAAGGAGAAAAAGTCAGCCACCTTGTACAAATGCAGCGGTACTGCTGTACTAGGTGGCTGTTATACATAGAAACACCTGGGGGGGTGGGGCCAGGTTCCCTTTAATTTCAGTTCATGTGCCTGCGTGGCGTTTGCAGGTCACGTTGCCGGCTACACAGCAGGGGAACAGCTGGCGTTGCTGAACCCCACTAACACATTGGCTGGTGTTTTTCTCTGTGCAGCTAGCACTTCCGGGCAAAAACTAGCGGTGTTTGAGCCCAGGGTCAGCAGGAGGAGGAGAGGAGCAGAGTGTAGGCCGAAGCCTGCACTAGTGACAGCTTTTGTTCTGTTGTGCCAGCGTGGCTTGTGCTGGACACGTTGCCGACTACACAGCAGGGGAACAGCTGGCGGTGCTGAACCCCACTGACACATCACCTAGTGTTTTTTCTGTGTAGACAACACTTCCAGGTGGCAACTGACAGTGTTGAAACCCAGGGAATCAAAGAGGAGCAGAGTGTAGGCCGAAGCCTGCAGTGGAGCAAGTTGAAAGGGAACCTTTAACCCCCCCCCCCCCCAGGCATTTGTTGCTGAAAGAGCCATCTTGTACAGCAGTAATACTGCACATGGAAAATTGTGGCTCCGAAAATTATGCTCCTTGCAAACGCTGAAGTACACACTCATATAATGTGTCCCCTCACACCGTCAAACCATCCCGGAAGTGGGACTTTCCTTTGTAATGTGACACAGCACAGCCGTCATTCCAACCTCCTTGGTGCCGGGCGCCACCTCCTCAACGTTGTTTGGTTCTGTCACGGAGCCCGCGCTGTAATGTTATCCCTTGGCCATGCACAGTTAGCGGTGCCCGTCTTCTGACATCATGTAGGTGTCAGGCTGGCAGTGCCTGTGCGTCCAAGCTGCCCGAGATCCAACCTTGCAGTGTCATCTAATGTAGTCCCACTGTGGGCCAGGGATCCATGGGCATGCGCAGTGCATATCATCGCCTCTCACTCACCTCCTTCCTGCTTCTTCAGACTGTGCGGCGTCACGGCCGTGGCATGCTATTAGGGATCAGCTGACGCCGCCTAGTCTGAAGAAGCGTGAAGAAGGGGAGTGAGAGGCTAGTATATGCACTGCGCATGGCCATGGATACCAGGCCCACTGTGGGATCACATTAGACGACACTGCGAGGTGTGATTTCGGGCAGCGTGGACGCACAGGCGCAGCCAGGACGACAACAAATGATGTCAGAGGACGGGCAGCGCAAACTGTGCATGGCCAAGGGATAACATAACAGCGCAGGGTCCATGACGGAATCAAACAACGCTAAGGAGGCAGCGCACGGTGCCAAGGGGGTAGCAATGACGGCTGTGCTGCGTCACATTACAAAGGAAAGTCCCACCTCCGGGACGGTTGGACGGTGTGAGGGGACACATTACATGAGTGTGTAGTTCAGCATTTGCAAGGAGCATAATTTCAAGAGCGACCTTTCGTGTTAGTGCTGCACATGGTGGCTCTTTCAGTAACAAACGCCTAGGGGGGGGGGGACAGGTCCCCTTACATTTTAGTTGTGCCAGCGTGGCGGTCGCATGACACGTTGCCGGATACACAGCTGGGGATCAGCTGACGTTACTGAACCCCAATAACAGACGAGCGACTGTTGACTGTGCACACAGCACTTCCAGGCACCAACTGGCGGTGTTAGAGCCCAGGGACAGCAGGAGGAGCAGATTGGAGGTATTGCCGCACACACAGCTGGGGATCAGCTGACATTACTGAACCGCAATAACAGAGGAGCGACTGTTGACTGTGCACACAGCACTTCCAGGCACCAACTGGCGGTGTTAGAGCCCAGGGACAGCAGGAGGAGCAGATTGGAGGTATTGCCGCACACACAGCTGGGGATCAGCTGACGTTACTGAACCCCAATAACAGAGGAGCGACTGTTGACTGTGCACACAGCACTTCCAGGCACCAACTGGCGGTGTTAGAGCCCAGGGACAGCAGGAGGAGCAGAGGAACAGAGTGTAGGCCGAAGCCTGATTGGAGCAAGTTGAAAGGAAACCTTTAACCCCCCCCCCCCCCAAGACGTTTGTAGCTGAAAGAGCCATGTTGTGCAGCACTAAGGATGCAAAAGGAAAAGGTTGCTCTTTTAATTATGCTCCTTGCAAACACCGAAGTAAACACTAAAAATGTGTCCCCTTATACCGTTAAACCGTCACGGAGGTGCGAATTTCCTTCGTAATGGGACACAGCACAGCTGTCATTCCTATCCCCTTGGTGCCGTGCGCTGCCTCCTCAGCGTTGTTTTAAGCTGTCACGGAGCCTGCGCTGTTCTGTTAGCCCTTGGCCATGCCCAATTAGCGCTGCCTGTCTTCTGACATAATTTGGTGTCAGGTTGTCACTGCCTGTGCGTCCACGCTGCTCCAGATCCCACCTCGCAGTCTCGTCCAACGTAATCCCACTGCGGGCCTTGGAACCATGGACATGCACAGTGCATATCCTCGACTCTCACTCCCCTCCTTCCCTCTTCTTCAGACTGTGCGGTGTCACGGCCGTGGCATGCTATTAGGGATCAGCTGACGGCGCACAGTCTAAAGAAGGCGGAGGGAAATGAGCGAGAGCCCGAGGGGAAGATATGCACTGCGCATGCCCATGGATCCCAGGCCCGCAGTGTGACTCAATCAGAAGACAGTGTGAGGCGGGATCTCGGGCAGTGCGGCCGCACAGGCGCAGCCAGCCTGACAACAAATTATGTCAGAAGACAGGCAGCGCAAATAGGGCATGCCCAAGGGATAACAGAACAGCGCAGGCTCTGTGACAGCTTAAAACAACGCTGAGGAGGCAGCGCATGGCACCAAGGGGGTAGGAATGACGGCTGTGCTGCGTCACATTGCGAAGGAAAGTCCCAGCTCCGGGACAGTATAACGGTATCAGTGAACACATTTTATAAGTGTTAAGTTCTGCGTGTGCAAGGAGCTAAAAAAAAAGAGCTACCTTTTCCTTGTGCAGCATTACTGCTGCACAAGATGGCTCTTTCAGTAACAAACGACGGGGGGGGGGGGGACAGGTTCCCTTACATTTAGGTTGTTGTGCCAGCGTGGCGGTCGCAGGACACATTGCCGGCTACACAGCTGGGGATCAGCTGACGTTACTGAAACCCAATAACACTGGGTCATATGTTTTTACTGTGCAGTCTGAGCCGCAACTGGCGGTGTTGGAGCCCAGGAATAGCAGTTCAGGTGGTAGAAAGATGAACAGAGCAGGAGACCTGGATGACACCCAATTAGTTAATCAGGCAGAGGAGTGGCAAATTCCTGCGAGATCCAGGCCTGGTTCATTTTCAGGAAAGTAAGCCGGTCAACGTTATCGGAGGATAGTCGCATGCGACGGTCTGTTAGTACACCGCCTGCGGCACTAAAGACACGTTCCGATAAGACACTAGCCGCAGGGCAAGCCAGCACCTCCAATGCATACTGGCTTAGCTCTGGCCATGTATCCAGCTTAGAGACCCAAAACTTGAATGGGGAAGTACAGTAAGAGGGCAAGCCATGTAGTCTGTCACCATCTGACGGAACCGTTGCCTCCTGCTGACTGGAGCCGCCGGTGATGGTGTAGACATTTGGGGCGGGCACACAAAAGTGTGCCAGAGTTGTGCCATACTGGGCTTGCCTTGGGCAGAGGCACTGCTTCTGCTCCCTCTTTGGGCAGAGCCTCCCCCACTGCCTCGACGCACTGAGCTGCTTTGTAAAGCTCTAGCAGCACTCCTCTCAGTTGGACAGGAGAAGATGATGGAATTCACCAGTGTGTCGTGGTACTCCCGCAATTTACGCTCCCGGGTCAACGCAGGGATGAGGTTTTGGACGTTGTCCCGGTAGCGAGGATCGAGGAGGGTGAACACCCAATAATCAGGCATGTTGAGAATGTGGTCGATGCGGCGGTCGTTTCTCAGGCACTGCAGCATGAAATCCACCATGTGCTGCAGAGTGCCAACTGGCCCAGAAACGCTGTCCCCTGCTTGAGACATGATCTCTGCCCGCTCGTCATCACCCCACCCTCGCTGTACACACTGACCACTGGACAATTGTGTCGCTCCCTCCTCTGGACGGAGCTCTTCCTCCTCCATTGACTCCTCCTCATCCCCCTCACAAATTGGCCCCTGCGTACCCCTTTGTGAGGAACCACGTGGCGCTGACTCTCCAGAAGCTGATGGAAAAGGTGACTCCTCATCCTCCACCTCTTCCACAACATCATCCCTTAACCCTTGCAAAGTTTGCTGAAGCAGGCAGATAAGGGGGACAGTCATGCTGACTAGTGCATCATCTGCACTTGCCATCCGCGTGGAATAATCAAAAGGACGCAAAACCTGGCAGACGTCCTTCATAGTGGCCCACTCTGTGGTTGTGAAGTCTGATCGGCGCTGACTGCGACTTCTTTGCGCCTGATGCAGCTGGTACTCCATAACTGCTTGCTGCTGCTCACACAACCGCTCCAACATATGTAACGTGGAATTCCACCGGGTAGGTAGGTCACATATGATGCGGTGTTCCGGAAGGCGGAATCGGCGCTGCAGAGCAGCAATGCGGGATCTGGCCAAGCTGGAACGCCGCAAGTGAGCACACTCTAGGCGGACCTTGTGCAGCAGGGCATCAAGATCCGGATAGTCCCTCAGAAATCTCTGCACAACCAAATTGAGCACATGTGCCAGACATGGGATGTGAGTGAGGTTGCCAAGGGCCAAAGCTGCCACCAGATTTCGGCCATTGTCACACACTACCATGCCTGGCTGGAGATTCGCTGGCAGTAACCACACATCGCTCTCCTGCTTGATGGCATTCCAGAGCTCCTGCGCTGTGTGGCTTCGATGCCCCAATGAAACTAGTTTCAAGACGGCCTGCTGACGTTTGGCCACGGCTGTGCTCATGTCGGTCATAGGTAAACGTTCACGGGTCCATGTGGAGGTGGACTGTGACGGATCCTGCAGAGAGGAATCTGAGGAACTGGTGTAAGAGGAGGAGTCGATGTGTACAGACTGGATTCCTGCAATCCTTGGAGTGGGCAGGACACGTCCTGCGCCACTCGCACGATCTGTACCTGGCTCAACAACATTAACCCAATGGGCAGTGAGGGAAACATATCGCCCCTGTCCATGCTGACTGGTCCACGCATCGGTGGCGAGGTGGACCTTGCTACTGACGGCGTTCAGTAGCGCATGTTTTATGTTTGCCTCAACATGCCTGTGCAGGGCAGGGACAGCCTGCCTGCTGAAGTAAAAGCGGCTGGGCACCTTGTACTGTGGGACTGCCAATGCCATCAAGTCACGGAAGCTGTCAGTCTCCACCAGCCTGAACGAGAGCATTTCCAGGGACAACAGTTTGGCAATGCCTGCATTCAGAGCCTGTGCTCGGGGGTGGTTGGCCGAGAATGCCCGCCTTTTCTCCCATGCCTGTACTACCGATGGCTGTAGAGTAGACTGGGAGTGTGAGGATGACTGGGAAGGTGGTGCTGTGGGTGGAATTACACTAGGTCTCTGGACAACAGTGGAGGAAGAGGCAACACGAGATGAAGAGGTGGTAGCTGCCGCTGTTGGTTGGCCTACGTCTTCACTGTGTTTCTGTAACTCCACCGCATGCCTGGTCCGCACATGTTTCCACATATTTGTGGTATTGAGGTTGCTGACACTTTTACCTCTTTTTACTTTCTGATGACACAGCTTGCATTTGACAAAACAAATGTCATCTGCAACTGTGTCAAAAAAGGACCAGGCACTGCAAGTCTTGGGAGCGCCCTTTTTGGCTTTGGAAAGAGACAGGCTCCTAACGGGTGCCAAAGTGGAGGCTACAGGCTCCGCAGTCTTCCCCCTCCCTCTCCCTCTTTGGCCCGTAAGGGGAAGCTCTTCCTCAGAGCTGCTCCCACCACCTTCCTGTTCCTCACGCCACGATGGGTCAAGGACCTCATCATCTCCACTACCCTCTGCCACCAACTGCTCCTCCTGGGTAGTCTCGGCAGCACAGTACGCATCAGAAAGCGGCACCTGAGTTTCATCATCAGATGCGTACTGCGCTGTGGTCACCGGAGGCACTGGCCCACCTGCCTCTTCAGAGTCAGAGAGAAAAAGCTGTTGGGCATCACTGCACACTGCCTCTTCTTCCATTTCTCCAATGCTGCTTGGCTGGCCCCCTGTTTCCAAGCCAAGAGATTCAGAGAACAGAAGTAGAGACGGCTCCTGTCCTGGGCTCTCTGACTGCCTGGCCAATTTGGCAGGTGGTGAAGAGACAGATGGCTGCTCTCCAGTGCTCTGTGCCTGAGAGGATGTGGCACTAACTGAAGTCGATGCCGAGGCGTTAGCTGCCATCCACCCGACAACGGCTTCAATTTGGTCTTCACGCAGCAGCGGTGCACGGCGCTCTCCGACAAAGCTGCGCAAGAAGGACTGTTCCCTGCTGAAACTGAGTGACCGGCGCCCGCAGCAGGCACAGAATCACCACGTCCTCTCCCTGCTCCTCTTCCTGCTCCGCGCCCACGCCCACGTGCCTTACTCCCTGCCCTCTTCATCTTGGTTGACAGATAAAGATAAGCAGAAAAGTACTAAGGCCTTAGCGTGCTTATTCCTGAAATGCTCCTCCTAACAGGTGTAAGAAACACTAATGTTGTAAAGTGTGGACTAAACTTTATTATTTTTCAAATGTGGCCTACACAAGTGTTAAGTTGTGTTTGGTGAACTTTACTTTTTTTTTTGTGCAGATCGGGCTGCAGAGCTAGTTTAAATCACACGGAGACCGTGCAGACAGCCGTAAACGGTAAATTTTAAACAGGCTGCACTATTTGAAAAAAAGGAAATTGTTTTTCAAGGTATGAGGCAGTAACGCACCCTGAGCTGAATCCAACCGGCTATAGCTGCACACAGACTACAGGGCGAGCTGCGCTCACACAGAGACCGTGCAGACAGCCGTAAACGGCGCTGCAAGGCCAAAAAACCCTCCTCTAGGTTATCCTATGTAGTGTTTTTCCACTATTTAGCTGGAGACGGGTGGAAAAACACTAATAGGAACTTTTTTTTTTTTAATTTTAAACAGGCTGCACTATTTGAAAAAAATGAAATTGTTTTTCAAGGTATGAGGCAGTAACGCACCCTGAGCTGAATCCAACCGGCTATAGCTGCACACAGACTACAGGGCGAGCTGCGCTCACACAGAGACCGTGCAGACAGCCGTAAACGGCGCTGCAAGGCCCAATAAACCCCCTCTAGGTTATCCTATGTAGTGTTTTTCCACTATTTAGCTGGAGACGGGTGGAAAAACACTAATAGGGAATTTTTTTTAAAATTTTTAAACAGGCTGCACTATTTGAAAAAAAGGAAACTTTTTCTCAAGGTATGAGCCAGTAACGAACCCTGAGCTGAATCCAACCGGCTATGGCTGCACACAGACTACAGGGCGAGCTGGGCTCACACGGAGACCGTGCAGACAGCCGTAAACGGCGCTGCAAGGCCCAAAAACCCCCCTCTAGGTTATCCTATGTAGTGTTTTTCCACAATTTAGCTGGAGACGGGTGGAAAAACACTAATAGGGAATTTTTTTAAAAAATTTTTAAGCAGGCTGCACTATTTGAAAGAAAGGAAAATTTTTCTCAAGGTATGAGCCAGTAACGAACCCTGAGCTGAATCCAACCGGCTATGGCTGCACACAGACTACAGGGCGAGCTGGGCTCACACGGAGACCGTACAGACAGCCGTAAACGGCGCTGCAAGGCCCAAAAACCCCCTCTAGGTTATCCTATGTAGTGTTTTTCCACAATTTAGCTGGAGACGGGTGGAAAAACACTAATAGGGAATTTTTTTAAAATTTTTAAACAGGCTGCACTATTTGAAAGAAAGGAAAATTTTTCTCAAGGTATGAGCCAGTAACGAACCCTGAGCTGAATCCAACCGGCTATGGCTGCACACAGACTACAGGGCGAGCTGGGCTCACACGGAGACCGTGCAGACAGCCGTAAACGGCGCTGCAAGGCCCAAAACCCCCCCTCTAGGTTATCCTATGTAGTGTTTTTCCACAATTTAGCTGGAGACGGGTGGAAAAACACTAATAGGAAATTTGAGAAAAAATGTGCAGCAGGCTGCACTATGAGCAAAAAAGGACAACTGTGTGAGGCAGTGTGAACCCCCCTGAGCTGAATACAACCGGGTATATGGCTGCACACAGACTACAGAGTGAGCTGCACACACACACACACACACACACACAGAGACCTTGCAGAACGCTGTTAAAACAGCGCTGCAAGGCAAGAGCAAGGTGAACAGTGAAGAACACACAGCGTTTTGCTAAATTAGCCTTTGGAAAGGAAAATAAAGCAATTAGCTAGCTCAACTGGCCCTCAGTTAGAACACAGCGTCCTGTCCCTAACTGAAATCACAGCAGAGTGAGCGCAAAATGGCGGCAGCGTTTTTTATAGTGCAGAGTGACATCATTTCAGCAGCCAATCACAGCCTTGCCAGTACTTACATGCCCACCATGCTAAACAGGATGTGCCCACACTTCCAATCATTCCTCATTGGCTGCTGCGTTCAGTTTGAATTCTGGGAACTTCCGATTCCGGTATCCGATACGCGGGAAGTATCGGAATTCGGTATCGGAATTCCGATACCGCAAATATCGGCCGATACCCGATACTTGCGGTATCGGAATGCTCAACACTACTGACAACCATTTGCTTCCTTTTACTAAAATCACCAGGAAAATGGCAGCACAACAAACAGACAGAAGTAATCACACTTTTTAAAAAAATGCTAAACTTTTGGTCGGCTACTATATAGGCATAGTACAATGACAAATATTTCACTTACTTCTTAAGTAATGTGAGTGATATGTATTGTAAATTCTACAATAGCTTAGAAACCGGCGAATCCGCGCAGCTCACAAAGTGACTGCAGACGTATCATTGTAGACCGGACAATATAGTCCTCCATACTGTATTTTGGGCACCACATAGTCCTCCATACAGTATTATTGGCACCACATAGTCCTCCATACATTATTATGGGCACCACATAGTCCTCCATACAGAATTATGGGCACCTCATAGTCCTCCATACAGAATTATGGCCAACAGATATTTTTCCATACAGTATTATGGGCACCATATAGTCCTCCAAACAGATTTATGGGCATCATACTGTATATTGCTCCATGCAGTATATTGGACACCACATAGTGCCCCATACAGTATTATGGCCCCCCCATAATGCTCCATACAGTATTATGGGCCCATATATTGCTCCATACAATATTATGGGCCCTATATATTGCTCCATGCAGTATAATGCGACTCATAAGTCTAGAAAAAAGACGACTGAGGGGCGATCTAATAACCATGTATAAGTATATAAGGGGACAATACAAATATCTCGCTGAGGATCTGTTTATACCAAGGAAGGTGACGGGCACAAGGGGGCATTCTTTGCGTCTGGAGGAGAGAAGGTTTTTCCACCAACATAGAAGAGGATTCTTTACTGTTAGGGCAGTGAGAATCTGGAATTGCTTGCCTGAGGAGGTGGTGATGGCGAACTCAGTCGAGGGGTTCAAGAGAGGCCTGGATGTCTTCCTGGAGCAGAACAATATTGTATCATACAATTATTAGGTTCTGTAGAAGGACGTAGATCTGGGTATTTATTATGATGGAATATAGGCTGAACTGGATGGACAAATGTCTTTTTTCGGCCTTACTAACTATGTTACTATGTTACTATGTTACATATATTTCTCCATACAGTATAATGGACACCACATAGTGCCCCATACAGTATGGGCCCCCATAATGCTCCATACAGTATTATGGGCCCATATATTGCTCCATACAATATTATGGGCTCTATATATTGCTCCATGCAGTATAATGAGCCTATGTATTACTCCATACAGTATTATGGACCCCATATAATGCTCCGTACAGTAAATTAGTCACATATTATGCTCCACACAGAATAATTGGCCCATATATTTCTCCATACACTATAATGTGCCCCATATAATGATCAATACAGTATAAAGGGCTCCATATATTTTTCCATACAGTATAATGGGACCCATATATTGCTCCATACAGTATAATGAGCCCCATATATTACTCCATACAGTATAATGGACACCAAATAATGCTTCATACAGTATAATGGCACCACATAGTGTGCCATACAAAATAGTCCACATGTATTGCTTCCTACGGAATAATGGCCCCATATACAGTGGGTACAGAAAGTAGTCAGACTAGTGATGAGCGAGTATACTCGTTGCTCAGGTTTTCCCAAGCATGCTCTGGTGATCTGAGTATTTGTTAGTGCTCGGAGATTTAGCTTTCGATGCCGGAGCTGCATGATTTACGACTGCTGGACAGCCTGAACACATGTGGGAATTCCCTAACAAACAGGCATTCCTCACATATATTCAGCCCGTCTAGCAGCTGTAAATCATGCAGCTGCGGCAAGGAAAACTAAATCTCCGAGCACTAACAAATACTCGGAGACCATCTGAGCGTGCTCGGGAAAACCAGGGCAACAAGTATACTCGCTCATCACTAATTCAGACCCCTTTAAATTTTTTACTCTTTGTTTCATTGCAGCCATTTGGTAAATTCAAAAAAGTTCATTTTTTTCTCATTAATGTACACTCTGTACCCCATCTTGACTGATAAAAAAACAGAAATATAGAAATTTTTGCATATTTATTAAAAAAAGAAAAACTGAAATATCACATGGTCATAAGTATTCAGACTCTTTGCTCAGACACTCATAGTCACATGCTATCCATTTCCTTGTGATCCTCCTTGAAATGGTTCTAATCCTTCATTGGAGTCCAGCTGTGTTTAATTAAACTGATAGGACTTGATTTGGAATGGCACACACCTATCTATGTAAGACCTCACAGCTCACAGTGCATCTCAGACCAAATGAGAATCATGAGGTTAAAGCAACTGTCCAAGGAGCTCAGAGACAGAATTGTGGCAAGGCACAGATCTGGCCAAGGTTACAAAAGAATTTCTGCAGTACTCAAGGTTCCTAAGAGCACAGTGGCCTTCATAATCCTTTAATGGAAGTAGTTTAGGACCGCCAGAAGTATTCCTAGACCTGGCCATCCAGCCAAACTGAGCAATTGTGGGAGAAGAGCCATGGTGAGAGATGGAAAGAAGGACTCCAGGATCACTGTGGCTGAACACCAGAGATGCAGTAGGGATATGGGAGAAAGTTCCAAAAAGTCAACTATCACTGCAGCCCTCCACCATCGGGCTTTTATGGCAGAGTGGCCCGACGGAAGCCTCTCCTCAGTGCAAGACATATGAAAGCCTGCGTAGAGTTTGCTAAAAAACACATGAAGGACTCCCAGACTATGAGAAATAAGATTCTCTAGTCTGATGAGACAACGATAGACCTTTTTGTTGATAATTCTAAGCAGTTTGTGTGGAGAAAACCAGGCACTGCTCATCACCTGCCCAATACAATCCCAACAGTGAAACATGGTGGTGGCAGCGTCATACATTGTGGGTGTTTTTCAGCTGCAGGGACAGGATGGCTGGTTGCTATTGAAGGCGATATCCTGGATGAAAATCTCTTCCAGAGTGTTCTGGAACTCAGACTTGGCCGAAGGTTCACCTTCCAACAAGACAATGACCCTAAGCACGCAGCTAAAATAACAACGGAGTGGCTTCAAAACAACTCTGTGACCATTCTTGACTGGTCCAGCCAGAGCTCTGACCTAAACCCAATTGAGCATCTCTGGAGAGACCTAAAAAATGGCTTTCCACCAATAATCACCTGAAAAAAGGTGGCAAGGGGTGGTAGTCATGGGCGGGTCTGCTAAGTCACAGTCAGTGAGCACCCCAGTCCCTTGCACATGAAACGACAGGTGAAGTCCCAGTCCTGCGGTAGTCAGTTACCTTCAGCTCAGGATGTAGGGGACGAAATCTCAGGAAAACATCACAATCCAAAATTACCTTCCAACAGCAAAACTTTACTGAACACAGTGGAAACAAGCAAATGCTTCCTGCTCTTTCCCTGCGGTTTCAATAGACTGTACGACAGCAGCTCCTGTCCTGGTCCCGAACCCTGTATTTCTCCTGGGGTCGATCCCGCTGAGCAAGTGTCCGTCCCCACTGCCGTTCAATCTAGGGCAAGTTTTATCCCCAAGACCAGGGAATCGTCTGTCCTCACAACTGTGCATGTCCTGCCTTAGGAAAAGTGCCCGGGCATCCAAGTCTAGATTAGCAAGTGCCTTCAATAAGTCCATAGGCTTTGCACCATCCCTCTTTTAACTCCCCCCAATTGTTTAACCCTTAGCTCTCTATCCCTAAGCTAAACATGTACAAATGCATTTACATTACAGTGTAAAACTGAGAACATATACAACACATTTAGGATACAACATAGGACAATGACTGACATTACCATATAAAACACTAGTGAACCATCAGGGTGCCGCATATAACCACATATGGGGTATAACTGTGTTCGGGAGAAATTACATAGGAAATTATGGCATCTATTTACTCCTATTACATGATGTGTAAATTATAAATTTGGTGCTAAAACAGCATTTTAGTTGAATAAAGTAATCTTCTGTTATCACATATACATGTTATAATGTTTCGTGAATCACATGTAGGTCAAAAATTATGATTGTACCCCTAGATGAATTCCTTGAGGGAACTAGTTTCCAAAATGGGATCACTTGTAGAGGTTTCTGATGTTTTGGCATGTCAGGGGCACTGCAAATGTGACATGACATTCACAATCTATTCCAGACAAATTTACACTCCAGAAATCATGTAGAGCTGTTTCCTTTCCGAGACCTGCCATGATCCCATTTTGGAAACTAGCAGTTTTTGACCACATATGGGGTATCATTGTGGTCGAAAGAAATTGCAAATTATGGGGGTTTTTTCTCCTATTATAGTGGCATGTAAAAGTTTGGTCACCCCTGGTCAAAATTACTGCTATTGTGAACAGTTTGGCCTTTTTGGAGTTTATTTCATCTTTAACTTGCTTACGATTAAAAAATACACATTTCCTTTGTATTTTAGGCAAAAAATATATATTTTCATCTTTTACATTTTAAAAATTACAAAAAGAAAAAGGGGCCGATACCAATATTTGGGCACCCTGCATGGTTAGTATATAGTAGCACACTCTTTTTAAAGTATCAGAGCTTGTAAACATCTTTTGCAGCCAGCCAAGAGTCTATTAATTCTTGTTTGAATTATTTTCGTTAATTTTCAATGGAAAATTCATCTATTTCTGTGAGATTCATGGGTCAACTTGCATGTACTGCAAGCTACAGATTTTCAATGATGTTCAGAACAGAACAGGGGACTGTGAGGTCCATTGTAAAATCTTCAGCTTGTGCCTTTTCAGGTAGTGGATATTGATGTGTTTTTAGGATCATTAACCATTTGTAGAAGCAATCCGCATTTCAACTTCAGCTTTTTTACAGATGGTGTTATTTTGCATCAATAAGTTGTTGAAGTTTCATTTAATCCTTTCTTTCCTCTGAAAGAATTTCCCAATAAATATTCCCAGTGCCAATGGCGGGAACACAAACCCAAAGCATGATTTATCCACCCCCTCACTTAATGGTTGGTGAGATGTTCTTTTCCTGAAATTCTGTACTGTTTTTTTCTCCAAAAATACTTTTGATCATTGTGGCCAAAGACTTCTATTTTAACCTCATTGGTCCACAGGACTTGTTTCCAAAGTGCATCAGGTTTGTTTAGATGTTCCTTTGCATACTTCTGATGTTGAATTTTATGGTGAGGATGCTGGAGAGGATTTATTCTGATGACTCTTCCATGAAGGCCATGTTTGTACATGTGTGTTTGAACAGTAGAACAATGCGCCACTACTCTAGAGTCTGCTAAATCTTTCTGAAGGTCTTTTGCAGTCAAGCATGAGTTCTTATTTGCTTCTTTAGTAAACATACCAGCAGCTGTCACTGAAATTTTGCTTGGTCTTCATGACGATATCTTGACCTCCAATGTTAACTGCCATTTCTTAATTACATTTTGAACTGATGAAATGACAACTTGAAAATGCTTTGCTATCTTCTTATATCCTTCTCCTGCTTTTTGGGCCTCCACCATTTTCAGAGTGCTAGGCAGCCACTTAGAAGCACCCATGGCTGCTGTTTTTTGGCACAAGGTTGGAGGAAGCTGGGTATTTATAAAGCTGGGAAATTTGCATCCCCAGGCCTTTCCTAACGATGATGGTGAACAAGCCATAACTCTAACAGGCTAATTAACCCCTTCATGACCGGGGGATTTTTTGTTTTTCCGTGTTCGTTTTTCGCTCCCCTCCTTCCCAGAGCCATAACTTTTTTATTTTTCTGTCAATTTGGCCATGTGAGGGCTTATTTTTTGCGGGACGAGTTGTACTTTTGAACGACATCATTGGTTTTAGCATGTCGTGTACTAGAAAACGGGAAAAAAATTCCAAGTGCGGTGAAATTGCAAAAAAAGTGCAATCCCACATTGGTTTTTTGTTTGGCTTTTTTGCTAGGTTCACTAAATGCTAAAACTGACCTGCCATTATGATTCTCCAGGTCATTACGAGTTCATAGACACCAAACATGACTAGGTTATTTTTTATCTAAGTGGTGAAAAAAAATTCCAAACTTTGCTAAAAAAAAAAAAAAAATTGCGCCATTTTCCGATACTCGTAGCGTCTCCATTTTTCATCATCTGGGGTCGGTTGAGGGCTTATTTTTTGCGTGCCGAGATGACGTTTTTAATGATAGCATTTCGGTGCAGATACGTTCTTTTGATCGCCCGTTATTGCATTTTAATGCAATGTCGCGGCGACCAAAAAAACGTAATTCTGGCATTCCGAATTTTTTTCCCGCTACGCTGTTTAGCGATCAGGTTAATACTTTTTTTTAATTGATAGATCGGGCGATTCTGAGCGCGGCGATACCAAATATGCGTAGATTTGATATTTTTTTTATTGATTTATTTTGATTTGGGCGAAAGGGGGGTAATTTAAACTTTTATGTTTTTTTTATTTTTTCACATTTTTTTAAACTTTTTCTTTTAACTTTTGCCATGCTTCAATAGCTTCCATGAGAGGCTAGAAGCAGGCATAGCACGATCGGCTCTGCTACATAGCAGCGATCTGCTGATCGCTGCTATGTAGCAGAATTGCACGTGTGCTGTGAGCGCCGACCACAGGGTGGCGCTCACAGCGACGGGCAATCAGTAACCATAGAGGTCTCAAGGACCTCTATGGTTACCATTCACAAGCATCGCCGACCCCCGATCATGTGACGGGGGTCGGCGATGACGTCATTTCCGGCCGCCCGGCCGGAAGCAGTAGTTAAATGCCGCTGTCTGCGTTTGACAGCGGCATTTAACTAGTTAATAGGTGCGGGCAGATCGCGATTCTGCCCGCGCCTATTACGGGCACATGTCAGCTGTTCAAAACAGCTGACATGTCCCGGCTTTGGTGCGGGCTCACCGCGGAGCCCTGCATCAAAGCAGGGGAGCCGGCATCGGACGGTATAGTACGTCCGATGCCGGTAAGGGGTTAAGGTCTGAAACCTTGGTCAGTTATCTGAGCACACAAATATACAAAAATATGGCAAAAAATACAAAAGAAATGAGTCATCTTGAAATTTAGGCCTTTTAGAGATCATTTCATCTTCAACTTGCTTAACTGTTCACATTGTAAGTAATTTTGGCCAGGGGTGCCCAAACTTTTACTTGCCACTGTATTTAATATTGAGCGGTTCTTTCTCAGCATCCACATCTGTCAATCCAGGGTAGCAGGTGGGGAGAAGCTGCCAGGAATCCACTTAAGACTAGTCTTCTTCGAGGATTTTAAAGTATGTTTTTCTCTAAAATGCAGCATTTCAGAATTAAACATACCAGGCTGAGATCAATCCAGTGCCTGATACGTGCTTCCCGTGAATTGGGCAGCGTTTTTCAGCTGTCAGGGTCACTTTAAGCAGATTAGTGGCTCTGAACAGACCATGGAACCCTGCACCATATGTGAATATTGAGAGACAACTGCTATGACCCTCTTTTAAATCTCTCTTATGGACTTCTTTTTATAATCTCACATTCACAAGAAACATATACCCCATTTCCAAAATTACAATCTTTATCACTGCACATACCTATCCTCCCAATAACTGCCAAGCCATGTGTCACCACTGGCTCCAACTCATATTTTGCCAGTGCCCCTGTTTACTTCTCGTAGCTCAAAGGGATCGCTGTTTCCCATCAGGGAAATTTTGCCAATAATGAGAACACAAATCCACTCCACATACTAGAAAGGAGAAGATTGCTTTAAAAACAGAAGTATTAATAGTTCATTTTTATAACTTAACAAAATGTAAAGTGAATGAGCAAAACAGAAATGTAAATCAGATCAATTTCTGGTGCTACAACCTTTTATCTTTAAAAAAGCATCAAAGCATCAATTCTACTAGATACACCCGTATACACGTTTTGAAGGAACTCGTTAAGGAGTATAGTTAAGCTTACACAAATCATTCTGACTTGGCAATGTCGGCAATTGCAAAGGGAGCTGCCAGCAGCAGCTCTTGATGATTTGTGTGCCAAGTATATTCAGTATATTCAGTATGGCAAAGCATACCTCAAACAACCAATAATAACCTCAAGCCAAGGCATGTACTTTGTGCTTAGTGCTCACTTTCAATACTGAATAAATTGAGATGTTTTGAATTTTTTCTTTCCATTTTTTCTGAATTTGCATATCAGTAACATGACTACCTATTTGTGATTTCCATATTTCCAATATTTTTTCTTTCTTGGTGTTACAATTTCAATGTTGTGGAGTTTATGATTCATAGACACTAGGATTAGGCTAGTTTTGTAAGTTAGTAACTGCCATAAAGTTTTATTTAAGACAGCATGTTTTGTATTCTTACAACCATTTTCTATTTGAACTTAATTCCTAATAACATTTATCAGAAACGCAATTACATTAATGAACAAGAAACTGTTTCAAACTTAGCATTAAATTGAGGAAAATGCAGATAATCTTTTCGATTTCTTTTCAGTGGGTTCTTAATTACAACATAATTAGTAGCACATGGGGCTTGTTTTTAGGTTTGACATTTTTGCAAGTGAAAGTAATCCTGGCATTTGTTTACTAAGTTAACCCTTTTCTTTGAAGACACAGTTTGCAGTACTTCTTACTTGTCACAGCCTTTTATCAATTGAGAACTTTTTGCAAAACCAAATTATTTTGTTTGTCATAGGCAAATTGCAGAGAAATTCCACTTTAATCCTCTGGTGCAATCTGGTTTAAACGTATAGAAGCACAGGCATTGGTGTGCATAGTCCTACAGAGCTGTTTGGACAGCCATATGGAAAGGTGCAGAGGTGGCTTTCCTCCCTTGTCCAGCATGAATGATTACGGGACACTTACTGAAGTACTCTGAAGTTGACCAGGTTAATGACCAGGTTAATGTGACTTTTACCCTGGTTTGGGTAGAATATCACCAGAGATTTTGATTCAAATATCATCAGAGTGTTCCATGAAGTACTTTTTTTCTCAGCTTCCACCCACACTCCATAGACATACTGATAGGGAATGTAGATAGTGAGCCCCAGTGGGGACTGTGACCATGATGTCTGTAAGGCACTGCAGAATATTTTGGCACTGTATAAGCAAGATTAATACATAAATGATATCTGTGTGTTTCTGGTATACCATTATCACTTGTATTGTTTGCCTACTTCTAGGGATTCAGGTATAAGATGCCTGAGCGAGATAGCTGTGGGCGAGCTGCTGCTCCTGCTCGTTACAGCACCCTACAGACAAAACGTGTCCAAGTCCCGGTGTGCTGTGGTATATGGGGTGCATCACATTTATTTATGGCCTATAGGCCTCCACTGGCTTCAGGCTTTCATCTACCAGAACCTTCATAGCACAATTCAGGGGACGTCATTTGACTCCTCGCTTTGGCTCCCGGGGGTGATGATTTCAGAGATTTCTGCCACCTCCGTCTCCTCCTCACTTATTTCCATCAGGCAGTCGGGAGATTTGATCACGTCTCATCCACCTTCCACAATCACTGCTCACCTCTTTGCTCTTCACTCCTCTTGTGTTGATGAGAAAATGGCGTCAGACGCTCTCCAATGACACGCTCCCTGCACGTCTAGCTCCGCCTCTTCCTAGACTGGATTTCTGATGCAATCGCCACACCATGCTTTACTCCTGTCAATTCCACCTTCTACAACACCTACTGATGTTGCCATCTTCCACCCAATGGGCCATGCTTCAAGCTGTACCGCTCCCTCTTCTGGAACGCACCTCCCATTTTGAGTGGGATCCTGGCTGCAGAGCATACAGTTTGAGTCCATCTTTCCCAGCAGCTCTGCAGGCTTAGTGCGCCTAAGGGCATTGATGTCCATCTCAAGGTTCCAAGGACTACAGACAGATTTGCACGGAAGGGTTCTATGGCAAACCACTGCCCCAAGTTGTTCCTAGCAGCCTACTGCCTATGATAGCTGTTGTCACTTCACCACACTTTCTCTACCTGAATTTGACACTTCCTGAGCTAAGGAACAACTTTCAGCTTCTCCTCCCTAATCTGGGCCGGCCATTACAGTTAACCCTGTCTAGGCTAAACTGCAGCCCCAGAGGGTTTTACTTTCAGATAACATATACGATAACATATACGATAATACAAAATACATTTAACAGCTTGGGGTGTCAAAGAGTAGAACATCATCTCCACCACTCCTACAGAGGCACCCTCCCTGCATTACAGAGGTACTGCTCTTGGGCTTCTAATCATTCATGATCCTTGTTTAACCTGTAATCTATTTGTCACTCTCAAACATCCCATTAAGGTCCTAATTTTTTGGTGTATTGGAGAACTGTTTCTTTGCTACAGTGTGCTGCAGTGTGTTTGTTTGAGGCAGAAAATTCCCATTAGTGGCTTACTACTTCAGTTGTGATGAAGAGTTGTTGCTGGTTATTGCAGTTGTCACAGGACCTTGATGCTAAAGTAAACTTTTCTGACTTACTTTCATTTTGTAAAAACATGTTTAACAGTCTTGTAAGCGGCTATATGCAGGAGCATGTGGTAGAATAAAGTATTATAAGTAATAGACTTAGTAAAGGTTTCAGCAAGTGTCCGGAATTGCAGAACGGCGTTGGAAGAAAACGCATGCACTCAAACAAGCAAGACTCGCATTCAAATCAGCTCTCCCCTCTGCTAAACAGGCCTACTTTACATCCCTTGTATCTTCCTTATCCCACAACCCCAAATAGTTGTTCAACACTTTAAACTCCATCCTCCGCCTACCACTGCCCGCTACGACTTCCCTAATCTTTGCCGAGGACTTTGCCAGGCACTTCAAAAATAAGATAGACCAAACAAGGCAAGTCTTTGTTGTCTGACCACTACAACCCCTTTGTATGGTAGACAAATGCCCTAACCCCATAACTTCCCTCTCCAAAATCACTGAAGGACAGCTTGCTCATCTTCTCTCCAAATCACACCTCACCACTTGTGCACTTGACCCAATCCCATCCCACTTCCTCCCCAACCTCACCATTACACTAATTCCATCCCTAGCCCATCTCTTCAATCTATCTTTAACTTCTTGTATCTTCCCCTCTGCTTTCAAGCATGCCACAATCACACCTATCCTCAAAAAGCCATTTCTTGACCCGAGTGCTATGTCCAGCTGTTGCCCCATATATTTGCTCCCATATGCTTCCAAACTCCTTGAGCAGCACGTCCATGCTGAACTTCCCTCTCACATTGCAGCAAACTCGCTCTTCGACAGCCTACAATCTGGCTTCTGTCCCCACTATTCCACTGAGACTGCCCTGATCAAACTTGCGAACACCTTCCAGCCAAAGCTAACAGACAATTCTCTATACTCCTCCTTCTAGACCTGTCCTCTGCCTTTGACACAGTTGACCACTGCCTCCTACTACAGATCCGCTCTTCCTTTGTGTCAAAGACCTTGCCCTATCCTGGACCTTCTCATACCTTACCAACTGCACATTTAGCATTTCCTAGTCCCGTACTACCTCTTAATCTTGCCCCCTCTCTGTTGGTGTCCCTCAAGGCTCAGTCCTAGGACTCCTTCTCTTCTCAATCTATACCCTTGGTCTGGGACAACTCATAAAGTCCTATGGCTTCCAGTGCCATCTATATGCTGATGACACTCAGATCTACCTCTCTGGCCCAGATGTCACCACTCAGCTCTCCAGAATCCCAGAGTGTCTATCAGCCATATCCTCCTTATTGTCCTCTCGCTTCCTCAAGCTCAATGTGGACAAATCTGAACTAATTATCATTTCTCCATCTCGCATACCCTCCCTACCTGCTCTATCAATAAATGAATTCACACTTTCCCCTGTCCCGGTAATCCGCTGCCTCAGAGTAACCCTTGACTCTGCCCTGTCCTTCAAACCCCAAATCCAAGCTCTCGCCACCTCCTGTCGCCTCCAGCTCAAAAATATTTCCAGAATCCGTCCTTTCCTCAACCTTCACTCTACCAAAATGCTTGTGCATGCCCTAATCATCTCCCGCCTGGGCTATTGCAACATCCTCCTTTGTGCCCTACCTTCTAACACTCTCGCACCACTTCAGTCCGTCCAGAACTCTGCTGCCCAACTAGTTAATCTCTCTCCACACTACACTCCTGCTTCCACTCTTTGGAAATCCCTTCACTGGCTCCCAATTTCTCAGCACATCCAGTTTAAACTACTAACACTGAATTACAAAGCCATCCATAACCTTTCTCCTCCGTATATTTCCGAACTAATCTCTCAATATCTTCCCTCATGTAATCTCTGGACCTCCCGAGACCTCCTTCTCTCCTCCACTCTTATTCGCTCCTCATCCAATCGCCTCCATGTCTTCTCCTGAATATCCCCCATCATCTGGAATTCTGTACCCCAACACATCCGGTTATCCACCATACTTGGATCCTTCAAACAGAACCTGAAAACCCATCTTCAAAAAAGCTTACAACTTGTAATGACCACACGGCCACCTCAACACCATCAAAGCTACTGCAACCTGTAACCTACTGTCTCCTTCCCCATAATCCTGTAGAATGTAAGCTCACTAGGGCAGGGTCCTCACCCCTCTGTATCAATCTGTCATTGTTAGTTTTGTTTACTGTAAGCGATATTATTATTTTGATGAAACTTCGTCTAATGTACCGCACCATGGAATTAATGGTGCTATATAAATAAATAATGATAATAGACTATTTACTAATTATAGTATATGGCAAAGCTGCCTCATTTGTCCATATGAAAAGGTGAAGAGAAGCCAGGACAGAGGAGTAGTGGTAGAGTTTTTGGACTTTGCAAAGACATTTGACACTGTTCACATAAATGCCTATTGGATACATCAACCCATTAAAAACTAGGCAATTTTTACATTTTACACTTTTGTTTTTCCTCATCTTCTTCCAAGAGCCATACTTTTCTGTTCACATATCCGTATGAGAGTTTGCTTTTGCGAGACAAGTTATATTTTTCACTGACACCATTCATTAACATTCAATGTACTGAAATTGGAAAAAAATTAAATTCTGTGAAATTATTAATAAAATGTAATTTTACATTACTTTAGGGTTCTATATTTACGGTTTTCATTCAGTGGCAAAATTAAGTCTGCGTCAAGATTCTCCATGTCAGTGATACTAAACTTGTACAGATTTATTTATTTTTTAATTTTGGAGAAATAAAATTCAGACTTTAATAAAAAAAAAAGGGGGGGGGAGTTGCCTCATCATTTTCTGAGATCCTTAACTTTTTTATTTTTCCATCATTTGAGCTGTGTGAGGGCTTCTTTTTGATATGGCAAGCTGTTTTACAGATACATATTTGGGTACATGCAAGTGTTTTTATCTCTGTTTAATGCATTTTTTAGGGAGGACCAAAACATTCTGCAGTTTTGATTTTATTTTTTTGCTATGGTATATACCAATTTGGTTAATTAATTTTATAATTTGAGATATCAGACTTTTATGGATGTAGCAATACCACATATATTTATTTTTTACTTTCTGCATATTTATCCCCTTAAGGACAGGAGTATATCCGTTTTTGCATTTCCATTTTTTGCTCCCCTTTTTCCCAGAGCCATAACTTTGTTATTTTCCGTCCTTATGACCATGTGAGGGCATGTTTTTTGTGGGACGAGTTGTACCTTTTAATTGTTCCATTGATTTTACCATATTGTGTACTGGAAAATGGGAAAAAATTCAAAGTGCGGTGGAATTGTGAAAAAAGTGCAATTCCACAATAGTTTTTTGGATTGTTTTTAACCATGTTCATTAAAATGCTAAAACTGACCGGCTATTATGATTCTCCAGGTCATTACGAGTTTGAAGATAGCAAACATGTTTAGGTTCTCTTTTATTTAAGTGGTGAAAACAAAATATCGCCATTTTCCGAGAGCCGTAGCATCTGTATTTTTCAGGATCTGAGGCCGAGTGAGGGCATTTTTTTGCATGCCTATCTGACGTTTTTATTGATAACAATTTTGGTGTAGATGCAGTCTTTTCATCACCTGTTGTTGGATTTTATTGCAATGTTGCAGGAACCAAAAAACGTAATTCTGTCATTTACTGATGGGATTAATTATTTTTATATATTGATAGATCGGGCGATTTTGAACAAGGTGATTACAAATATGCGTTTTTTTTTAATTGTTTTATCTTGAATGGGGGGAGTGGGGGTGATTTTGAACTTTTCCTGCGCATGCATTTTAAATGCCACTGTCAGAGTTTGAAAACGGCATTTAACATGTAAACAGCCAGGGGTAGATCACGAATCCACCCGCTGCTGTTAGGGGCACATGATAGCTGATTAGATCAGCTGTCATGGGCCAGAAAAGTTTTGGGCTCAACACCGGAGCATGCACCAAACAGAGGGAGGCGTCCAATGTCAGATATATCCGTCATTGGACGGTAAGGGGTTAAAGAAAAAGTGTCACCAGGTCAAAAGTAGCCAGTTATTGTTACTACTTTATTTCGGCTTCTCTCTTGAGCATGCCTGTTTTTGTTTTATTGTTTGTTTTTTATATCTACCATACGTTTCCAGAGTTATGAGCGTATTTATTCAGTGGCGTAAATGACCTGGCCTTCGAATGTATTACTAATCAACAGGAAGTGAGCAGCCAGCCACAGCCCTCACTTCCTCTTAATTACTCTTTACTCTTGATATGCCTGAAGGCAGATGCAGCAATGCCAGTGCTTATTGGGAACACATGTCATAGCAACCGCACGTGAGCTCCTCAAAGTGTGTGCTGACACAGCTGGAACAGCACTTGCACGACAGGTGAGAATAAGCGTTTTTATTTTCATGGGGTCAAACATTCAGATTGAGAAGGGGCTGCCAAAGTAGTAGACAACTCCTTTAAGTACTTCTCTTGAAGTATGTTGAAAACTGTTGCCGACTTTCATCAGATAGGTGTATTCGTATATGATGCGTGCACCCTTTGTAAGGTATGCAATTTCTTTAGTTAGCAATTTTTTAATTATATTTAGAAAAGTACATATTTTTATGTGTAATATAGTAAAGTAATAAAAAGAAGGAGTGATTTTTTGTGATAAGTAGAGGTGAGCGAAACTTTTGACGCTCAATTCGGTCCAGATCAGTTTGCCGATTTGTTTGGTGAACGCTTCGACCCGCAGAACCAAACGAGAAAAGCCATAAATTCCCTCCCACACCTTTTCAAGCACATGACAGCTGATCTGATCAGATGTCTTGTGCTCCTAACACCCGCTGCTGTTAATATGTTAAGATGAGCGCCAACAGTCAAAACACTGTGGTTCCCATGCAGTCAGATGACAGTGTGAGCCTGCAGCTGTGACCAGAGGTAAAACGCTTACCTCTGGGCACAGGAATCGGCTGATGGGTCTACTGCTTATATCAGCTTATGTCTGCTGCCACTGATAACAGCTAGAGCAGGCGGCGGCTGATGAGAGTATTTATCAGCCGGCGCCTGTGCAATAAATAAAAAAATTTGTGGGTTCCCCTCTATTTTTTATAACCAGCCAGGCAAAACTGGCAGCTGCGGGAAGCAACCCTCAGCTCTCAGCACTATTTTGGCTGGTAATCAAGAATAGAGGGGTCCAACTGGTACTGGGGGACTGGGATGGCCATCAGCTTTTAGAAACCATCTGTATTCACCAGAAGGAAAGGCAGCATTTCCGTGGCCAACAGATTGGAGATGGTGGCGTTCAAGCTCTTAGATTTAGCATGTGTAGGAGGAAACATTCTTTTATGTGACCACTAGAGTTGAGCGACTTTTACTTTTTTAGGATCGATATATAGTGCTGACTACTGGGTTGCCACTCTGTTAGATCTATGGTACAAGAGTAAATTTAGCCAGTTTCTTGTGATCTTTCCTGATGAAGAAGTCTTTTGATCTTTGAAAAGCATAGAATAAATCACTATCCATTTGACAATCTGGGATATACATCTCATCATTGATCACCAAGTGTGGAAATCATCCATAAACCACTTCTTTCTTTCCTGGATATCGTTTGGTCATTTACTGATGTGCTTTATTTCATGCTTTATAGATTGAAAAAGTGAGTGTAATTTAGATTTTGTCGCCTGCCATACCCCTTGGATAAGACCCTATGTTTCGCTGATCTCTCCTACAGCTCTGCAATGAAACACGCTTGTAGAAAATCTTAAGATTGGTTTTCCCCAAGACAGTAGTTAGGTGCACAGTGCGCATCCCAGTTCTAGACGTCCAAACCCAGACATCATTGCTAGAGTTGAGCGACTTTTACTTTTTTAGGATCGAGTCGGGTTTCGCGAAACCCGACTTTGTCAAAAGTCGGGTCGGGTGAAATCGGCCGATTATTTTGAAAAGTTGGGGACCGACCGAAACACGAAACCCAATGCAAGTCAATGGGGAATCAACATCAGCAGTGAGTGGAGGAAAGAAAAACACCTGCAGTGCCCATTTTAATGCCAAAAACATCAATTCTTATTTCTTAAGCTTGTCAATCTTAATTTACTTTATAATAATAGTTAGGCATTGAAAACAGCGGGTCATTTGGCTAAAGTTGTGGGGGGGTAGGGCTGGCTCAAGATTTTCGTGTGTCCAGGAAATGCGGAATATGTCACAGCGGTGGAGCAGGGAGAGGTAAGTATTTCAACTTTGCAAGTTCTGTGATCCTGAGCAAGCAGGGGGGGCCCACTCGTTGGCACTTGGCACTGGCACAGGGCCCCTCATAGTACGGCGGTGTGTTTGACGGCGGGTGGCGCCTCCCACTGCCAGAGACACTTTTGCGTACTATGAGGGGCCTTGTGCCAGTGACGTCGCCAAAGAGTATGCTCCCCCACCTGATGAAGGAACCTGCACTTTCATCTGCACCTTCCTTTTTGTCCCTGTGTAAGGTGGTATAGTATGCGGGAAGGGGAACCTGACTTGCAGCAGGGTCAGATTCAGGCTGTGTAGAGTGCAAGGGGAATGTAGTGGTCTGGGTCAATGTACCAGCAGACTTATCTAGCAGTGGCGTGGCAATGGGCAGGATGAGGAGGAAACACAGATATAGGCCCAAATAATAAAGTAGGCTAAATGCAGTTCAAAATTGGCAACAGGACTAAACAGGCGGCATCGCTTTGTTCAGTGGAGGACAACTGTAATGAGTGGCGCAGACACAGTTTGTAGGCCCACAATAAAAAAGTAGGCTAAATGCAGTTCAAAATTGGTAACAGGACTAAACAGGCGGCATTGCTTTGTTCAGTGGAGGACAACTGTAATGAGTGGCGCTGACACGGTAGGTACGACCAAATACAATAGTAGGCTTAAAGCAGTTCAAAATTGGTAACAGGATTAAACAGGCGGCATAGCTAGGTACTGGGGTGGGCTCCTCTGCTGAGTAGCAGACACTGGTAGTAGGCGCAAAGTATTAACTGGTCTAAAGGGAGGCCAGGGCCCCTGTATATTTTAACTATCATCTATCATTTCAACAAATTTGTATTGGCAGTGCCATTGAAGGATTTAACAGCACAGACTACACAGTGGTGGAGCAGGGAGAGGTAAGTATTGCAAGTGGTAGAGCACTGTTCGAGCTGGGGGGGAACACTGTCTCGTGGGCGGCGGTACTGGCACAAGGCCCCTCATATTACGACGGTGTGTCTGACGCTGGTTGTGCACCACCACCTTCAGAAACACTTCATTGTACTATGAGGGACCCTGTGCCAGTGCCGTCGCCCAAGAGTGGGCACACCCACCTGTCCAGGCAAACGGCACTTGCACGGGTGCTTGCGCCAGGTGGTGACCACAGCTCTGTGGGGGGAGTCAGCCCATTTAGGGAGGTATAAAAATGGCCTATGGTGAACATTCAGCAGCTGCAAATGGCGGAATTGGAGAAGCCAGTAAGAGGAGGCCAAAAGCAAGACATTTTTCAGGCAAGCTACGTGTCAGCAGGAGATGGAGGGGCAAAATAATTTGAAATCCATGATTGGTTCATTTTAATGAAGGTTAGATCATCAACATTCTGGGTAACCAGACGTGTCCTTTTTTCTTTCTGGTAGCACACTAGAAGCAGGGCAAGCGAGCTCCTGTAATGCATATTCTGCCAATTCAAGCCAGGTGTCTATTTTAGATGCCCAGTAATCAAAGGGGAATGACCTGTGAGGGAGAACATCGATAAGGGAGGAAAAGTAGTTCGTAACCATACTGGACAAATGCTGTCTCCTGTCACTTTGAATTGATGCAGTGGCAGAAAGTGGCTGGAAGATATATGAAAAAATACAAGGACTGTAGTACAATTTCAATCTCCCTACAATGATCTCAGGAAAAGTATGGTAGCAATAAAAAGGACTGCTGCACACAAAAGTGTGGACAACTAAACAAGATAACTGTGCAGAAAGGAGCAACAGGATTTTTGCTTTTAAAAAAGCAGTTGGTTTGCACAGCAGCATGCAAACAACAATGCAGCTATCAGGGAGCCTTATAAGGCAGCCTAATAAGCTACAGAGCTGATGCACAAAAATATGGCCTCCACTGTCCCTGCAAACAAATGGTGGTGTTAGACAGTGGAAATTGCTACAGCACAAGCAGTTTCGTGGGTTAATCTCCCCTCCCTAACTATATCCCTTCTTCTGATGAAGCTGTGACAACCTCTCCCAATGCTACGATCGGCAGAAGTAAGATGGCGATCGGCGTGCACACCCCTTTAAAGCACCTGTGATGCCGCAGAAAGCAAGCCAATCACTGTCATGCCCTTCTCTAAGATGGTGGGGACCGAGACCTATGTCATCACGCTGCCCACACTCTGCGTCCTCCTTCATTGGCTGAAAAATGGCGCTGAAAGCGTCATACGAAACGCGACTTTGGCGCAAAGATCGCAGACCTCATGGCCGATCCCACACTAGGATTGGGTCGGGTTTCATGAAGCCCGACTTTGCCGAAAGTCGGCGATTTTTGAATTTGTTCGATCCGTTTTGCTCAACCCTAGTGACCACAACTGCGGGATCGAGAGCTAGCTGATGTGCTCAGAGAGGGTGAAGTAGGGTGAACGCAACAAGCAGTTGGACTGTGAGTGAGGTACAAGCAGAGATGTTATGATGGATTGAGAAAGATATGGTGTGCTAGCTAAAACAAAAACTGCAGGCATTTCCACTTCCGTAACAGCTGACATGTTCTCACTCACCCAGACTGTCGGTGGTAAACAGGTGGAGGTTCTGCAGCCAGAAACATGTGTGAGAACATTTGCCACAGTGAAGGAGGAGGAAGAGGCAGCAAATCCTGTTGATGAGACAGCCGGTGGTTGGCGAGACCCACTAGTCCACATTTTAGCGCAGTGAGATTCCCAGACTAAGGCATGTTGATCACACATGTGCCAGTTCATGCATGTAGTAGTCAAATTATTGCAATGTTTGCTTCTACTGAGTCATTTTTTGCAAAGTTGGCAGATAACGGGAGTTGGGTCATCCTTTGCAGTCTCAAAAAAGGCCCAGGAAAGATAACCCTTGTCACCTCTGCATACTGCAGACCCGCAACTGCTGCTGGTCACAGCCAGATGTGTGGCAGAGGATGCAGTGCTTGACATGGTTGCATCACTCCGTATCTTTTTGGCAGCCCACAACGTAACCTTATTGTCTTTCTCCTCCTCCAACTCACCTGCTGAGCTACTGAGCTGAGTGCTTCCGGGTTCACACCAAGTGAGATCTACAACCTCATCATCATCCTTTCTGTTCTCCTACTCTTCGTCCTGAGAGTCACCGTTCTCCTCTTCCAGCCCTGAAAGTACAATACAGTCCGCGTGCGACTCAGGTATCTGAGTCTCATCAGGATCACCTACATTCCTGCGGGTTAACGTCTGGTGATTTTGCTCAGGTCCTACTTCGTCCTGCCCCGGGTCCAACTGAGAAAAAATTTGGGCATCAGGGCAGACGCTTTCCTTCTCTTGATTCTGTGAAACTTTGAAACCGATCTTTGATGCCCATGGAATAAAATGTGTGAACAGTTCGCGAACTCCTCCACAGACAGAAGGGTGGTTGGAGAGTTGTGACGTGGGGAAAACAGGGGTGATTTGGGTGCCACCTCTGAGGATTGTACTGTATAAAATGTTAAGGTGGAGGAAGAGGAGGAGAGGCCACTTGAAGCAGTGCTGACCATCCACTGGAGAACATGCTCTTTCTGGCCTTATCTACATGGTGTACCACTATGCAGCTGCCAAATAAAGGGAGTTGAGTAGCCCATTCAGTAACAGATTTTGTCAGTTACCTTAACACTTACCCCACGTACAACTTGAACATCAAGCCTATTCCCCCTTCCACCACGATCTCCCTTTTCCCACTCATGTTGGATGTACCATCCCTTTTTTAACCAGCTGTTTCACAACCTGAGGCCAAAACCTGTCAGTCACCTGTCCCGAAATTACCAATCAGTATTTATTTGCTGAGATAGTGTGTCTAGACGACACTATTAGCAGAAATGATTCAAATTCAGAAATGTGGGCTGGCGTCTGGACCACACTATTAGCAGAATGGATTTAGATTCTGAAATGTGGCCTGGTGTATGGCCCACATTATTAGCACAAACAATTTAGAATCTGAAATGTGACCTGCTGTATAGCTCACAATATTAGCACCAAGGATTTAAATTAAGAAATGGGTCTTGGTCTCTGGCCTACACTATAAGCACAAAGGATTTAGATTCTGAGAGTTGGCCTAGTGTATGACCCAGACTAATAGCAGAAAGGATTTAGATTTGGAAATGTGGACTTCTGGCTGGTCCACACTATTAGCACAAACGATTTACAGTCATGCCAAAAGTATTGACACCCCTGCAATTCTGTCAGATAATACTCATTTTCTTCCTGAAAATGATTGCAAACACAAATTATTTGGTATTATTATCTTCATTTAATTTGTCTAAAATGAAAAAACACAAAAGAGAATGAAGCAAAAAGCAAAACATTGATCATTTCACACAAAACTCCAAAAATGGGCCAGACAAAAGTATTGGCACCCTCAGCCTAATACTAGGTTGCACAACCTTTAGCCAAAATAACTGCGACCAACCGCTTCTGGTAGCCATCAATGAGTTTCTTACAATGCTCTGCTGGAATTTTAGACCATTCTTCTTTGGCAAACTGCTCCAGGTCCCTGATATTTGAAGGGTGCCTTCTCCAAACTGCCATTTTTAGATCTCTCCACAGGTATTCTATGGGATTCAGGTCTGGACTCATTGCTGGCCACCTTAGAAGTCTCCAGTGCTTTCTCTCAAACCATTTTCTAGTGCTTTTTGAAGTGTGTTTTGGGTCATTGTCCTGCTGGAAGACCCATGACCTCTGAGGGAGACCCAGCTTTCTCACACTGGGCCCTACATTATGCTGCAAAATTTGTTGGTAGTCTTCAGACTTCATAATGCCATGCACACGATCAAGCAGTCCAGTGCCAAAGGCAGCAAAGCAACCCCAAAACATCAGGGAACCATGTTTGACTGTAGGGACCGTGTTCTTTTCTTTGAATGCCTCTTTTTTCTCCTGTAAACTCTATGTTGATGCCTTTGCCCCAAAAGCTCTACTTTTGTCTTATCTGACCAGAGAACATTCTTCCAAAATCTTTTAGGCTTTTTCAGGTAAGTTTTGGCAAACTCCAGCCTGGCTTTTTTATGTCTCGGGGTAAGAAGTGGGGTCTTCCTGGGTCTCCTACCATACAGTCCCTTTTCATTCAGACGCCGACGGATAGTATGGGTTGACACTGTTGTACCCTCTGACTGCAGGGCAGCTTGAACTTGCTTGGATGTTAGTCGAGGTTCTTTATCCAACATCCGCACAAGCTTGCGTTGAAATCTCTTGTCGATTTTTTCTTTTCCTTCCACATCTAGGGAGGTTAGCCACAGTGCCACGGGCTTTAAACTTCTTGATGACACTGCGCACGGTAGACACAGGAACATTCAGGTCTTTGGAGATGGACTTGTAGCCTTGATATTGCTCATGCTTCCTCACAATTTGGTTTCTCAAGTCCTCAGACAGTTCTTTGGTCTTCTTTCTTTTCTCTATGCTCAATGTGGTACACATAAGGACACAGGACAGAGGTTGAGTCAACTTTAATCCATGTCAACTGGCTGCAAGTGGGATTTAGTTATTACCAATACCTGTTAGGTGCCACAGGTAAGTTACAAGTGCTTTTAATTACACAAATTAGAGAAGCATCACATGATTTTTCGAACAGTGCCAATACTTTTGTCCACCCCTTTTTTATGTTTGGTGTGAAATTATATCCAATTTGGCTTTAGGACAATTCTTTTTGTGTTTTTTCATTGAAGACAAATTAAATGAAGATAATAATGCCAAATAATTTGTGTTTGCAATCATTTTCAGGAAGAAAATGAGTATTATCTGACAGAATTGCAGAAGTGTCAATACTTTTGGCCATGACTGTAGATGTTGGAAGGTCGATTTCAAACAAGATAATTTCTATTTTAACTATCTGACTACTTGCAACAGCAGCAGGAGCAGCCTCTCTGTGCAGTTACACTGACAAAATGGCATAAAAACAACATGTCTGCTTTTTATTTGGAGAGGGACGTGTGACTTCAGCAGCCATTGACAGAAGACCTTGTGTCTGGACATTGTGGATGGTTTCTGCTCCCTGATTGGCTGCAAAAATCTCCCCACATTAAGTTAATAAACCAAAAAAAAGTCTGCCGCAACTCTGACCTCTCCCCACCACCTCCCTTCATCAAACATTTGCCTCACACACAGCACCACTATCCTAGCCAAAGTTCTAACAAAATTGTTGATGGAAACTCAATGATTTACTGAGCTTTGGCAGAATTTTAAGTAACAACCACAGATACACCAATCACCGTATACCAGCAAAGAAATATAAAATTATAAGATATATAAAATATTAATGTGAATGCCAGTGACTAGCGTCCTGTGGAGAGCAAAGTGGAAACCACCACCATACCAAGAGAGAGCAACCACAGCAAATATGGAGTAGTCCAAAAAGATCTACCAAGCAGGGATAAGATACAAATTGCCTTTATTGTATATAATTGGCAAATCTTAATAGAAAATACAATATATAATACAAATACAAAAAATTGTAAACACATGTGCGCACAAAGGGACAATATTTTTTGTATGAATAAAATCAATGTCAACAATGATACAGGCTGACCCTTTTATATAAAAGGTATTTTTAAAAAAAAATATATATGACGAAGGATAGGAATCCGAAACGCGCGTCGGGGTGCGCCTTTTTGGGATCCGGCTGACCCCACATTTACAGGTATATTGGAGATTCTATACATCCCCCTGCATTGTGCCATATTGGCTGGATTGATATCCGGTCCCTTGATCCCTTTGGACCGTATAGTGCAAAACGGGTTTGAACCAGTAGTGGCATATTATAACCTGTACTACCCTATTATAAGTGACGTCCTTAAAAAGTTTTTTTGTACACTATAGTTAATTTAACACCACCTAGTAGCAATATCCGCATATAGTTGCTCTTTGCGGTTTTTTTTACCTTTGCACATTGCACTTTTTGTGGTTTTTTTCACAATTCAGCATATTAAATCGATTATATTCAGTTTTTTCTCTTCTCCTTGCACTTTTTGCTATATTGCACAGATAAATTATTTTCGTGGTATATTTTGCACACATTGCATTAAGGAGTATATACTTGGAATATATGTGGATTTTATACTACACATAATTCAGGCTACAATATATGTCAGTGTGGGGGGGTGTATGAGCTTGTTATATATATATATATATTTTTTTAAAAAAATACCTTTTATATAAAAGGGTCAGCCTGTATCATTGTTGACATTGATTTTATTCATACAAAAAATATTGTCCCTTTGTGCGCACATGTGTTTACAATTTTTTGTATTTGTATTATATATTGTATTTTCTATTAAGATTTGCCAATTATATACAATAAAGGCAATTTGTATCTTATCCCTGCTTGGTAGATCTTTTTGGACTACTCCATGTTTGCTGTGGTTGCTCTCTTTTGGCAGAATTTTGCAGATTTTGAGGAAAAATGCTCAGGAATCCGAACACAAATACGAATGTGCAATGTCTGTGCCATTTTTTAGATAGGCAAATGTTTTCTGAACAAGGTCGCTCATCTCTAGTCAGTTGCAACTTTTTAAGTAGGCACAGAAGCAGGATCGTTGAGCTGATGATGGATTCGTCACCGATCACCATCTTTGTGGGGTCCTTCAAAGTCTCGGTGACCCACGCAAATGTAAGACATCCATGACCACTCTTCAGTTGTAATTTGCGGAGGCTGACCAGAGCACTCATTGTCATGTTGGAGCTGGTATTAGATAACTGACCTCTGCTGCTTACAAAGCTTTGCCAGCATGTGCAATGTGGAGTTCCAGCTTGTGGTCACGTCGCACACCAGTCGGTGAGCTGGCACTTGCATGCACTGATGCAGCACCACCAGAGCAGCGGCAGTTGTTGCCGACTTGCGGAAATGGGCACTGACCTTGAAAAGAACCTTGTACCTTGAACAAAAGCTCTAGCAAATTTGGGTTTGGTTTCAGAAACCGCTGAACTACCAGGTTGAAATGAAGAAAATTCACCACACACTCTATCCGTAAGGTGATGCAAAAAAGGAAATTTATTTATGTGGTCACACACAATATTCATAGAGCAGAGAAAAGAAAAACGTATATGAGCGACTCTATTCGACGTTTTGACCGATATCCGGTCTTATTCAATATGTCGTCTTATGCTGAGAAAAGGCTTGAGTGGTCCTGTGAAGTGAATGTTATGGGCAGCGTTCCAGCGCTTTGCCACCTTAAACAGTGTGCTTAGGCTGCTTCTGCTCTCTGCTGCTGGTGTGCTGTATGTCAGTGCCTGTGCTGTAATATATGGGTATGTGGTGCCCTGGCAGGAAAAGTGTGTTACAGGAAGTGATGCAGGGCGACAGTCTCAGGGTCTCAAGGGCCCATTCCAACAGCACCTCTCATTTGGACAGTTGTTGTGAATTCTGTGGCCAAGCTCCCTCCTGTGGTCGTGACTGGCACTGCGGCTGGTTCTGTCTATAAGCTTCCTTTGGTGGATGAGAGTGGTACTGCGGCTTCTGAGTTTCCTTCCTCAGGTGATGAGGTTAAGTCGTTAGGTGCTGCTCTATTTAACTCCACCTGGTGCTTTGATCCTGGCCTCCAGTCAATGTTCTAGTATTGGTCTTGCTTCCTCCTGGATCGTTCCTGTGGCCTCTCTATCCTGCATAAGCTAAGTTCTGCTTGTGTTATTTTTGTTTGCTATATTTTCTGTCCAGCTTGCTATATTGGTTTTTCTTGCTTGCTGGAAGCTCTGAGACGCAGAGGGAGCACCTCCGTACCGTTAGTCGGTGCGGAGGGTCTTTTTGCCCCTCTGCGTGGTTGTTTGTAGGTTTTTGTGTTGACCGCAAAGCTATCTTTCCTATCCTCGGTCTATTCAGTAAGTCGGGCCTCACTTTGCTAAATCTATTTAATCTCTGTGTTTGTATTTCATCTTTACTCACAGTCATTATATGTGGGGGGCTGCCTTTTCCTTTGGGGAATTTCTCTGAGGCAAGGTAGGCTTATTTTTCTATCTTCAGGGCTAGTTAGTTTCTCAAGCTGTGCCGAGTTGCATAGGGAGCGTTAGGCGCAATCCACGGCTACCTCTAGTGTGGTGTGTTAGGATTAGGGATTGCGGTCAGCAGAGTTTCCACGTCTCAGAGCTTGTCCTATGTTTTTGGTAAATGTCAGGTCACCTTGTGTGCTCTGAACTTCAAGGTCCATTGTGATTCTGAATTACCTGTTCATAACAGTACTGGAGGCCCAAAGTACTCATGCTTCTCAATAGAGGGAAAAGAGAAGTTCTGAGACCATTTTTTTTTCTTTGCACTGTGTTCTGTCTTTCTTTTCCCCTATACATCAGGGTGGTTCAGAACACAGGTGTGGACATGGACATTCAGGGTCTGTCCTCTTTGATGGATAATCTCACTATAAGAGTACAGAACATTCAAGATTTAGTGGTTCAGAATCCTATGTTAGAACCTAAAATTCCTATTCCTGAGTTATTTTCTGGAGATAGAGCTAAGTTTTTGAATTTTAAAAATAATTGTAAACTGTTTCTGGCTTTGAAACCCCGCTCCTCTGGTGACCCAGTTCAACAAGTTAAAATCATTATTTCTTTATTACGTGGCGACCCTCAAGACTGGGCATTTTCCTTGCGCCAGGAGATCCTGCATTATGTAATATTGATGCGTTTTTTCTGGCGCTCGGATTGCTGTACGACGAACCTAATTCAGTGGATCAAGCAGAGAAAAATTTGCTGGCTCTGTGTCAGGGTCAGGATGAGATAGAGATTTATTGTCAGAAGTTTAGAAAGTGGTCCGTGCTCACTCAATGGAATGAATGTACGCTGGCAGCTATTTTCAGAAAGGGTCTCTCTGAAGCCCTTAAGGATGTCATGGTGGGATTTCCTATGCCTGCTGGTCTGAATGAGTCTATGTCTTTGGCCATTCAGATCGGTCGACGCTTGCGCGAGCGTAAATCTGTGCACCATTTGGCGGTATTATCTGAGCATAAACCTGAGCCTATGCAGTGCGATAGGACTTTGACCAGAGCTGAAAGACAAGAACACAGACGTCAGAATGGGCTGTGTTTCTTCTGTGGTGATTCCACTCATGCTATCTCCGATTGTCCTAAGCGCACTAAGCGGTTCGCTAGGTCTGCCACCATTGGTACGGTACAGTCGAAATTTCTTTTGTCCGTTACTTTGATCTGCTCTTTGTCTTCCTATTCTGTCATGGCATTTGTGGATTCAGGTGCTGCCCTGAATTTGATGGACTTGGAGTATGCTAGGCGCTGTGGGTTTGTCTTGGAGCCCTTGCAGTGTCCTATTCCATTGAGAGGAATTGATGCTACGCCTTTGGCCAAGAATAAGCCTCAGTATTGGACCCAGCTGACCATGGCATGGCTCCTGCGCACCAGGAGAATATTCGCTTTCTGGTGTTGCATAATCTGCATGATGTGGTCGTGTTGGGGTTGCCATGGCTACAAGTCCATAACCCAGTATTAGATTGGAAATCAATGTCTGTGTCCAGCTGGGGTTGTCAGGGGGTACATGATGATGTTCCATTTCTGTCTATCTCATCATCCACCCCTTCTGAGGTCCCAGAGTTCTTGTCTGATTACCGGGATGTATTCGATGAGCCCAAGTCCAATGCCCTACCTCCGCATAGGGATTGTGATTGTGCTATCGATTTGATTCCTGGTAGTAAGTTTCCTAAGGGTCGACTGTTTAATTTATCTGTACCTGAGCACGCCGCTATGCGGAGTTACGTGAAGGAGTCTTTGGAGAAGGGTCATATTCGCCCATCATCGTCGCCATTGGGAGCGGGTTTCTTTTTTGTGGCCAAGAAGGATGGTTCGCTGAGACCTTGTATTGATTACCGCCTTCTAAATAAAATTACGGTCAAATTTCAGTACCCCTTGCCGCTGCTGTCTGATTTGTTTGCTCGGATTAAGGGGGCTAGTTGGTTCACCAAGATAGATCTTCGTGGTGCGTATAATCTTGTGCGTATCAAATGGGGCGATGAATGGAAAACAGCATTTAATACGCCCGAAGACCATTTTGAGTACCTGGTTATGCCATTCGGACTTTCTAATGCTCCATCAATGTTTCAGTCCTTTATGCATGACATCTTCCGAGAGTACCTGGATAAATTCCTGATTGTATACTTGGATGATATTTTGGTCTTCTCGGATGATTGGGAGTCTCATGTGAAGCAGGTCAGAATGGTGTTCCAGGTCCTGCGTGCTAATTCTTTGTTTGTGAAGGGGTCAAAGTGTCTCTTTGGTGTTCAGAAGATTTCATTTTTGGGGTTCATTTTTTCTCCTTCTACTATCGAGATGGACCCTGTTAAAGTTCAGGCCATTTATGATTGGACTCAGCCAACATCTCTGAAAAGTCTGCAGAAGTTCCTGGGCTTTGCTAATTTTTATCGTCGCTTCATCGCTAAGTTTTCTAGCATTGCTAAACCGTTGACTGATTTAACCAAGAAGGGTGCTGATGTGGTCAATTGGTCTTCTGCTGCTGTGGAAGCTTTTCAGGAGTTGAAGCGTCGTTTTTCTTCTGCCCCTGTGTTGTGCCAACCAGATGTTTCGCTTCCGTTCCAGGTCGAGGTTGATGCTTCCGAAATTGGAGCAGGGGCTGTTTTGTCACAGAGAAGTTCTGATTGCTCGGTGATGAAACCATGCGCCTTCTTTTCCAGGAAATTTTCGCCTGCTGAGCGAAATTATGATGTTGGCAATCGAGAGTTGCTAGCCATGAAGTGGGCATTCGAGGAGTGGCGTCATTGGCTTGAAGGAGCTAAGCATCGCGTGGTGGTCTTGACTGATCACAAAAACTTGACTTATCTCGAGTCTGCCAAACGGTTGAATCCTAGACAGGCTCGTTGGTCGCTGTTTTTCTCCCGTTTTGACTTTGTGGTTTCGTACCTTCCGGGCTCTAAAAATGTGAAGGCGGATGCCCTGTCTAGGAGTTTTGTGCCCGATTCTCCTGGTTTGTCTGAGCCGGCGGGTATTCTCAAAGAGAGGGTAATTTTGTCTGCCATCTCCCCTGATTTTCGGCGGGTGCTGCAAAAATTTCAGGCTAATAGACCTGACCGTTGCCCAGCGGAGAAACTGTTTGTCCCTGATAGGTGGATGAATAAAGTTATCTCTGAGGTTCATTGTTCGGTGTTGGCTGGTCATCCTGGAATCTTTGGTACCAGAGATTTGGTGGCTAGATCCTTTTGGTGGCCGTCTCTGTCGCGGGATGTGCGTTCTTTTGTGCAGTCCTGTGGGATTTGTGCTCAGGCTAAGCCCTGCTGTTCTCGTGCCAGTGGGTTGCTTTTGCCCTTGCCGGTCCCGAAGAGGCCTTGGACACATATCTCTATAGATTTTATTTCGGATCTCCCCGTCTCTCAAAGAATGTCGGTCATTTGGGTGGTTTGTGATCGCTTCTCTAAGATGGTCCATTTGGTGCCCTTGTCTAAATTGCCTTCCTCCTCTGATTTGGTGCCATTGTTTTTTTAGCATGTGGTTCGTTTACATGGCATTCCAGAGAACATCGTTTCTGACAGAGGTTCCCAGTTTGTTTTGAGGTTTTGGCGAGCCTTTTGTGCTAGGATGGGCATTGATTTGTCTTTTTCCTCAGCTTTCCATCCTCAGACAAATGGCCAGACTGAACGAACCAATCAGACCTTGGAAACATATCTGAGATGTTTTGTTTCTGCTGATCAGGATGATTGGGTGTCCTTTTTGCCTTTGGCTGAGTTCGCCCTTAATAATCGGGCCAGCTCGGCTACTTTGGTTTCGCCGTTTTTCTGCAATTCTGGGTTCCACCCTCGTTTCTCTTCAGGGCAGGTTGAGTCTTCGGACTGTCCTGGTGTGGATACTGTGGTGGATAGGTTGCAGCAGATTTGGACTCATGTAGTGGACAATTTGACTTTGTCCCAGGAGAAGGCTCAACGTTTCGCTAACCGCAGGCGCTGTGTGGGTCCCCGACTTCGTGTTGGGGATTTGGTTTGGTTGTCATCTCGTTATATTCCTATGAAGGTTTCCTCTCCTAAATTTAAGCCTCGTTTCATTGGTCCATATAGGATTTCTGAGGTTCTTAATCCTGTGTCTTTTCGTTTGACTCTTCCGGCTTCTTTTTCCATCCATAATGTGTTCCATAGGTCATTGTTGCGGAGATACGTGGCACCTGTGGTTCCATCTATTGATCCTCCTGCTCCGGTTTTGGTTGAAGGGGAATTGGAGTATATTGTGGAGAAGATTTTGGATTCTCGTGTTTCGAGACGGAAACTCCAGTATCTGGTTAAGTGGAAAGGTTATGGTCAGGAAGATAATTCCTGGGTCTTTGCCTCTGATATCCATGCTGCCGATCTGGTTCGTGCCTTTCATGTGGCTCATCCTGGTCGGCCTGGGGGCTCTGGTGAGGGTTCGGTGACCCCTCCTCAAGGGGGGGGTACTGTTGTGAATTCTGTGGCCAAGCTCCCTCCTGTGGTCGTGAGTGGTACTGCGGCTGGTTCTGTCTATAAGCTTCCTTTGGTGGATGAGAGTGGTACTGTGGCTTCTGAGTTTCCTTCCTCAGGTGATGAGGTTAAGTCGTTAGGTGCTGCTCTATTTAACTCCACCTGGTGCTTTGATCCTGGCCTCCAGTCAATGTTCTAGTATTGGTCTTGCTTCCTCCTGGATCGTTCCTGTGGCCTCTCTATCCTGCATAATCTAAGTTCTGCTTGTGTTATTTTTGTTTGCTATATTTTCTGTCCAGCTTGCTATATTGGTTTTTCTTGCTTGCTGGAAGCTCTGAGACGCAGAGGGAGCACCTCCGTACCGTTAGTCGGTGCGGAGGGTCGTTTTGCCCCTCTGCGTGGTTGTTTGTAGGTTTTTGTGTTGACCGCAAAGCTATCTTTCCTATCCTCGGTCTATTCAGTAAGTCGGGCCTCACTTTGCTAAATCTATTTCATCTCTGTGTTTGTATTTCATCTTTACTCACAGTCATTATATGTGGGGGGCTGCCTATTCCTTTGGGGAATTTCTCTGAGGCAAGGTAGGCTTATTTTTCTATCTTCAGGGCTAGTTAGTTTCTCAGGCTGTGCCGAGTTGCATAGGGAGCGTTAGGCGCAATCCACGGCTACCTCTAGTGTGGTGTGTTAGGATTAGGGATTGCGGTCAGCAGAGTTTCCACGTCTCAGAGCTCGTCCTATGTTTTTGGTAAATGTCAGGTCACCTTGTGTGCTCTGAAATTCAAGGTCCATTGTGGTTCTGAATTACCTGTTCATAACAGACAGTGTACAGACCAATTTAATGTATCTGAACTACCAGGCTGAGCATGTGTGCCAAGCATAGTACATGTGTGATCTTGCCAAGCTTCATAGCCACCACCAGGCTACCCCCAGTATCACACATAACCATGCCTGGTTGTAGGTTCAGCGACGAGAGTCACAGAGCTGTCTGGTCTGTTATTCCTTTCAATAACTGTGCTGTGGTGTGTTTGTCTTCTGGACAAATTAGATTCAACAGAGCCTGTTTTCACTTCCTTCAGGTAGTGTTGCAGTGCTTCCAGCTTACAACTGATGCGGACGACGTGCCCTGAGATAGCACATCAGAGATGGAAGATGAGTAGGAGCAGGAGTGGTGCAGGAACTAGCATAGGAGGTGGAGGAAACCGTGACAGACGTAGGGCCAGCAACCCTCGGCATCGGGAGCACAAGTGCCATGCCAGGGTAGGACTCAATCCTGCCCTCCACAATTTTCACCAAGTGTGCCACCAGGGAAATATAGCGTTTCTGGCCACAAGCACTTTTCCACGTGTTGGTCATTAATTGGACAATCCCAGTAACCGCATTAGTAAAGAGGGGTCACCACACCAGTAGAAAAAGTGGCAGCTCTTTACTGAGTACCAAAAGACCAAATTTGTACACCTGTAGCAGAACAATTTTTGTTTTTTATTTCAAACCATCGAAATATAACACACCGAATTCTATAGTATATATGACAATAATCGATTTTTTGAACAAACCAATTTCTACACCTGTGCAAGGCCAATTTTGTTTTTTTTATTTGAATCCAATGAAAGTTCACACAAATCAAGTTCTATTCTATATGTGACAATAGTCAATTTTTGGCCACCCACATTTCTACTCCTGTACCAGCCAAATTTTGGGTGTTTTTTTTAAACTATAAATAATGAAACAATGCAAAATAACAACATAGAAAAAACAAAAGGGAAACACATACACAACACATATGTAAAAGAACACAAATATTATTGATAAAGTTTGTGTTTTTAGATGTAAGGTTAGATGTAAGGTTTGAAGCTTACATTTTCGTTTAGGCCCTTCAGAGTATTAGTATCCAGGGAGACTATCCATTTTGCTTCTTTCTTAAGTACTGTAGTTGTTTTTATTATTGCCTCCCCTAATGCTTAACTGGACTCTATACCTTTCATTTTTTAAAATGTAGGATTACTGTTGTCGTGGATCCCAAAGTGCTTGGCAATGGTTTTAAGAATCTTCAAGTTGTAGAGTATATGTGACAATAGTCAATTTTTGAAACAAAAATATTTTAACAGTACCACGACAAGCAGTTTGTAAAAATTTTAACCCACTCTCATTTTACACAAAGCATGTTAAACTGTATGGATGACAAATTGAATCAGGAAAAAAAAATGTGAACCTTTTTTGAGTGTCATATACCACCGAGATGTACCCAAGAAAATGCAATACCGATAATTTTTTTGACAAGTTTTTTGAGGGTTATGTAGCAACAAAATGTACCAAAGAGCACGTTATACTATATGGATGACCAATATTATACCGATAAATTTTTGATCAAGGTTTTGAGGATTACCACATATACCAACGAAATGTACCCAAGAACACGTAATATGTATGGGTGAGCAAAATAATACTGAAATAGCTTTGAACAATTTTTTGGAAAGTCATACACCACCAAAATGCACCCAAGAGCATGTAATACGCTATGGATGAGTTATATAATACCAATACATTTTTAAATAATTTTTGGAGGGTTATATACCACTAAAATGTAGCAAGAGAACATAATATACTATGGATTGAGAACAATTTTTTTAAAGGTTATATACCACCTAAATGTAGCCAACAACACATAATACTCTATAGGTGAGCAACATAATACTGATACATTTTTTATCAATTTTTTGGAGAGTTATATACCAACAAAATGTACCCCAGAACACTTAATATATATATATATATATATATATGTATGGATGAGTAATTGAATCCAGGTAGATTGTTGAACATCTTTTTGGAGGGTTGGATATCACAGAAATTTAACCCAGACTACAGAATAGTGTATTTTTTAACAATTTTTTTTGAATTTTTACATAGTGGTCATGAATAAGACCGATTACTTACGTGAGATCTCCCGACAATTAAACGACACATCCATTTACCATAAACTCCCAGGGGACCCCACGGCGTCCATACGTCAAAACATCTCAGACATTCTCAAGAAATACTCGGTATTGGGTATCTTGGATACCAAAACATGTGACTTTCTAACTAACTCTCATCCGGTTATCCCGGTCTTTTATACCATTCCCAAAATACATAAAAACCTGGAAAATCCCCCAGGGAGGCCCATTGTGGCCTCCACTGACTCTATACTGTCCCCTCTAGCAGTATATCTTGAAAAAATCCTAACACCCCTGATACAGACATCTAGATTTTATATTCTCGACACAGGGGCTTTTCTTCAAGTCTTGAAAGATCTCAATAATATCCCACCCACGGCAATACTTGTTACTATGGACGTGAAAGATCTCTATACCTCGATCCCACATATAGAGGGTATTAACTCGGTACACAGGTTGTTAACACATTCGGGCTTCCATGGTGACCAGGTTAATTTATGCATAGAATTACTAACCGTTATTCTTACTTTTAACCACTTCATGTTTCAGGATGACTTTTACCTCCAGGTCCGTGGTACCGCGATGGGCTCCAATGTAGCACCCCCCTATGCTTATTGCTATATGGCGGATTTTGAGGAGAGTAAGATTTATCTACATCCTCTTTTCCACACTAACGTTCTCCTATGGAAACGTTACATCGATGACGTTTTCTGCCTATTGGGGGGCTCATTGGAAGCCCTCGCTTCCTTTTTTGAGTGGCTCAATACAGCCTGGCCTGGTATCTCTTTCACGATGACACATGATTCCAGCAAGATCAACTTCCTGGACACTTTGGTTATACGCAAACCGGATGGGTCCATCTCAACTGACCTGTATACTAAAAGCACCGACCGTAATTGCTTACTACATTTTACAAGCTTCCATCCTCCATCCACAAAACGGTCTATACCCCGATCTCAGTTCCACCAAGTCTCCAGAATAGTATCGGATCCAGATCTACGCCCAGACAGGTTGCAAGAAATCAGATACAAAAACCGTGTGCACTACTGGAGAAGAATGGTGCTAGGTTAGGTTCCCACACCTTCATAGACTATAAAGAAAAAGAACCCAGCACTCAACTGATGCTTTAGTGCAATTTTAATCGTAGTAGTACCCAATAAACGTTTCGGTCCTTGAATGGACCTTCGTCAGTAACTACATGTGAAAACCAAAAACAAGTGTAAACAAAAATTACAGAAAACAAAGTTGCATACAAAACAAAGTATATACAAGGTATTTTGGAAAAGGACAATAGCATCGATACAAAACTCTGGTCAATCTATACATAGAGTATATGCTGGGGAGAAAATAACCCGAATATCTAGGCTGAATTATGTTCCACTCAGGATGAAATAAGGAGAGATACACCAGAAAGATGATAGTGGGAGAGGAGGTACATACCGTACTGTAGAATAATAGAATAGACCGTATGGTCATAGGGTACAAAAAAGCAGCGTCTGTAAGTGTAAGAAAGTCCCATAAAATTCCCATGGACCGGTAAGCACAGGGTGTCAGGGGATATAAGGTAAAACATACCTTATGTGTGAGTCAGATAGGAGCGGTACTGTGGGTGGATAATGAAAAAGAAATTACATACCGAAAAAAAAAAAAAAAAAAAAAAAAAAAATACATACAGCAAAAACCGGCCGATCAGAGAAACGCTCTAGTGCAGGGGATTTACCTGAGGAGACCGAGCTGGATGGTGGTGCTGTCAGACGCGGTGTCCACCGCTAGTCTGATCAGAAGTAAGTGCGGCCGCCATCTTATAAGAAAGGGGCGGGACAAGCCAGCTCCAACAGCCAATCAGCGGCTGGGTGGCAGACAGGAAGTGACGGCGCGCTGTGAGGACTACCTCAGTGTGCAGCTCAATGAGAGTTCCTGTGTATGGTGACCGGAAGTGACATCACATTGTCATAGGGATAGGGCAATACAATGAAAAAAAAAAAAAAAAAAAACACGAGCGCTGCGGAAAGCGCGGCAAGGAGAAAGTAGAAAAGGAATGAAAATACAGGCAACATAGGACAAGTGATATGGAGCTGAAGTGCCTATACGGAGATGATATGCTGGGTGAACAATCTCCATGGTGATAGGTGCTCCTATGGTCTATAGGTCTGATTAGTGATATGATCAGCTAGGTGAGGATAACCAGCTTGGTCCAGTGAGGTGTGCGGGTAGACCGAAGTGATCAGTACAGACGACTCTAGAGGTAAAAGAAAGGAAGAATTAGACAATGGTAAAAATTGCATCAATGACTTACAATGGTAAAAATAACAAAACCAGTAAGATAGAAGAAGTCCGTAATGACCTGTGGGAAAATAACATGATACCACATTACAGGGCAAATCACCCGATAGTACCATACAGTCTCAGAGAAAAGAGGCTAAATCATAGTCTCTATTGAGTCCCAATGGGTGGAGGGTCTCCAATGTGTGGATCCAAAACGCTTCCCTCCGCTTTAGGCGAGCAACCCGATCACCACCCCGCCGGATGGGGGGGATATGTTCTATTACCTGGAACTGTAGCTGTGAGATATTATGACCCAAATTATGGAAGTGGAGGGGGATGGGTAACAACAGGTTCTTACAGCGGACCGTGGATTTATGTTTGGAAATCCGATCGCGAATAGGTTGCGTTGTTTCACCTATGTATAGAAGTCCACAGGGACATTTGATTAAGTATATAACCCATGATGAAGCGCATGTGAAATACTCCGGGATTCGGAATGACTTTCCAGAGCGAGGATGATGGAAGCGGGGTCCTGTAAGGACATTATGACATTGAGAGCAGTTCAGGCATGGGAAGGTCCCGGTACGTGGACTCTGTAAGAACCGTTGGCGGGGGGATGGAATACCTGATCCCAAGTCTGCCCTGACCAACGAGTCCTTTAAGTTGGGTGGACGTTTGAAACAGGGAAGAAAAGGGTTCTGAAACTCAGTAACGTTTGGGTAACCCTTGGACAGCAGGTGCCAATTCCGGCGTATTGACCTATGTAGAATGTACGCAAACGGGTGATATGAATGAACAAACGGGATCCGATTAGAGGCTCTATTGGGTCGTGGGGTAGGGGGGGCAGCGGCTTTTTCCAGTATCGCTGGCGGGTAACCCCGTTGAGTGAACTTAGAAGCCATTTCCTGGAGGCGGATCGATCTAAGCTCTGTGTCAGACACAATCTTAGAGACCCGATAAAATTGGGACTTAGGTACTGAATTTTTTGTGGCCGGAGGGTGGAAACTCGTAAAATGTAACAAACTGTTACGGTCAGTGCTTTTAGTGTAGAGGTCGGTAGTGAAAGAGCCATCAGGTTGTAGAATGACTAAGGTGTCTAGGAAATTGATCTGTGTAGTACTGTAAGACATGGTGAAAGAGATACCTGGCCAGGCCGTGTTCAGCCAATCGAAGAAGAACGAGAGGGCTTCCAACGAGCCCCCCCATATGCAAAAGACGTCGTCGATGTAACGTTTCCATACAAGGACGTGGTCACGAAATAGTGGGTGAGGGTATATCTGACTCTCCTCAAAATCGGCCATGTAGCAATTAGCATACGGGGGTGCTACGTTGGAGCCCATCGCGGTACCACGGATTTGTAGATAAAAGTCATCCTGGAACAAAAAATAATTACGGGTAAGAATGATGGTTAGTAGGTCAATACACAAGTTGATCTGGTTGGGTAGCAAGCCGGACTGGGTCAGGAGTTTATGGACCGAATTGATGCCTTCTATATGGGGGATAGATGTATACAAGTCTTTTACATCCATTGTTACCAGAATTGAGTGTGGAGGAATGGGACTTATGTCTTTCAGGATGTTAAGGAAGGATCCTGTGTCCAGGATAAAGGATTTTGATGTCCTAATCAATGGGGTGAGAATTTTTTCTAGGTAAATGGCCAGTGGGGAGAGGATAGAGTCGGTAGAGGCGACTATGGGCCTCCCTGGGGGTTTCTCTAAGTTTTTGTGGATTTTGGGAATGGTATAAAATACTGGGGTGATAGGGTGTAGTTTGGTGAGGAAGTCCCGTGTCTTAGGGTCTAAGACCCCTAACTCAATATATTTCAAAAGAGTGTCCGAGATGATTTGACGAGTCACGGATAGGGGGTCATGTGGTAATTTAACATAGATCGTGGGATCACCTAGTTGGCGTTTGATTTCAAGAAGGTAGTCCGATCTATTCATAATCACAAGGGCGCCCCCTTTATCTGCAGGTTTGAAAATGAGGTTGTTGTCGTTTTGTAGGCCCCGTATGGCTTGTCGTTCCATGGGAGAGAGATTGGGGGGAAAAAACAATTTACCCTTTCTGATATCCTCACATAGTAATTTAAATGATTCTTTCACGAAACCTATGAAAGATTCCATGGCGTGTGAGCCTTGGGGAGGTCTGAAATGACTTTTGGTGTAGAGCCCTAGGCTCCGTGAAGAGAGAGGACCGTCAGATGAGCCCGTGGAGGGTAGGGTAGAAGATGATTCGGGAGTTGTGGAGAAAAAGGCCTTAAGTCTAAGTGATCGAAAGAATCTCTGAAGATCCATTTCAAGATCAAATGTATGACATTGGTATGATGGACAAAAAGACAAACCCTTCTGCAGGACTTTGTATTCCGCTACACCAAGTAATCTATCAGAGATGTTAATTACCAATGGATTGGTACCTGAGATCTCGTTATCCTCCCTTGGGCCGAGTCTCCTCCTATGTCCGTGGCCGCGCCTCGTGGTCTTCTTCTCGGGAAGCGTTGTCGTTGGCCTAAAAAACGGGGTGGAAGTGTGGCAGGGGTACCCAACTCCTGTTCTGAGCCTGATGTTGAGTAGTCGAGGGAGGTACGCTGGGCCTGGCGAGATGGGTTTCGACGTCCGGCATAATTGTCCTGCCATCTGTATACCTGTTGGCGCTCGTAGTCCTCCGTGTCCCTATTGAATTTGCTACGTTTTCTGTCCTCTGTCTCCCGTCGGTGCTTCTCGATGTTTCTGGATATTTGGTCCTTGAGGGTAATCAATTCCTCGGGGGTCCCAGATGAAGACAGTTGAGCCTCGATGGATTTGATGGTCTCGGAGCTTGTGGAGATCGCTTTCTGCAGGTGCTCAATCGTCAGGGTAATAATGTCGAAAGAACATTTATTTAATATTTGTTCATATCTGGTGCAATACTCGGGAGAGTCCCGAAACAGTGTGGGACGTAGTGGAACCCGTAGACCCCTAGGGATCCGTTGTGCTCGAAGATACTCAGAGAGTGTGGCACAGTGAAGTTCGATGTTGGTAAGGTGACGGAGTTCCCTTTCTAGATCTCTCCCCCTTGCTTCCCTAGGAGGGATTTTTAAAAAATCGCTACTGAAAGTGGAACGTGCCAGGATATTCGAGGTCTCCTCAGCATTATAGGAGAATGTGGACATGACCCGTCAGTGTGCAATCACGTAGGGGAAGATTATCAGATACAAAAACCGTGTGCACTACTGGAGAAGAATGGTGCTAGGTTAGGTTCCCACACCTTCATAGACTATAAAGAAAAAGAACCCAGCACTCAACTGATGCTTTAGTGCAATTTTAATCGTAGTAGTACCCAATAAACGTTTCGGTCCTTGAATGGACCTTCGTCAGTAACTACATGTGAAAACCAAAAACAAGTGTAAACAAAAATTACAGAAAATAAAGTTGCATACAAAACAAAGTATATACAAGGTATTTTGGAAAAGGACAATAGCATCGATACAAAACTCTGGTCAATCTATACATAGAGTATATGCTGGGGAGAAAATAACCCGAATATCTAGGCTGAATTATGTTCCACTCAGGATGAAATAAGGAGAGATACACCAGAAAGATGATAGTGGGAGAGGAGGTACATACCGTACTGTAGAATAATAGAATAGACCGTATGGTCATAGGGTACAAAAAAGCAGCGTCTGTAAGTGTAAGAAAGTCCCATAAAATTCCCATGGACCGGTAAGCACAGGGTGTCAGGGGATATAAGGTAAAACATACCTTATGTGTGAGTCAGATAGGAGCGGTACTGTGGGTGGATAATGAAAAAGAAATTACATACCGAAAAAAAAAAAAAAAAAAAAAAAAAAATACATACAGCAAAAACCGGCCGATCAGAGAAACGCTCTAGTGCAGGGGATTTACCTGAGGAGACCGAGCTGGATGGTGGTGCTGTCAGACGCGGTGTCCACCGCTAGTCTGATCAGAAGTAAGTGCGGCCGCCATCTTATAAGAAAGGGGCGGGACAAGCCAGCTCCAACAGCCAATCAGCGGCTGGGTGGCAGACAGGAAGTGACGGCGCGCTGTGAGGACTACCTCAGTGTGCAGCTCAATGAGAGTTCCTGTGTATGGTGACCGGAAGTGACATCACATTGTCATAGGGATAGGGCAATACAATGAAAAAAAAAAAAAAAAAAAAAAACACGAGCGCTGCGGAAAGCGCGGCAAGGAGAAAGTAGAAAAGGAATGAAAATACAGGCAACATAGGACAAGTGATATGGAGCTGAAGTGCCTATACGGAGATGATATGCTGGGTGAACAATCTCCATGGTGATAGGTGCTCCTATGGTCTATAGGTCTGATTAGTGATATGATCAGCTAGGTGAGGATAACCAGCTTGGTCCAGTGAGGTGTGCGGGTAGACCGAAGTGATCAGTACAGACGACTCTAGAGGTAAAAGAAAGGAAGAATTAGACAATGGTAAAAATTGCATCAATGACTTACAATGGTAAAAATAACAAAACCAGTAAGATAGAAGAAGTCCGTAATGACCTGTGGCAGGACAATTATGCCGGACGTCGAAACCCATCTCGCCAGGCCCAGCGTACCTCCCTCGACTACTCAACATCAGGCTCAGAACAGGAGTTGGGTACCCCTGCCACACTTCCACCCCGTTTTTTAGGCCAACGACAACGCTTCCCGAGAAGAAGACCACGAGGCGCGGCCACGGACATAGGAGGAGACTCGGCCCAAGGGAGGATAACGAGATCTCAGGTACCAATCCATTGGTAATTAACATCTCTGATAGATTACTTGGTGTAGCGGAATACAAAGTCCTGCAGAAGGGTTTGTCTTTTTGTCCATCATACCAATGTCATACATTTGATCTTGAAATGGATCTTCAGAGATTCTTTCGATCACTTAGACTTAAGGCCTTTTTCTCCACAACTCCCGAATCATCTTCTACCCTACCCTCCACGGGCTCATCTGACGGTCCTCTCTCTTCACGGAGCCTAGGGCTCTACACCAAAAGTCATTTCAGACCTCCCCAAGGCTCACACGCCATGGAATCTTTCATAGGTTTCGTGAAAGAATCATTTAAATTACTATGTGAGGATATCAGAAAGGGTAAATTGTTTTTTCCCCCCAATCTCTCTCCCATGGAACGACAAGCCATACGGGGCCTACAAAACGACAACAACCTCATTTTCAAACCTGCAGATAAAGGGGGCGCCCTTGTGATTATGAATAGATCGGACTACCTTCTTGAAATCAAACGCCAACTAGGTGATCCCACGATCTATGTTAAATTACCACATGACCCCCTATCCGTGACTCGTCAAATCATCTCGGACACTCTTTTGAAATATATTGAGTTAGGGGTCTTAGACCCTAAGACACGGGACTTCCTCACCAAACTACACCCTATCACCCCAGTATTTTATACCATTCCCAAAATCCACAAAAACTTAGAGAAACCCCCAGGGAGGCCCATAGTCGCCTCTACCGACTCTATCCTCTCCCCACTGGCCATTTACCTAGAAAAAATTCTCACCCCATTGATTAGGACATCAAAATCCTTTATCCTGGACACAGGATCCTTCCTTAACATCCTGAAAGACATAAGTCCCATTCCTCCACACTCAATTCTGGTAACAATGGATGTAAAAGACTTGTATACATCTATCCCCCATATAGAAGGCATCAATTCGGTCCATAAACTCCTGACCCAGTCCGGCTTGCTACCCAACCAGATCAACTTGTGTATTGACCTACTAACCATCATTCTTACCCGTAATTATTTTTTGTTCCAGGATGACTTTTATCTACAAATCCGTGGTACCGCGATGGGCTCCAACGTAGCACCCCCGTATGCTAATTGCTACATGGCCGATTTTGAGGAGAGTCAGATATACCCTCACCCACTATTTCGTGACCACGTCCTTGTATGGAAACGTTACATCGACGACGTCTTTTGCATATGGGGGGGCTCGTTGGAAGCCCTCGCGTTCTTCTTCGATTGGCTGAACACGGCCTGGCCAGGTATCTCTTTCACCATGTCTTACAGTACTACACAGATCAATTTCCTAGACACCTTAGTCATTCTACAACCTGATGGCTCTTTCACTACCGACCTCTACACTAAAAGCACTGACCGTAACAGTTTGTTACATTTTACGAGTTTCCACCCTCCGGCCACAAAAAATTCAGTACCTAAGTCCCAATTTTATCGGGTCTCTAAGATTGTGTCTGACACAGAGCTTAGATCGATCCGCCTCCAGGAAATGGCTTCTAAGTTCACTCAACGGGGTTACCCGCCAGCGATACTGGAAAAAGCCGCTGCCCCCCCTACCCCACGACCCAATAGAGCCTCTAATCGGATCCCGTTTGTTCATTCATATCACCCGTTTGCGTACATTCTACATAGGTCAATACGCCGGAATTGGCACCTGCTGTCCAAGGGTTACCCAAACGTTACTGAGTTTCAGAACCCTTTTCTTCCCTGTTTCAAACGTCCACCCAACTTAAAGGACTCGTTGGTCAGGGCAGACTTGGGATCAGGTATTCCATCCCCCCGCCAACGGTTCTTACAGAGTCCACGTACCGGGACCTTCCCATGCCTGAACTGCTCTCAATGTCATAATGTCCTTAAAGGACCCCGCTTCCATCATCCTCGCTCTGGAAAGTCATTCCGAATCCCGGAGTATTTCACATGCGCTTCATCATGGGTTATATACTTAATCAAATGTCCCTGTGGACTTCTATACATAGGTGAAACAACGCAACCTATTCGCGATCGGATTTCCAAACATAAATCCACGGTCCGCTGTAAGAACCTGTTGTTACCCATCCCCCTCCACTTCCATAATTTGGGTCATAATATCTCACAGCTACAGTTCCAGGTAATAGAACATATCCCCCCCATCCGGCGGGGTGGTGATCGGGTTGCTCGCCTAAAGCGGAGGGAAGCGTTTTGGATCCACACATTGGAGACCCTCCACCCATTGGGACTCAATAGAGACTATGATTTAGCCTCTTTTCTCTGAGACTGTATGGTACTATCGGGTGATTTGCCCTGTAATGTGGTATCATGTTATTTTCCCACAGGTCATTACGGACTTCTTCTATCTTACTGGTTTTGTTATTTTTACCATTGTAAGTCATTGATGCAATTTTTACCATTGTCTAATTCTTCCTTTCTTTTACCTCTAGAGTCGTCTGTACTGATCACTTCGGTCTACCCGCACACCTCACTGGACCAAGCTGGTTATCCTCACCTAGCTGATCATATCACTAATCAGACCTATAGACCATAGGAGCACCTATCACCATGGAGATTGTTCACCCAGCATATCATCTCCGTATAGGCACTTCAGCTCCATATCACTTGTCCTATGTTGCCTGTATTTTCATTCCTTTTCTACTTTCTCCTTGCCGCGCTTTCCGCAGCGCTCGTGTTTTTTTTTTTTTTTTTTTTTTTCATTGTATTGCCCTATCCCTATGACAATGTGATGTCACTTCCGGTCACCATACACAGGAACTCTCATTGAGCTGCACACTGAGGTAGTCCTCACAGCGCGCCGTCACTTCCTGTCTGCCACCCAGCCGCTGATTGGCTGTTGGAGCTGGCTTGTCCCGCCCCTTTCTTATAAGATGGCGGCCGCACTTACTTCTGATCAGACTAGCGGTGGACACCGCGTCTGACAGCACCACCATCCAGCTCGGTCTCCTCAGGTAAATCCCCTGCACTAGAGCGTTTCTCTGATCGGCCGGTTTTTGCTGTATGTATTTTTTTTTTTTTTTTTTTTTTTCGGTATGTAATTTCTTTTTCATTATCCACCCACAGTACCGCTCCTATCTGACTCACACATAAGGTATGTTTTACCTTATATCCCCTGACACCCTGTGCTTACCGGTCCATGGGAATTTTATGGGACTTTCTTACACTTACAGACGCTGCTTTTTTGTACCCTATGACCATACGGTCTATTCTATTATTCTACAGTACGGTATGTACCTCCTCTCCCACTATCATCTTTCTGGTGTATCTCTCCTTATTTCATCCTGAGTGGAACATAATTCAGCCTAGATATTCGGGTTATTTTCTCCCCAGCATATACTCTATGTATAGATTGACCAGAGTTTTGTATCGATGCTATTGTCCTTTTCCAAAATACCTTGTATATACTTTGTTTTGTATGCAACTTTATTTTCTGTAATTTTTGTTTACACTTGTTTTTGGTTTTCACATGTAGTTACTGACGAAGGTCCATTCAAGGACCGAAACGTTTATTGGGTACTACTACGATTAAAATTGCACTAAAGCATCAGTTGAGTGCTGGGTTCTTTTTCTTTATAGGTTGCAAGAAATGGCATCTAAATTCTCACAACGGGGTTATCCAGCAACTATACTCCAGACAGCATTAGTACCTTCTCCGCCTAGACCAGACAGATCCTCCAAATGAATTCCCTTCGTAAACTCTTTCCATCCTTTTGCATTTGTCCTACATAAGTCTATACATAGACACTGGCATCTACTGGCAAGTGCTCACCCGGAGGTCCCTGAGTTCCACGAACCTTTTCTTCCCTGCTTTAGACGGGCCCCCAACCTCAAGGATTCACTGGTGAAAGCGGATGTAGGTACCAACAAATTGATACCACGTCAACGGTTCCTGCAAAATCCACGTACTGGAACCTTTCCCTGCCTCCACTGTTCCCAGTGCAATAACGTTCTCAAGGGCTCAACATTTCACCATCCACACTCGGGTAAAACTTTTCACATTCCGGATTTCTTTACCTGCGACACATCATGGGCCATCTACCTTATCAAATGCCCATGTGGCTTACTGTACGTTGGAGAAACCACGCAAGCCATTCGCAATCGAATCTCCAAACATAAATCTACCATACGTTGCCAAAATCTGTTATTACCCATTCCTTCACATTTCATCGCCAAGGGCCACAGCATTTCACAGCTTAAATTTCAGGTCATTGAGCATGTCCCCCAATTAAGACGTGGAGGGAATAGAATAACTCGCCTAAAGCGCAGGGAGGCCTTTTGGATCCACAATCTGGACACTTTACACCCTAAGGGCCTCAATAGGGACTATGACTTGGCAGCCTTTCTATAGTCAGGTTTCTTATTGCTATAGGCCTTTTTCCATATGATTACAGTCATCTTCTATATACGTGTTTATCCATTTTCTACTATTAGGTCCTCATTAGTCGTTAGATCTATTTTTTATACAAATGTATGCACTTTTATCCAGGGATGATTATGGGTTTATTATATCATCGTATTAAGTATTCGTATTGTATTTTTGGTCACCTAGGCGTACATTACAAACATTGCCCTGCTGTTTTTATTATTATTTTGTATTCTTGGACTATGTAAGGTTTTACTAGCATTCCATTATTACAGGTCCCAGGTCTGCTATCCTCGCCATTTATCTGATATGTAGTACTTTGTTTATTAGGTACTTAGACTTCTTGCACTAACTCTCGTTTTTCTATTGTAGAGTCGTCTATATTGAAGTCTATCTTTGTTACACCATCTGCTGTCACATCTGCGCATGGACACCATTCCACTGGATTTAGCCCACTTCTCATCCATTATGCCGTGTAGTCTCGGAGGCACTATGTATTTCACCTCTTCAGCATGACCTTTTACTGCTATTCATCTACTTAGTTACTCTGCTTTCCTTTGGGTCCTCCCCCTTTCCCTACCCAGTAGCTGGTCTTTTTACACACGGAACGTATCTCGCCGCTCCGGGTTCCACAGGGTAGGTTCCTGCTCAGGGACACTCTTCTGCCGGCGGATCGCACACCGGCGTTACACACACCGTTACCTAGGTGACGCACTTGTTTCCCTTTGACGGCGTCACTTCCGCCACTATGGTGCACTCCCTCATTCGCGCGAGTCACTTCTGGGACACACCCTCCTTCTATTTTAATGCGCGCAGGCCCGGCTTACTCCAGATGAGCGGGGGATACCGCATCTGACCTGGGCACACATCGTCACTATTCCGCAGGTAATACCTCACCGTTTAGGTCCTATGTCTTTCAGGACGACTCTTTTAGATTCTCATATTCATATTTATTCCCTCCCCTTAGCTTATCTGGTTCCAATCTCATGGTCTATTCAGGTATGCCACCACTCTACTTTAGCCGGGGCACACGGTCCTCGTTCCTCTGACATGACACCCCTCACCATTTTTTCACATAGGCGCAGTTTACTTTGTGCCCTGGGACATGCTTGTTTCTTACCTTGTCCGCATACTAATCTATTAGTACGGTACGTTGTAAGTCCGTTTTTTCTATCTTTCCCTAAGTTCACATTGGTGTCTTATATTAGAAGTATGAATTTATTCTTCTCTGTCTGCATGACGATATGTTAAATGCGAATATCTTCTTCCCTTGACCAGTATTTATATTTTGGCTCCGCTATACTACATACTAGCAGGCTATTGTATATACTTCTTTTGTTTTTGTTCTCACTGCACTGTATTTATGTATATATTTGTTTCACTTTTGTAGTAACTGATGAAGGTCCTGTATGTTTTGGACCAAAACGTTTTAGTACTACAATAAAATTTCACTTGAGCATTAAGTTGAGTGCAAAGGTTTATTACTCTATGTACTACAAGGTGTGGGAACCTACCTTTTGCACCGCTACTAATAGTGCACGCGTTGCTATCATTTATGCAATCCTAAAAGTCAATGTTAACCCTTTAACGAGCCTTGTCACATGACTTAGGATAGAACAAGAATCTCAATTTATAGCCATTGTGTTTCAGGGTACTGCCCCTCATCAGTGCAAAGAGTGGGATCTGGTTTGGCTGTGTGAGAGGCGTCTGACTGGTATTCATGGGGCAATGTTTCTCTTTGCGGAGAGTGACATGTTAAGCATGCCGAGATAAGAAGATTTAAAGCCGCAATGCTCCTCTGGGAAATATGCAAATTGTCTCTTCAGAGAGGAAGAGGACTTGATCTCTAGTGCCACCTGTAAGAAGCAGCAATCCTAAAAGTCAATGTCGACCCTTTAACGAGCCTTGTCAAATGACTTAGGATAAAAACCAAAACCAGAATCTCAAATTTGCAGACACTGTGTTTCGGAGTACTGCTCCCATAGAATTGCTGCTTTCTATAGGTGGCACTAGAGCTCTAGTCCTCTTCCTCTCTGAAGAGACAATTTGTATATTTCCCACAGATTCATTGCGGCTTTAAGTCTCCTCATCTCGGCATGGTTATCATGTCACTCTCCGCAAGGAGAAGAGTTACCCCTTGGATCCTGGTCAGATGTCTTTCACACAGCCAAACCAGATCTCACACTTTGCACTGATGAGGGGCAGTACCCTGAAATACAGTGCCTGCAAATTGAGATTCTGGTTTTGCTGTTATCCTAAGTCATGTGACAAGGCTCATTAAAGGGTTGACATTGACTCTGAAGAGACAATTTGCAATAAATGGGACAAAAACATAAAATCAATAAAATATTTAATAGTGTGTATGTGATATTTGGATTAACTAGTAAAATTCTCTCAACTCTTAACGACAATTAGCAGACATTTTGTAGAGACAGTATGGAAATTCCAAGCAAGGTTGCCTGTGTATATTGATCCCGAGGTCAGACATACGGAAGTGCCTTCACTACATCTCATTATTAATAGTCTCACGATATTACAATTTACATCATTGAGTATCGTCCCTGCCATTAACAACCATTAGGTTGTAATAGATAAGGACGTTGTTAGTTTGTTATTTTTCTAAATTAGTGATATTTGTGAGAAATGAGAGCTATCTTGTGAGGATCTAAGAATCTATAATTGAGCGTTTCCAAGTGCATGTTTCTTTTTTTGGGTTCATTTTGTTTTGTGGTAGATTCTCTTTTCTTCATACTACGAAGTCATTGTTGCTTTACTTTGGTAATTGGTAGTAATTGACTTGCAAAGAATCTTTCCATAAAATGTACTCCTGTTTTCACAAGAAATAAGTGACCCTCATGCAATTTAGCTGAGTTAATTAATACGTAGAAGAAATATTATAATGAAGAGGCAATTTGCACACTCATATAACTCCACACTCTAATATGAGACAAAATAAGCACGTGTTACATGCTGAATGCAACTTTTTGGTGCAGATTTCACAGCAAAAATTCCGCAATAATTATGCAGTGTGTTAACCATTCCTAATACAGGGTTTAAACATGCCTAAACTGTAAATGGGTTGTCCAGTCTAAAGCCACATTCAAACACTCAGTATTTAGTCAGTATTTTACATCAATATTTGTAAGACAAAATCAGGAGTGGAGCAATCAGAGGAAAAGTATAATAGAAACTTATGCACCAATTTTGTATTTGTCACCCACTCCTGGTTTTGACTTACAGATAGTGATGTAAAATACCGACCAAATACTGAACAAATGAATGTGGCCTAATAAGAAAAGTTTGCAGTCACTCAATGTGACTGCAGACTGCCAAATAACACTGTGTGCCCTGTGCGATTGGGAGGTCACATGACCATATGTATGCAATTTGTATATTTCCGGCCACATTCTCTAAATGGAAGAGAAATAAAAGCATCCAGATAACACTAGTCAGCACATGACTGCAGGCATGCAAACTGCACACACGTGGTTATGCTACTGCCCTTGCTCACAGGGATTACAGGTGAATAGTGATAGTGTACGCAGGCAGGGCCTGGTGTACTGACATCACGAGGTCGATGGACATGGAATTACGTGGGAGCAGGTGAATGGTCCCTGGTGCACTGCAGAGGTGGACAACAAAAAATCCCTCAGACTGGTAAAATCAGTGGGCTTGGGGGTAGTCCAGAACAAACAGGTACCAGGACTGCAGAGAAGATGTACCAAGGAGGAAGGAAGAGCGAATTGCTGTGCCATATTGCACCCGTACCCACCTGATGAATTTGGACTGTTTAGTAGCGATGAGCGAACCAGAACTTTAAAGTTTGGGATTCGTTTCGGACTCTAGCATCCATGTACAGACCCAAGCATGGTCTTTTTCCCAAACATTTGTCACAATGTTTGGGAATAACGCTTACAAAAAGGCTGATGCACAGCCAATCAACAAGCCGTTGGGTTTTGTGCACTTCCAAAGCCATCATAGGAATGCCAAGTACTGCCATGGCTGCGGTTGGTCAGTGCACCATGTGACCTTGCCTGTAATAGGCCAGTTCACGGGCCGCACCGCCATTCTATTCCTTGTGCACTGTATGTGTGGTTCTCTGTGCCATATAAGCCTCATGTTGTGTGCCATATAAGTCTTGCATTCTGTGCCCAGCAGCATTGTGTTGACTGCCCTAAAAGCCTGTTTCTGTGTACCATAGCAGTGTTGTGTAGACTACTTTAAAAGCCTGTTACTGTGTGCCATAGCAGCGTTACATAGACTGCCCTGAAAACCTGTTCCTGTGTACCATAGCAGCGTTGTGTAGACTGCATTAAAAGCCTGTTCCTGTGTACCATAGTAATGCTCTATAGACTTTCCTAAAAACTTGTTCCTGTGTGCCATAGCAGTATTGTGTAGACTGACCTAAAAGCCTTTTCCCCGGGTGCCATAGCAGCATGGAGTAGACTGACCTAAAAACCTCCTGGTGCCATGCCAGCTTTGTGTAGACTGCCCTAACAGACTGTTGCACTGTCTCATAAAAGTCTCATGGTCGATCTGTACCTGTTGAGTGTCCAACTGCAACATCTTCCTCTGGTGCCCACAGGCAAAAGGCTGTTCAGGGTTATTTAGTAGGCCCTAATACCGTAGAATGAATGGCGAGGATAGAACATGTGGAGGCCATGTTAGATTGGATGGATCAGATTGGCTCCAGTTCCTTCACATTTTATTCCATCCAGTCCCCTGCAAATAGCGTTCAGTTGGCAACTGAGGATCTAAGTCATCGTTCTTCCATATCACCCCCTTCTAAATCATTCAGTCTAAGCCCCAAGTCATGTAGCAGTTTCTTCTGCTGTTTGATGAGTCCGCTAGCTGGGATTCAATATCTAATCCACTTTGACTTGCCACAGAAATGGAATGGAGTCAACCACTTGTTCTGTTGGAGGATGAGTAGGTGAGAGGGCCAGTGCATATGATTAGCGTGCCACTGCAGTACGTGTAAGGGGATGATGAAACACAGGTGCCAACTGCTGTGGATTTCTGCAGTATGCTGACCAGCAAGGAGGGCAGGGGTCAGGACTTGGTGGAAGATGATGAGGTTCTCAACCCCACATGGATCGAAAGACCTCATCAATCAGCACAGTAAAGCAGGGTGGAAAAGCACAGCGGCTGGTTAATAGCCAGTACTTCATCTTCTACTGCCCCCACACCAAGGGAATGAGCCTCCAAAAGCAAGCTCAACTGAGCTTCCTGGCATCAGACTTCTTCACCCAATGTAGTGAAGACAAGCGGCAGATCAGTTGCATGCTGTGCCATCAGAGTCAGAGCCTGAAGCGAGGCATAAATATTCTAAACCTGAGCACTACCTGCTTGATCAGGCATCTCAAATCCAAACATGAGGTGCAGTGGAGTGTACATCTTAAAAATCATGACAAACCAGAGACTCCTCCTGCTCCCTCTTTTGCTGTGCTCTCAGCCTCTTTCCCTTGGTGACGTTCAACAGGTCCATCTGCCTCCCTGCAAAGAGAGGATGTGACCATAACACGCCAACACCAGCAGTGTCACCGAACATGTCTACACCATCCCATAGAAGTTGTCAGCTCTCCATCCCCCAAACCCTTGAGGGGAAAAAGTAAATTCTACACTAACCACCCACGACCCATGTGCCTGAATGTCAGCATTTCTAAATTACTGGTGTTTGAAATGCTGCTATTCTGGCAGGTGGAGACTATCAGTTTAAAAAAACTGATGTCGGTGGCTGTTCCACAGTATCTTGTTCCCAGCCACCACAACTTTGCAAGGTGGGTCATTCATGTCCTGCACGCACTTCTGACCATATAAGAAGTGCAGTGTGGAATGCAACATTGTTCCATCAAATGTCCAACCACCACCGAGTATTGATGGACGTTTCTCGGTACATGTTGCCTCTTACTCATCTGCCTCCACCACCTCCTCATCCGGTAACAGTGAGCCCTGCACTAACAATCTCAGCACAGCCAGAGTGAAATCCCAGCAGGATGTTCTGCAACGAATTTGATTGGGGGACAGAGCACACCCTGTCACTTTTGCCTTCCAGCTCACTACCTGATATGTAATGTACCAACAAGGTAAAACTCCACCTTGCATATGCTGGAGAAACTGTGTAAGCAGCAGCACGCAATAGTGGAGTTTCAGCTGCAGCACAAATGCACGAGTTGCTTGGCGGAACACCACATCACCACAAATAAGTGGAACTCCAGGCGGGAAGTGTGTGCCATGTTCGCGCTGCTTTAAATATTTCACCAACATGGCCAACGCTGATGATGCCATTACTATCCCACTACTATGCAAACATAGTCCAAATAACCTTAACCTAGCAAGGTCACACTTCGGTTAACATAGCTCAACACGGAAACCAGATTGAAGTCCAGAGTCTAGAAGTGTATGAAAAAAAGAACAATTCTTTATTTGTATGATTAAAAAATAGTCAATAATTAAAACATGGTGCCTCATGACATAAGGAGGACACAGTCGACCTATAAAGATATCTATAGTTTAGAAGCTAATAGATCAGTTGCTTATATGAATCAAATTAATTATGGATGTATATTGTACAAATTATTATTATTATTATTATTATTAATTATTATTATAGCACCATTTACTCCATGGCTCTTTACATGTGAAAAGGGACATGCATAATTAAAAACAAGCACAGTAATCTTAAACAATGCAAGTCACGACTGGCACAGGAGGTGAGAGGACTCTGCCCGCGAGGGCTCACAATCTACAAGGGATGGGTGAGGAAACAAAAGGCGAGGGAGGAGCTGGTCGTGCAGTGGTTTGGTGGATTGGTGGTTACTGTAGGTTGTAAGCTTGTCAGAAGAGGTGAGTCTTCAGGTTCCTTTTGAGGGTTTCGACAGTAGGCGAGAGTCTGATATGCTTGGGTAGAGAGTTCCAGAGTAGAGGGGAGAAGCACGGGAGAAAGCTTGTATGTGATTGTGGGAAGAGGAGATAAGAGGGGAGTAGAGAAGGAGATCTTGTGAGGATTGGAGGTTATGTGCAGGTAACTACTGGGAGACAAGGTCACAGATGTATGGAGGAGACAGGCTGTGGATGGCTTTGTATGCCATGGTTAGGGTTTTGAACTGGAGTCCCTGGACAATAGGGAGTCAGTCAAGGGATTGACAGAGAGGAGAGGCTGGGGAATAGTAGCGTGGGACAGGTGGATTAGTCGGGCATCAGAGTTTAGGATAGATTGGAGGGCTGCAAGAGTGTTAGAGGGGAGGCCACAAAATTGGAGGTTGCAGTAGTCAAGGCAGAAGATGATGAGGGCATGCACTAGAGTTTTTGCAGACTCTAGGTCCAGGAAATATTTTTGATTTGAAATTGGCAGGAAGTGGAAGGGGCTTGGATATTAGAGTCAATGATTACCCTGAGGCAACGAGCTTCTGGGACTGGGGAGAGTGAGCAGCCATTTACTTTAATGGATAGTTCTGTTGGGGGAGATGAGTGAGATGGGGGAAAGATGATGAATTAGGTTTTGTCCATGTTAAGTTTTAGAAATCTAGCGGATAAGAAGTATGAAATAGCGGACAGACATTCTGGGATTTTGGTTAGTAGGGAGGTGATATCTGGTCCTGAGAGGTAGATCTGGGTGTCATCAGCATAGAGGTGATACTGCAAGCCGTGAGATTCTATGAGCTGTCCCAGGCCGAAGGTGTAAATGGAGAAAAGCAGGGGCCTTAGGACTGAACCTTTCGGGACTCCGACAGATAGGGGGAGAGGTGAGTAGGCGATGTGTCAGTGGGAGACACTAAATGTCCGGCCTGTTAGGCATGACGCGATCCAAGATAGGGCCAAGTCAGTGATGCTAAGATATGAGAGGGTCTGTAGTAATAGGGAGTGGTCCACTATGTCAAAGGCAGAGGACAGGTCCAGGAGAAGGAGTAGGACAGAATAGTGTTGCTTGGCTTTGGCAGTCAGTAGGTCATTGGTGACTTTTGTTAGGGCAGTTTCAGTGGAGTGATGCGGTCGGAAACCTGATTGTAAGCAGTTAAAGAGGGAGCAGGAATAGAAGTGGGAGGACAGTTTGAAATGGACATGTTGTTCCAGTAGTTTTGAGGCATAGGGGAGAAGTGTTATGGGATGATAGCTAGATACAGAGGATGGGTCAAGCGAGTGCTTTTTAAGGATGGGTGTGATTGAGGCATCTTTGAAGCATGAGGGGAAAACACCAGTTGTTAGTGATAGGTTGAAGAGAGGGGTTAGGGTTGAGATGAAGACTGTGGTGAGGTTTGGGATGAAGTGGGATGGAATCGGGTCAAGTGCACAGGTAGTGAGATGTGATCTCGAGTTTAAGGCAGAAATTTGGTCTTCTGTAATGTTGGAGAAGCTGGTTTTGGAGGAGGAAGGCTGAGTAGTTATGAGAAGGAATTCTGGGGGTTGTAGGCCACAGCTTCCTCTGATGTTATCAATCTTCTGTTTGAAGAACGAGGCAAGGTCTTCAGCTGTGATAAGTGGAAAGGGAAGAGATGCTAGGGACAGAAGAGAGAATTGAAGGTGTTGAATAGCTGTTTAAGGTTGTGAGACAGGGGAGATATGAGAGAGGAGAAGTAGGTTTGTTTTGCTGTGGTGAGTGTTGCCTTGAAAGTAGTGAGGGACAATTTGAATGTGGTGAAGTCTTTTCCATCTTTTCCATTTCCGCTCAGCAACCTTGGAAGACCGCCTCAGTTCTTTGGTCAGGCTGGTGTGCCAGGGTTGTCTGTTGATTTTGCAAGCTTTATTAAATAATACTTTAGAGTAATATCTCATAACACACACAAAAAGGGTGTTATCAATTACACTCTTATGAATAGTGCTGAATAGTCACAACATAAATTAGTATGCATAGCAAAATAAGTACAGTACAGACCAAATGTTTGGACACACCTTCTCATTTAACCCCTTCATGACCTTGGGATTTTCCATTTTTCCGTGTTCGTTTTTCGCTCCCCTCCTTCCCAGAGCCATAACTTTTTTATTTTTCCATTAATATGGCCATGTGAGGACTTATTTTTTGTGAAACTACTTTTGAACGACATCATTGGTTTTAGCATGTCGTGAACTAGAAAACAGGAAAAAAATTCCAAGTGCGGTGAAATTGCAAAAAAAGTGCAATCCCACACTTGTTTTTTGTTTGGCTTTTTTGCTAGGTTCATTAAATGCTAAAATTGACCTGCCATTATGATACTCCAGGTCATTACGAGTTCATAGACACCTAACATGACTAGGTTATTTTTTATCTAAGTGGTGAAAAAAAATTCCAAACTTTGCTAAAAAAAAAATTGCGCCATTTCCCGATACCCGTAGCGTCTCCACTTTTAATGATCTGGGGTTGGTTGAGGGCTTATTTTTTGTGTGCCAAGCTGGCATTTTTAATGATACCATTTCGGTGCAGATACGTTCTTTTGATCGCCCGTTATTGCATTTTAATGCAATGTCGCGGCGACCAAAAAAATGTAATTCTGGCGTTTCTAATTTTTTTCTTGCTATGCTGTTTAGCAATCAGGTTAATGCTTTTTTTTATTGATAGAGCGGGCAATTCTGAACGCGACGATACCAAATCTGTGTCAGTTTGATTTTTTTTTATTGATTTATTTTGAATGGGGCGAAAGGGGGGTGATTTAAACTTTTATATTTTTTTATTTTTTTTCACATTTTTTTTTACTTTTTTTTTAGGAGGCTAGAAGCTGGCACAACTCGATCGCCTCTGCTACATAGCAGCGATCTTTAGATCGCTGCTATGCAGCAGAAATGCAGGTGTGCTATGAGCGCCGACCACAGGGTGGCGCTCACAGCTAGCCGGGATCAGTAACCATCAGGGGTGGATTAAGGGTAGCCAGGGCCCTGGGCTGTTCAGACACTGTGGGCCCCCCCCGGTCATGTTACGGGGGTCATGTGATGGGGGTCATGTGATGGGACTCATGATATACCCGAACCAGCTGACATGTCCCGGTTTTGATGCGGGCTCCCCGCCGGAGCCCTGCATTAAAGAGGGGGATCTGACCTCGGACGTACTATCCCTTCCGAGGTCAGAAAGGGGTTAAAGTTTTTTCTGTATTTTCATGACTATGAAAATTATAAATTCACACTGAAGGCATCAAAACTATGAATTAACACATATGGAATTACTGTATATACTTAACAAAAAAGTGTGAAACAACTGAAAATATGTCTTTTATTCTAGGTTCTTCAAAGTAGCCACCTTTTGCTTTGATGACTGCTTTGCACTCTCTTGGCATGACAATACAGAAAAATCTTTAAATGAGAAGATGTGTCCAAACTTTGGTCTGTACTGTACATATGTTAGTAGTAGTAGTACATACAAGCACAAATATTACACGTAGAGTACATAGTGCACACGCACACAATCAGAAACTGGTGTTTTAAATCTCTAGTAGTGCAGTATAAACATTACATTCCCATGATAGTTATGTATGTGGTTAAGAGAGTTTTAAGTACCTGAGTACATGCATGAAGGTTGAAATATCAGCTGAGTCACTCACCCTGACGAATGTTTCACCTATCTTCTTCCGGGGATGTTCCCTACATCACCTGTACCTCATACTCGACTTGGACCTTGACCTCCTTGTTCAAGATAATTTTGGAGTTTTGAGTTTTATTCTCTGTTATTTCCATTCTTCCCCCTGAAAAATAAAAAATACCCCAAAAAAGATAAAACTGACAAAAAACTTAAAAATTGGTTGGCTACCTCCTTCTTATCTTCTTATACATACATCACCACGTCCACCTCCACCTACACTTGGACCTCAGCCTCCTGGATAAAGATTTTTTATTTATTTTATTTTACGTCAGTGCCCTATCCCTATTTTTAGAGGGGTGCAAGAACCTTCATCTATTCCCTCATAACAGAACCTCTTTAACCCCTAACGACCGCCAATACACCTTTTAACTGTGGCAGTTACGGGTACTTACTGTATTTCTCAGCGCCGCTTTTTAGCAGTGCTGAGAAATAAGGTTACAGCACCCCTTAGCATTTGAAAATCATGATTCGGGTTGGTTTTTACCATCCCCAGTCCTTTGGGAATAACGACGATCACAAAAAAAGTTTGATTTCCCATTCATTTCTCTCTTGTCTGATATGATCTAGCATACTAGAGAAGAGAGAAATGGGGTCCCCCGAGCTCCCCCCAGTACCTCCAGCATCTCTGGACCCTGCGGCTCTGTCCCCCGGCCCTTCACGTCATCTTCCCAGAAGAAAATGGTGGGTGTATGTGCAGTGCACCCGCCGAGATCTGCCAGACGCTAATCGCAACAATAGGAGATTTTTCCTATTGGTTCTTTTTGATCACTGTGATAGACCGTAAATAAAAAAATAGACCCAAAATCTAAAAAAATTAATTCAAACCCTCCTTTATCACCCCCTTAGTTAGGTGAAAATAAAAAATTCATTTTTTTTGAATTTTTCCAATAGGGTTAGGGTTGGGGCTAGGGTTAGGGTTCGGGTTAGAGCTAGGGTTAGGGTTGGGCTAGGGTTAGGGTTGGGGCTAGGGTTAGGGTTTGGCTTAAAGCTAGGGTTAAGGTTGGGCTAAGGGTAGGGTTGCACTAGGGTTAGGGTTGGGGCTAGAGTTAGAATTTGGGCTGGGATTATGGTTGGGGCTAGGGTTAGAATTGAGGCTAGGGTTAGAGATAGGTTTGGGATAGGGTTAGGTTTGGTGCTAGGGTTAGAATTGGGGCAAGTGTTAGGGTTGGGGCTAGGGTTGAGGTTAGGGTTAGAGTTGTGTTGGGGTTAAGGTTGTGTTGAGGTTAGAATTGGGATTACGGTTGTGGTGTTGGGTTTAGGGTGGTGTTGGGGTTAGGGTTGTGGTTAGGGTTATGGTTGTGATTAGGGTTGGGATTATGGTTAGGGTTGGGATTTGGGTTAGGGGTGTGTTGGGTTTAGGGTAGGGGTTAGGACGGTGTTAGGGTTGGAGTTAGAATTGGGGGTTTGCACTGTTTAGGCACATCAGGGGGTTTCCAAATGATACATCGTGCCCACCATTGATTCCAGCCAATTTTGTGTTCAAAAAGTCAATGAAATCAGTGTACTGAGGAGAAATTGCACAACAAATTTTGTGGTCCATTTTTTCCTGCTACCCTTGTAAAAATAAAAAATTTGGGACTAAAATATTTTTTTTGTGAAAAAAGTAAAATGTTAATTTTTTCCTTCCACATTGATTTAATTCTCGTGAAGCACTCGAAGGCTTAATAAACTTCTTAAATATGGTTTTGAGCACCTTGAGGAGTACTGTATTTGAATGGTGTCACCTTTGGGTATTTTCTGTCATATAGGCCCCTCAAAGTCACTTCAAATGTAAGGTGGTCCCTAAAAAAAATGGTTTTGTAAATTTTGTTGGAAAAATGAGAAATCGCTGGTCAACTTTTAAACCTTATAACGTCCTAACAAAAAAAAGTATGTTTCCAAAATTGTGCAAATGTAAGGCTGACATGAGGGAAATGTTACGTATTAAAGGGAACCTGTCACCCCGTTTTTTCAGTAGGAGATAAAAATACCGTTAAATAGGACCTGAGCTGTGCTTTACAATAGGGTATTTTTTGTCCCCTGATTCCCCACCTATGCCGCCGAAATACCTTACAAAAGTGTCCTTTTTCGCCTGTCAATCAGGCTGGTCAGGTCAGATGGGCGTGGTCACAGCGCTGTTTCTCCCCCACATCTTGCTTAAGTTCCCGTTGGTGGCGCAGTGCTTCTCGCATGCGCAAGTGCCGAATGCACTGCGCAGCTGTAGAAAAAGAGCACGCTCGCCGCTATTCAGCGGTTTCTCGGTGGGCGCGGCCATCTTCCTGAGGCCGCGCGTGCGCAGATGGAGTCTCCTGCTTCCCGGGGATTCAGGAAAATGGCCACGGGATGCGGCGCGTGCGCAGATGGACATAGCGGCGGCCATTTTCCTGAAGCCGAGATTCGAACTCGCTCCGGGGGTCTCCTACCTTCCTCCCTGCAGCAAATCCCGGATCCAAGATGGCCGCGGATCCGGGTCCTGCAGGGAGGGAGGTGGCTTAGCATGTGCCCGCTTAGAGCAGGCACTTGGTAACGCTGCAGCGCTGTTTGACAGATCGGTGATCTGTCAGAGTGCTGTGCAAACTGGCAGATCACCGATCTGTATTGTCCCCCCCTGGGACAAAGTAAAAAAGTAAAAAAAAAAATTTACAAGTGTGTAAAAAAAATAATTAAAAAAAATCCTAAATAATGAAAAAAAATATATATATTATTCCCATAAATACATTTCTTTATCTAAATAAGAAAAACAAAACAATAAAAGTACACATATTTAGTATCGCCATGTCCGTAACGACCCGACCTATAAAACTGGCCCACTAGTTAACCCCTTCAGTAAACACCGTAAGAAAAAAAAAAAAAACGAGGCAAAAAACAACGCTTTATTATCATACCACCGAACAAAAAGTGGAATAACACGCGAACAAAATGACAGATATAAATAACCATGGTACCGCTGAAAGCGTCATCTTGTCCCGCAAAAAACGAGCTGCAATACAGAAACATCAGCAAAAAAATAAAAAAGTTATAGTCCTCAGAATAAAGCGATGCAAAAATAATTATTTTTTCTATAAAATAGATTGTATCGTATAAAAGCACCAAAACATAAAAAAATGATATAAATGAGGTGTCGCTGTAATCGTACTGACCCGAAGAATAAAACTGCTTTATCAATTTTACCAAACGCGGAACGGTATAAACGCCTCCCCCAAAAGAAATTCATGAATAGCTGGTTTTTGCTAATTCTGCCTCACAAAAATCGGAATAAAAAGCGATCAAAAAATGTCATGTGCCCGAAAGTGTTACCAATAAAAACGTCAACTCGTCCCGCAAAAAACAAGACCTCACATGACTCTGTGGACTCAAATATGGAAAAATTATAGCTCTCAAAATGTGGTAACGCAAACAATATTTTTTGCAGTAAAAAGCGTCTTTCAGTGAGTGACGGCTGCCAATCATAAAAATCCGCTAAAAAACCCGCTATAAAAGTAAATCAAACCCCCCTTCATTACCCCCTTAGTTAGGGAAAAATAAAAAAAATTTAAAAAATGTATTTATTTCCATTTTCCCATTAAGGTTAGGGCTAGGGTTAGGGTTAGGGCTAGGGTTAGGGTTAGGGCTAGGGTTAGGGCTAGGGTTAGGGTTAGGGCTAGGGTTAGGACTAGGGTTAGGGTTAGGGCTAGGGTTAGGGTTAGGACTAGGGCTAGGGTTAGGGCTAGGGTTAGGGCTAGGGTTAGGGCTAGGGTTATGGTTAGGGCTAGGGTTAGGGCTAGGTTTAAGGCTACAGTTAGGGTAAAGGCTACAGTTAGGGTTAAGGCTCCAGTTAGGATTAAGGCTACAGTTAGGGTTAAGGCTACAGTTAGGGTTAAGGCTACAGTTAGGGTTGGAGCTAAAGTTAGGGTTAGGGTTTGGATTACATTTGCGGTTGGGAATAGGGTTGGGATTAGGGTTAGTGGTGTATCTGGGTTAGAGGTGTGGTTAGGGTTACCATTGGAATTAGGGTTAGGGGTGTGTTTGGATTAGGGTTTCAGTTATAATTGGGGGGTTTCCACTGTTTAGACACATCAGGGGCTCTCCAAACGCGACATGGCGTCCGATCTCAATTCCAGCCAATTTTGCGTTGAAAAAGGAAAAAGTGCTCCTTCCCTTCCGAGCTCTCCCGTGTGCCCAAACAGGAGTTTACCCCAACATATAGGGTATCAGCTTACTCAGGACAAATTGGACAACAACTTTTGGGGTTCAATTTCTCCTGTTACCCTCGGGAAAATACAAAACTGGGGGCTAAAAAATAAGTTTTGTGGGAAAAAAAAGATTTTTTAATTTTCTCGGCTCTGCGTTATAAACTGTAGTGAAACACTTGGGGGCTCAAAGTTCTCACAACACATCTAGATAAGTTCGTGGGGGGTCTAGTTTCCAATATGGGGTCACTTGTGGGGGGTTTCTACTGTTTAGGTACATTAGGGGCTCTGCAAACGCAATGTGACGCCTGCAGACCATTCCATCTAAGTCTGCATTCCAAATGGCGCTCCTTCCCTTCCGAGCCCTCCCATGCGCCCAAACGGTGGTTCCCCCCCACATATGGGGCATCAGCGCACTCAGGACAAATTGGACAACAAATTTTGTGGTCCAATTTCTCCTGTTACCCTCGGGAAAATACAAAACTGGGGGCTAAAAAATAATATTGGGGGGAATTTTTTTTTTTTCACGGTTTTGCGTTAGAAACTGTAGTGAAACACTTGGGGGCTCAAAGTTCTCACAACACATCTAGATAAGTTCCTTGGGGTTCTAGTTTCCAATATGGGGTCACTTGTGGGGGGTTTCTATTGTTTAGGTACATTAGGGGCTCTGCAAACGCAATGTGACGCCTGCAGACCATTCCATCTAAGTCTGTATTTCAAATGGCGCTCCTTCCCTTCCGAGCCTTACCATGCGCCCAAACGGTGGTTCCCCCCACATATGTGGTATCAGCGCACTCAGGACAAATTGCACAACAAATTTTGGGGTCCAATTTCTCCTGTTACCCTCGGGAAAATACAAAACTGGGGGCTAAAAAATAATATTTGTGGGAAAAAATGTTTGTTTTATTTTTACGGCTCTGCATTATAAACTTCTGTGAAGCTCTTGGTGGGTCAAAGTGCTCACCACACATCTAGATAAGTTCCTTAGGGGGTCTACTTTCCAAAATGGTGTCACTTGTGGGGGGTTTCAATATTTAGGCACATCAGTGGCTCTCCAAACGCAACATGGCGTCTCATCTCAATTCCTGTGAATTTTGCATTGAAAAGTCAAACGGCGCTCCTTCCCTTCCGAGCTCTCCCATGCGCCCAAACAGTGGTTTACCCCCACATATGGGGTATCAGCGTACTCAGGACAAATTGTACAACAACTTTTTGGTTCCAATTTCTTCTCTTACCATTGGGAAAATAAAAAATTGGGGGCGAAAAGATCATTTTTTTTCACAAAAATTATTTTTTATTTTTACGGTTCTGCATTATAAACTTCTGTGAAGCACTTGGTGGGTCAAAGTGCTCACCACACCACTAGATAAGTTCCTTAGGGGGTCTACTTTCCAAAATGGTGTCACTTGTGGGGGGTTTCAATGTTTAGGCACATCAGTGGCTCTTCAAACGCAACTTGGCATCCCATCTCAATTCCTATCAATTTTGCATTGAAAGGTCAAACGGCGCTCCTTCCCTTCCGAGGTCTCCCATGCGCCCAAACAGTGGTTTACCCCCACATATGGGGTGAGTACTCAGGACAAATTGTGCAACAACTTTTTGGTTCCAATTTCTTCTCTTACCATTGGGAAAATAAAAAATTGGGGGCGAAAAGATAATTTTTGTGAAAAAAAAAATATTTTTTATTTTTACGGTACTGCATTATAAACTTCTGTAAAGCACTTGGTGGGTCAAAGTGCTCAGCACACCTCTAGATAAGTTCCTTAGGGGGTCTACTTTCCAAAATGGTGTCACTTGTGGGGGGTTTCAATGTATAGGCACATCAGTGGCTCTCCAAACGCAACATGGCGTCCCATCTCAATTCCAGTCAATTTTGCATTAAAAAGTCAAATGGCGCTCCTTCGCTTCCAAGCTCTGTCATGCGCCCAAACAGTGGTTTACCTCCACTTATGGGGTATCGGCGTACTCAGGATAAATTGTACAACAAGGTTTGGGGTCCATTTTCTCCTGTAACTCTTGGCAAAATAAAACAAATTGGAGCTGAAGTAAATTTTATGTGAAAAAAAGTTAAATGTTAATTTTTATTTAAACATTCCAAAAATTCCTGTGAAACACCTGAAGGGTTAATAAACTTCTTGAATGTGGTTTTGAGAACCTTGAGGGGTGCAGCTTTTAGAATGGTGTCACACTTGGGTATTTTCTATCATATAGACCCCTCAAAATGACTTCAAATGAGATGTGGTCCCTAAAATAAAATGGTGTTGTAAAAATGAGAAATTGCTGGTCAACTTTTAACCCTTATAACTCCCTAACAAAAAAAAATTTTGGTTCCAAAATTGTGCTGATGTAAAGTAGACATGTGGGAAATGTTACTTATTAAGTATTTTGTGTGACATATCTCTGTGATTTAATTGCATAAAAATTCAAAGTTGGAAAATTGCGAAATGTTCAAAATTTTCGCCATGTTTCCGTTTTTTTCACAAATAAACGCAGGTAATATCAAAGAAATTTTACCACTATCATGAAGTACAATATGTCACGAGAAAACATTGTCAGAATCACCGGGATCCGTTGAAGCGTTCCAGAGTTATAACCTCATAAAGGGACAGTGGTCAGAATTGTAAAAATTGGCCCGGTCCATAACGTGCAAACCACCCTTGGGGGTAAAGGGGTTAAAATTGCCAAATTTTCAAAATTTTCGCAAATTTCAGTTTTTTTAATAAATAAACGCAAATCATATAGAAAAAATGTTACCATTAAGATGAAGTACAATATTTCACAAAAGACTATCTCAGAATCAGTGGAATTCCTTGAAGCGTTCCAGAGCTATAACCTCACAAAGTGACAGTGGTCAGAATTGCCAAAAATTGGCCTGGTCATTAAGGTCAAAATTGACTTGGCCACTAAGGGGTTAAGTAATTTCCCTTTCCACATTTGTTTGCAGGGCAATTGTCGTGCTCTTACCCCCATTTTGCTTCCTTTTGCAGCACCCCACCTTTTACTACCTCCATTTTACAGCACAAAATTTCAGGCACCGATTGCCTCTTTGTGTGAAATTTGAATCAGCGTCTGTGGGGGTATTGTTCCCCATGCTTTGAGACTGAAATTTGGTAAAATCCTCTGTGAAGGTATTGATCCCCATGCTCTGAGGCTGAAATTTGTTAAAATCTTCTGTTGGGGTATTGTTCCACCTGCTCCGAGGTTAATTTTTTTAAAAATCTTCTGTGGGGGTATTGTTCCCCATGCTCTGAGGCTGAAATTTGCTAAAATCTTCTGTGGAGTATTGTTCCAAATGCTCCATGGCTGACATTTTTAATACTTTTATGTGGGGATATTGTTCCCCATATTCTTTGGTTAAAATTTTTAACAATCTTATGTGGAGGTGCTGTGACCCATGCTTTCTGGGTAAAGTTTGTAAGCTGCTTCTCTGGGTATACTCTGCCCCATACTCTGTGGCTGACATTTTTAACTGGACCAGAGGTAGCAAACCTCAACTCTGTGGAGCCACTGTTAAAATGTTTGTTTTATTAATTTACTTCCTATTTTACCATGATTGCTATGGTGAACTAACCTCTTTAAGTCATTTTCCTATCACCATTTGTTTACAGGGCAATCGTTTTGCTCCCCCCCCCCCATTTTGCTGCCATTTTCAGCCACCTAGACCCTACCATAACCTACTGTCTCCTCCCCCATAATCCTGTAGAATGTAAGCCCGCAAGGGCAGGGTCCTCGCCCCTCTGTATCAGTCCATCATTGTTAGTTTGTTTACTGTATGTGATATTTGTAACTTGTATGTAACCCCTTCTCATGTACAGCACCATGGAATCAATGGTGCTATATAAATAAATAATAATAATAATAATAATAATAACCATTTTATAGCCATTTTACAGCTCTGAAGTTCGGTTCCCCATTAACGTAAAAGAAGTTGGGGTCCAAACCGAACTTTAAAAAAAAGAACACCTGAACCCGCCAAAAACGGACATGTATGGCTTCGTTCATCTCTACTGTTTAGTAGTGTTGAGCACTCCCATACTTGAACTATCGGGTATTGGCCGATATTCGCTGTATCGGATTTCCGATACTGAGTCCCGATACTTTAAAGATATCGGATACCGGAATTGGAAGTTCCTATAGTGCAATGATGCACTATAATGAAGTGTGGGCGGTGCGTGGGCGTAGACTGCGTGTCTGTGTGTGCGGGCGGGGTCTGTGCGTGACCGTGGGGGATCTGTGCGGGCTTGCCGGGGGTCTCTGCGGGCTGCCGAGGGTCTGTGCGGGCTGCCGGGGGTCTGTGTGGGCCTGCCGGGGGTCTGTATGGGCCTGCTGGGGGTCTGCGCGAGCTGCTGGGGGTTTGCGCGAGCTGCCGGGGGGTTTGTGCAGGCCTGCCGGGGGTCTGTACATGTGCAGGCATCGTCTGATGGGACTACAAGTCCCATCGGGCTATGCCTGCTACAATGACAGTGATTGACACATTAGCCCCCCCCCCCCCGGCTACAAATACCAGTCCGCAGCCACACCAGAAAGGGTGACATTAAGCCGGGTTAATAATGGAGAGGCATCAATAAGAGGCCTATCCATTATTAATCCTAGTGTAGTGAAAGAATAAAAAAAAAAATAAAGACACAGCCAGATAAAAGTATTTTAATATTCTTCACTTAACCATACTTACCATACCTCAGCGCCTGCAAAAAACGTAAAATAATAAACCATATACTACCTCTCTGCCGTAGTCCAATTAATAATGAGTGTCCTACGACGATCTCCCCTACAGAACAGTGACATCAGGTGGCTTTTGCAGTGCATCACTGAGAGGTTACTATAGTTCAGAGTCTCACTTTATGGCAATTGCTGCGTGGGAAATTTCTCACACAGCAACACCAAAAGTGAGACTAGGGACTATTTTTTTACAGCGGCGGAGGAATACAGTGCGGAAGGATACCTTCCTCCCGTCATTGTATTCCAGGAGCCCCTAGAGAGCAGTCGCATCAGCTGATGCTGCCGTTCTCCACAGGAGATCGTCGTGGGACACTCGTGGATTTCTGCGGATCAGAGAGTATATTGTTTGTTTGTTATTTTAATATTTTTTACAGATGACACTGGCTTCAGGGAACAAAGTGACAAGTGATGGTGAGTATGTACTCTATGTTATATGTACTGTATGTCTATATGTATGTAATATATGTAATGTATGAATGTATTGTATGTAGTATGTTTTTAGTATGTATGTATGTAGTATAACTAATATGGTGGGATACAGCACAGTCCCCCACATAATACCCTCAAAGTACTTATATATTACGGTGTAATGGGACTAAATAAGGACCATATAGGACACAACTGCATGATATATACAAGAGACACACTAGAGAAACCACAGTCAAACAGTCCAATATACAAAATTAACAAATTTTATTAGATAAAAACATCATAGAGATGGAAAAAGGTATCAAGAAACAATGAAAAAAAAAAAAAAAGAAAAAGAAAAAAAAAAAAAAAAAGATCACCGTGCACATCCACAGCACGAAAAATGGGGCGGGGGAAGGCAGCCCATTATCACAAAACCCATATCCTATATACATATATAACCCCGCATGGTACGTATAACAATACAGAGTATAGATAAATAGATCCCAGCCATTGGGGGTGACGGGGGTGGCAGGTCCATTCATCCCATGTTATCATCACGGTATGTAAATGTTTGTTCCAGCGGCTCTTATGATTTTACATGTGTTGGGACTCTGTGCCCTTGATTACTGATATAGGAGCTGGCTGGGATCTATTTATCTATACTCTGTATTGTTATACGTACCATGCGGGGTTATATATGTATATAGGATATGGGTTTTGTGATAATGGGCTGCCTTCCCCCGCCCCATTTTTCGTGCTGTGGATGTGCACGGTGATCTTTTTTTTTTTTTTTTTCATTGTTTCTTGATACCTTTTTCCATCTCTATGATGTTTTTATCTAATAAAATTTGTTAATTTTGTATATTGGACTGTTTGACTGTGGTTTCTCTAGTGTGTCTCATGTATGTAGTATGTATGTAATATGTATGTAGTATGTAGCATGTATGTATGTAGTATGTATGTATGTTGTATGTATGTATTATGTATTATGTATGTTGTACGTATGTAGTATGTATGTAGTATGTACTGTATGTTGTATGAATGTTGCATGTATGTTGCATGTATTTAGTATGTTGTATGTATGTTGTATGTTTGTATGTAGTATGTACGAGGGGCGATCCAAAAGTAATGATAATCAATACTAAACACAATGAATATAGTCAATATAGTCAAAAAATTTTTTATTTTTTTACATAGTCTCCTATCAAGTCTATACATTTAGTCCATCTCTTTTCTAAACTTAGAATTCCCTTAGAAAAAAATTCTTGATCTTGACCCTCAAAAAAATCCCCAACAGCGGTTATCACGTCGCTATTGTCATCAAATTTCTTGCCCCGGATGTGTTCCTTGAGTCGAAGAAAGAGAAAGAAGTCACTGGGGGCTAGATCTGGCCAATAGGGGGGTGTCCCACCAGTTCAAAGCCCGCTTCTTGAATGGTAACCATGGCAACTGCAGCTTTGTGAGCCGGCGCGTTATCTTGGTGAAACAGCACTCCAGCCCGCAGTTTGCCGCGCCTTTTCTCCTTGATAGCCTCCCACAATCTTCTTATTTGTTCTGCGTAGTAGGAGCCCGTAATAGTGGCTCCCTTCTCCAAATAGTCCACCATAATAATTCCTTCATCGTCCCAAAAAACGGACGCCATAATCTTCCCTGCTGAGCTTGACACTTTGAATTTCTTCGGCATTGGTTCGTCAGCTCGATTCCACGTCATCGATTGTTGTTTAGTTTCAGGATCAAAGTGGTGGATCCAGGTCTTGTCCATGGTCAAAAAACGTGACAAAAAATTTTCCTTGTCTGCTTGGAACTTTTCGAGATTTGCTATTGAAATGTCAACTCGTTTCTTCTTTTGCTCGTCGGTTAACATTTTTGGCACCCAACGCGCGGAGACCTTTCTCATATGCAATTCTTTTGCAAGGATTCTTTGAATACTGCCATATGAGATCCCTGGAACCTCAGCTACATGCCTGATAGTCACTCTTCGATCTGCCAATACAACTTCTTCAACTTTTTTCACGTTTTCTTCATTGAGGGACGTGGATGGGCGTCCTTGACGATGTTCATCTTCCGTCAATGTTCTTCCCAGCTTAAATTCCTTGGCCCAGCATGCAACTGTGGAATATGGAGGAGAAGAGTCCCCCAATGTTTCCACCAAGTCGCTGTGTATGTCTTTAGTAGTCATTTTTTCAAGCAGAGGTATTTGATGACAGCTCTGAGCTCGTTTTTTTCCATTTTGATGTTCACTCCTCGGCAGTTCATATTCAAATGAATGTAGGTCCCGGGAATCGTGGTCTTTTTAAGTGATTTTTTTTTTCCTGGACTAGTGGGTACCTAAGAGAGAAGAAAACATTTTATTTTAATTTCTGTGTGCAATAGAAATAACCGATTATCATTACTTTTGGATCGCCCCTCGTATGTATGTTGCATGTATGTTGTATGTATGTAGTGTGTATGTTGTATGTAGTATGTATGTAGTATGTTGTATGTATGTATGTATGTATGTAGTATGGTATGCATGTAGTATGTATGTAGTATGTTGTATGTATGTTGTATGTATGTATGCAGTATATAGTATGTTGTATGTATGTTGTATGTACAGTATGTAGTATGTATGTAGTATGTTGTATGTATATATGTAGTATGTATGTAGTATGTTGTATGTATGTTGTATGTATGTATGTTGTATGTATGTAGTATGTATGTAGTATGTTGTATGTATGTTGTATGTTGTATGTATATAGAAACAGGAACACATGGGCTACTTGCACAGTGAACAAGTCTGTATGATCATGTTCACACACCACCAAGAAACCTGAAGACACAAAAGAGAATAGTAAAACCAAAAACACTCAGTTTGAAAAAATGTTGCAGTAATCCGCAAGTGCTAGTAAAAGATGTAAAAAACAGGGTATTTGGTTGATACGTTTTTTGCAAAAAATGTATACTAAGCTGCTCTACCAATCTTCACGGTATACCCTTATCAGAGCAGTCCTAACTAATGTATGCAATCCCTATCTGATGTATTTAAAAACCTGATCATCTGTATATAACCTGTGTGAACAGGGTTCAGAGAGGAAAAATCCATGTGTGCATACAGGGTAGAACAGCTATTGTGCAGATAGCCCAAGAGGAGTGGTGGAACTCCCCAGTCTTGTAGACACAAGAGAACAATTATGGAAACAGGAACACATGGGCTACTTGCACAGTGAACAAGTCTGTATGATCATGTTCACACACCACCAAGAAACCTGAAGACACAAAAGAGAATAGTAAAACCAAAAACACTCAGTTTGAAAAAATGTTGCAGTAATCCGCAAGTGCTAGTAAAAGATGTAAAAAACAGGGTATTTGGTTGATACGTTTTTTGCAAAAAATGTATACTAAGCTGCTCTACCAATCTTCACGGTATACCCTTATCAGAGCAGTCCTAACTAATGTATGCAATCCCTATCTGATGTATTTAAAAACCTGATCATCTGTATATAACCTGTGTGAACAGGGTTCAGAGAGGAAAAATCCATGTGTGCATACAGGGTAGAACAGCTATTGTGCAGATAGCCCAAGAGGAGTGGTGGAACTCCCCAGTCTTGTAGACACAAGAGAACAATTATGGAAACAGGAACACATGGGCTACTTGCACAGTGAACAAGTCTGTATGATCATGTTCACACACCACCAAGAAACCTGAAGACACAAAAGAGAATAGTAAAACCAAAAACACTCAGTTTGAAAAAATGTTGCAGTAATCCGCAAGTGCTAGTAAAAGATGTAAAAAACAGGGTATTTGGTTGATACGTTTTTTGCAAAAAATGTATACTAAGCTGCTCTACCAATCTTCACGGTATACCCTTATCAGAGCAGTCCTAACTAATGTATGCAATCCCTATCTGATGTATTTAAAAACCTGATCATCTGTATATAACCTGTGTGAACAGGGTTCAGAGAGGAAAAATCCATGTGTGCATACAGGGTAGAACAGCTATTGTGCAGATAGCCCAAGAGGAGTGGTGGAACTCCCCAGTCTTGTAGACACAAGAGAACAATTATGGAAACAGGAACACATGGGCTACTTGCACAGTGAACAAGTCTGTATGATCATGTTCACACACCACCAAGAAACCTGAAGACACAAAAGAGAATAGTAAAACCAAAAACACTCAGTTTGAAAAAATGTTGCAGTAATCCGCAAGTGCTAGTAAAAGATGTAAAAAACAGGGTATTTGGTTGATACGTTTTTTGCAAAAAATGTATACTAAGCTGCTCTACCAATCTTCACGGTATACCCTTATCAGAGCAGTCCTAACTAATGTATGCAATCCCTATCTGATGTATTTAAAAACCTGATCATCTGTATATAACCTGTGTGAACAGGGTTCAGAGAGGAAAAATCCATGTGTGCATACAGGGTAGAACAGCTATTGTGCAGATAGCCCAAGAGGAGTGGTGGAACTCCCCAGTCTTGTAGACACAAGAGAACAATTATGGAAACAGGAACACATGGGCTACTTGCACAGTGAACAAGTCTGTATGATCATGTTCACACACCACCAAGAAACCTGAAGACACAAAAGAGAATAGTAAAACCAAAAACACTCAGTTTGAAAAAATGTTGCAGTAATCCGCAAGTGCTAGTAAAAGATGTAAAAAACAGGGTATTTGGTTGATACGTTTTTTGCAAAAAATGTATACTAAGCTGCTCTACCAATCTTCACGGTATACCCTTATCAGAGCAGTCCTAACTAATGTATGCAATCCCTATCTGATGTATTTAAAAACCTGATCATCTGTATATAACCTGTGTGAACAGGGTTCAGAGAGGAAAAATCCATGTGTGCATACAGGGTAGAACAGCTATTGTGCAGATAGCCCAAGAGGAGTGTTGTATGTATATAGTATTTATGTTTGTGGTTTTTTTTCAACACATTAGCCGAATGATGGGACTACTACTGTCCCATCTTTGGCTAATGTGTCAATCACTGCCATTGTAGCAGAGATAGCCCGATGGGACTTGTAGTCCCATCGTACGATGCCTGCACGCAAACACAAAGACCCCCGAGAGGCCCGTACAGACCCCCGGCAGGTCGCACAGACCCCCGGCAGGCTGCACAGACCCCTGAGAGGCCCGTACAGACCCCTGGCAGGCCGCACAGACCCCCGGCAGGCCGAACAGACCCCCGAGAGGCCGGAACAGACCCCCGGCAGGCCGCACAGACTTCCGAGAGGCCCGTACAGACCCCCGGCAGGCCGCACAGACCCCCGAGAGGCTCGTACAGACCCCCGGCAGGCCCGCACAGACCCCCCATGGTCCCACACAGACACGCAGTCTCCGCCCACACACCGCCCACAGTCTTCCCCCTTCCGGAACAGAATGTACAAGGAAAGAAAGGGCTTATTTTCATTCCGATATTTGTGTCCCATTGACTTGCATTGGTTTCTGGTATCATTGATATCCGATATTTTTGGGATATCGGCCGATCCAATCCGATCCCGATATTTCCCAATATCGGAAGGTATAGCTCAACACTACTGTTTTGTAAAAGTTGCAAAGAACTTGGTTTCCCATACATTGTGTGTGGCAGCTCCTGAGGACAGAAGTCTGGAAGCAGAAGAGGCTTGTGGCCTACAAGTGAGTGTGATGCACCCCACACCCTACAGCACACTGGGGCTGGGGCACCCTTGTCTGCAAAGTGCCAGATAGCAGCTCAGTCATGACTACTGCGATTCCACACATGCCCTATGGTGCTGATTCATTAAAACTGACATTGTGTACGCCAGTCTTGATCTAGAATGTTCTGGAGTTAGATGCAGCAAATGTATTAATAGGCATGCACTTCTAGATGAATTTGGTGTGCCTTTCAGTTTCCAGGCATCAGCCTAAGAAATATACTCAAGACTTGGAGCGGAGTGCATTTTTTACATTGTTTACAGCACTTTTGTGGCATAAATTATGAGGAGTTTGTAAACTATGCGCAACCACACCGACCCCCCCACTAAGCGCTGCCCACTTTTAAAAAGTTGGCGAAGCTGCCATAAAAACACCAAAAGTCACTTTTTTTTTTTTACAGCATTTCAGTTTTATTACATGTTTCTTGAGCAAAGTGCATTACCTACTAAATGTTTGCAAGCAAGAGCATGGTATCGCAAGAAAAATAAAGATAAAAAAACATCAAATTCTTTTTGGCTCGGGTGGACATATAATGGCTATAATGTCGCACCTTCTCTTTTGCCAATGCTAGAAATATACAAATTGATTTGGTTATCCACGATGTTTGTGCTGTCATTTCTCTCCTCTATTATATTTTTTTATGTCTTAATCTTAAGCAGTTACAAAAAGTTTTACAGACTGGAAAACAGGTATTTATTTCCTAAACGTTGGTCATTTATGAGTTAAATGAAATCAACCTCAGTAGACAGAGAGTCTCCAAACTCGTTTATTGTCTGCAGCATGGAAATAGAACGATTGTATCTAGTAGTAGAAAAACAATAGACAATGTTCATCTCCAGACTACAGAAGTCCAGTTTGTATATTATTAAGGAGATCTGCAGGAACTTTACAGCCATATGATGCACAAGAAGACCTTTTAGTTTTTATACACAAGGTAGACTACACCTGTTTTAGCGTTATCTTTTACTACACAATATAATGCGGACTTGTATTTCACTGCTCTTTGGCTAAGAGAATGACAGAGATAGCACCAATGTATTTTTCATATGCAAACTAGAAGTATTATTCACCTGTCTGAACATTTTCACAAGTTAAAAGAGGTGAGACGGTCTCACAAGTGAAATGGAAAGTAACAGAAAGTTTCTTTCAAGATGGTTTTTGTTGTAAATGCATGTGCCTCCTTCTCCAAACATCAATGCATCTTTGTCTCCAGTCAAGCTCCAGTTTACGTCTGGGACGTGGTAAGAGCACAACTGTATGCCTGACAGCCTAAAATGGTTTTGTCAGTAACACCATCACAATATGAAACAACATTCAACTTGTTCTTTTTTTACAGACAGAGATTGATCCATGAAAAGCTATGACTGTTCCAGCGCCTTCAAAAAAATCCAAAATTTATTCAGATCATGTTAAAAACCAAAGTACCAAGTACAGCGACGCGTTTCGATCGCAAAACGATCTTTATCACAACTGTTCAAAACCCACGATGATTTAAAGTGAAGGACGACCTATCCACTTGTTTGAACAAATCACATGAAATATTGCAGGTCCTTAATCAACATATATGTGATAAATATAAAGGTAAAGGAAAAATTGATTAAGAATAATTAGATACAAAAACATAAAATACAAACAAACTTGACATTAATAATGAAACATAATTACGGTGCATTACGTTTGTTTAACTGTTAGGTGCTTGTGTGCCAAGGTTGTATATCCAGAGGGCTTCACGTGTCAGGAGAAATGATCTCGTAATCTGTTCAATTGCACATACCAGAAAGGAAGCTATGTTATGGGAATGATTGTAAATTAAATATTTGGCTGATGCTGAAATATTGCAGTTTGTGCTGACAGTATTCATATTAGATTTGGACAAGATTATTAAAGATGGCTCTAACCAAACAACAAGCCAAATTTTTGGATGTACAGTGTCCTATTCTACCTATACTACATGGACTCCCTAAAATTCATAAAGGAAGTGGCATTTCCCCCATGAGACCGATTGTCCTTCTTAGGATTTGAACCCAAGACCCCAATGCTGCAAAGAAACAGCGCTAATCACTGGACCCTGTGCGTACCAACACATAAAGGTTGCCTCAACACATTAGAAGAAACTTTGACTAAGCAACAGATTTTCATGGGGCCACATGACTATATCATGGCAATTTAATGGGCCAGTTTGTGGAAGACCCGACAAGAGGTGATGGTCTGTTGAATCTGGTCATTTGTAAAAGAAGATCTTGTTGGAAATGTCACTTTTCATGAAAACCTTGCTACCAGTGTCCACATTATAAATTCATTTTGTTTACACACTAACAAAAATAGGCAGGGAATGCAAAGGACACTTGTAAAAAGGCCAATTTTTCTAGGATAAAGGCTCAACTTCAAGACATTGACTGGGAGCAGCTAATATCAGTGATTAGTGATAAAAATGATATTGTCAACATGACTGCAAAATATGTTCCTATAGGTAACAAGTATAGACAACAAAAATTACACCCAACATAACTTACACCTATGGTTAAGTAGACCAATAATTACAAAAAGGCTCATAGAATATATAAATCTGAGTAGTAAGCGCTAGCATTTAAAAAGTATAAAAAGATTAATAGAATCGGTAAAAAAGTAATTAAATTAGCTAAAGTAGAAAATAAAGGCCAGGTAACCAAAGAAAGCAAGAAAAATAGCAAGAAATTCTTTAAATTCATAAATGCAAAAAATCAAGGTCCACATAGGTGGGTGCTCTAAATAATCGTAAGAAGAAGTTGGACACTGAGGATCAAGAGAAGTAAGAATTACTAAATGGGTTCATTAGCTCTGCATATACCAAGAGACGAGAGTATCTGATGTAGTCAATACCAGTGCCCTTAATATGTCATCTAATAAACTCATTTAGTTAAACGTAGATATGGTCCAAGCAGAGTTACAAGGTATTAATATGAACAGGCCCCTCTTCTAGATGGGCTGCATTACTTGGTGCGGTTTTTGCTATGCCCCTTTACATTATTTTTAGAAGGTCTCTAGTGACTCACACTGTACCGGGCGTCTAATGCAAAGTTAATGTGCATGGTGGTGACCATTTTCAAAAAAGGCTTGAGAACTTTCCTGGTTATATTATATTATTATAGAACAGTAAGCGTAACATCCATTGTGAGAAAAATATTTGAGGGCCTTTTTAAGGCATTAGATACAGGTGTATGTGGTAGAAGATAACATTATCAATGAAAGTCAGCAAGTTACAAACAAACCTGATAAAGTTTTATGAAGATGTGACAAAAAAACGGACAAAGGGGTAGCTGTGGATATGGTGTTTTTGAACTTTGCAAAGTTATTTTACACTGTCCATCATAGATGCTTACTGGGTAAATTAAAGTCTATAGAATTATAAAATAAGGTTTGTAATTGGATTGAAAACTACCTAAAAAACCACAACCTGAGCGTTGTGAGTTTCTGCTAGTCTGAATGGTTCAATGTTGGGACCATTATTATTCAACTTATTTATTAATGATCTGGTATTGTTTCAACATTCTTTGAAGATGACACCAAACTATAAAAAATCTAAAGAGATAACCTGGAATATAAGTTGGTGGGCATGCAGCATGTAAGCTCATGTTCACACTGGCCTCTAAACAAACAAAACCCAAGACAAAAACATAATAATCAAATACTCTGTGATAAATAACAGCAATAGTTTGGGTGGGCGGCGCTCATAGAAATTCCGGCATTGACAACCATAGAGATCTGCAGGAGACCTCTGGTTATCATGCCAAACCATCGGTGACCCGCGATCATGTGATGGGGTCACCGATGGAAGGGGTCACCGGAAGCATTTGACAGTGGCATTTAACAGGTTAATAGCTGCGGGTGGATCGCGATTCTACCCGTGGCTGTTCCAGTCACATATCAGCTGTTCAAAACAGCTGTAGTGTGCCGGGAAAGGTGTGGGCTCACCCACATCAAATTGGAAGGCACGACATGTGCATTACTAGTACGGCTCATGTCATGAAGGGGTTAATATTAGAGGTTAGGAACGTTCCAAATAGGGTCATCATGACATGATGAGATGGTTTTACATTTTTTGATCAATGTTTTGTTAACTAGGCACCCTTTATTATTTTCATGAACTATTACTGTTGATTTATTTACTGCAGTTTGGAGCTCCCACCAGGGCCTAGAGGATACTCGGTACCAGGTCTGGTGGTCGCTAAAGGGGTGGTCACGGTGGCAGCGACCCGGTCTACGGCCCAGGGCATCCAAGTTAAAAAGGGAAGATCTTTAAAGGGGTTGTGGTGAATAAAGAATAAAGTTTGTTTGTGACGCCACCTGTGGTATTCAGTCAGGAATGACCGACACTGCTTAAAGGGGTCTACTAGGGATGATGGTACTGCAGCAGGAATGGTATGGCTTTCCACCAGTGAAGCTGGATCCCCAGGGCTTCTGGTGTAGTAAGTAAAGGTGGTGTGGTGCCAGAAAGAATCAGAGGACACAAGGTTGCAGTCTCAATACCTTTTACTGGTATGAAGCAACCACAGTCCAGGGTACAGATCACAGGTGATGGTTCGGTCCTGCTGGCCTGGAAGCGATTCAGAGATCCCCTTAGCCAGGTGGGGTTGGAAGCCTTCCTTTCTGCGCTATGTTGTAGTTCCCTGCTGCTTAAGGCTTCACACAAGGTCCTCACTTTCTCTCTGTCCCGTTTGGTAGGACACTACCCGCATGGCAAGCAACTCGAGCCTTTTTACAGGTGTCTCTATGATGACTCCGGGCTCTATGTGCTGGTTTGCCTTCTGGTGTTAATAGTGGAGAGGAGGCTTGCAATCTCCTGTCCACTGGTTTCTGCTGTGGGGCATGCAGTTACCTCCACAACCTTGGTCTCCGGCCACCGGTTTCCTGCGCTTCATCATGGAGGAAGCTCAGTCGCAGCTCCCCTCCAGCTCTTTTCTTCTCCTTTGCTCCTTCCTCCTTCACACTCTCTACAATTTGTTCTGTCTCTCTTGTTCACTTCCAGGAGCTGCAGAACCACAAGTCTGCATGGCCCCAGGTTTCCTCCCAGGAGCTGCAGCACTTCATGTCTGCATGACTCCAGCTCTCTTCCTGACTCTCCCTCCTCTGTCCCTCTGACAGACTGACTCACTCCTCCTCCAAGCCAAAATATATATAGGGAAGTTCCACTGAATCTGGGTCTCGAGCTCCCCCTTCTGGCCTCGAGTCAGAACATGTTGAAAGTATGTGTTACCTGTTAAAGGGATTCTTCCTCGCTTCCAGGCATGGCATCACCCTCCCCGTGAGAAAGGCAATACCACTGTAACAACCGATTACCTGGGGTGTTACACAGGTTATGTTTTTGTCTTGGGTTTTGACAGCAAACTATGTAGTGTATTGCAGTCTATGAAAGATGTTCATAAGTTAAAGGCTGACTTGGACAAACTGAGTATTTGGGCATCCACTTTGCAGATGAGGTTCAATATACAGAATTATATAATTATGTACATGGTGTCACATTTCCACCAGGACTCACTCCTGTGACATCCGCTTCTGTTGCCAAGACCTGCCACATTCATTCTGCGTATGGCACTGGTGATAAGATAGATGTTGGAACCAGAAGCTCTGGACGGGATAGGCTCTATCCAGCTACTAAGGTTAGAGTGGCTGTGACCTGCAGTGCCTTCCAGTCTAACAGTACGGGTGTGTGTCCTGTCCAGCTGAAGTTATCAGCTTCTTGCATTAGCCAATTGTGCAATTGTGTATATATAATCGCATGCTTGCAGTCACAAGACCACCTGTTCCCAGCACCGGCACCAGAGAATCCTCACAGCGCACAGTGCGCACAATATGAGGATTCACACATAGTGACTGTAGACATGTAGTTTAAGATCCTACAACCTCTTTAAGGATGGGCCGCTACTCATGGGCCACTACTGTGTGCTTGCCTCCCAGGCTAAAATTTGCCAGCCAGCCCCTGATAGGACTCCAGAATGGCTGTATAGAGCGGGTCTGAATGTCCTCGTTGCCAGGCTGCAGGGGCAGGGATCCTTCATATGCTATGGCAGTGTCCAACGCTGAACCAGTATTGGATGACAGTGGTCGGTGCTATTGGGGGAGCGTATAGCTGTAGGATTGAGAGGGATCCTGTGGTGTGTATTCTGGGATATGTGGAGGAGATTTGAGTGCATAATAAATATAAGGTGGCAATAGCTAGATTTTTATATATTGCGCGCAAACTAATCGCCAGATACTGGATAAATAATGAACCGCCGGCGTTGAGGGAATTTCTTAGACAGTCTGATTCTATTGTGAACATAGAAAAGAGTATTTATGCTAAAAGGGGAAAACATTTGTGACATTGTGGATACCATGGGTGGAGAGAAGATGATCCCGACTGAAGGTTGTACTATCAATCACTTGCTGCTCACGTATGTGAGGGGAGGGGAGGGAAAGTTTACCGTGAAATTTGTGACCCTGCTAAATTTGGCAATAATGAGATTGTCTGTTATTTAAATTTTGTTAATAAAAATTTATCTGATTTAAAATAATAAAAAATTGTTGAACAAAGACTGAGTTTGCTGCATGCATCCGGAACTCTGCCAACTGAGATGACCAGTGACCGCACCATTTGGCTGCAAAATCGTGGCACCAATGGACAACATGTGGTGAGGCATCTTGGAAACATGCAGCAAGACATAACATCTGCAATCACCCTTACCGGTGGATACAGTATACATATATTTATATACATAGACCATTGCAATATAGAATAGTTAGCTAATTTACCAGGTTTTCAGCAAAATAAATTTTGATGCATGGCTAGATACAAAGTCTCAAACCTTGACCTAATTTCCAGTGTCATGCTGAATAATTCCAGAATAAAATGCCTAAAAAGAAACAATATTTATTAAATAAACATGGCAAGTTTTCCACATCTTGCAGCATTAGAAGATAATGCCTTCCTTCCTAGGAACAGCAAAAACACACGCAAAAATAATCTTTCTTTGGCAAGAAATCTTTCGGTTTAAGGTTGAGAAGGAAGCACAATTTCTAAACAATCATTGATTAGATGTTACAATTGCTTTCAATATTACCATTTGATTTAGCAAAATAACTTTGTTTAGTAAAAGTGTTGCCATCTTTTTCCATAATGCCAGTGAATTCTAGGCCAATTATTCAGATGTCTGATAGGTGAAATATTAAAACACAGAAGTGAACTTGGGATTTTGCAAAGTTCTTTGCGGTCCGACATAGAGCTGCAAATACATAGTGACATCTGGTGGAAATATGTTAGTATTGCACTTAGTCCCTGTTACTGAGTTTCTTAAAAAAATTTTTAGAATTGAGAGTCCTCAGTGTTTGATACCTTTTAATGGCTATCTGAAAAGATGGTAACAAATTGCAAGCTTTCAAGACTACACGGGTCTCTTCATCAGGCAAAGACTAAAAGAAATTCTGAAGAATCACATATTTATGCACAACATAGCACAGAGAAAAAAAAAAGAAGGAAAACCCATGGTAAGACAGGTGACATGAAGCAGAATTACCATGAGTGATAAACAGTTATGTCCATAAATATTGGGCCAGCTCTTAGATAAGGAATGTTTTATTGTCCTTTGATAAGGGTCTCTGTTGTGATGATGATGACCCCTCATAGTCTGAGGGGCAAGTTCCTTAGTTGATGTAAAAAGACATAAATCCGTGCGACACATTCATTCCTGCAGTGAGAGTGTCAAAGGTCGTCATCAGTTTATATTCACAAGTAATTTCATGTCCATAATGTTATGATTTGGGAGACAAAAATGTATTGCCACAGGTAGATCCATTCTTTTTTCTGTTATTGTGTGGCGGTGAGAATTCATTCTTGTTCTAAGCTTTTGCCCTGTCTCCCCCACATTCAGACCCCCAGTTGGACATTTAGTACAAATAATTAGGTACACCAAATTAGATGTGATGCAGCTGAAAGTACCTGGTATCTTGTAGTCCTGATGTGAATTGGGGATCTTTATCTTGTCCGTGGTCATTATAAATGGACAGGTTTTACATTTTTTCTGATTGCAAGGAAAGGTACCTGCAGCTGTTGGGGAGGACAAGGAGCTTCTGACAATGATGCTTCTTAGATTTGGGGGCTGCCTAAAACACAGTAGTGGGGGTCTGGAAAAATGGATTGTAATCGGGCATCTTTGTGTAGCAAAGGTTGTAATTTCCGTGCAGCTCCCCTTAGCACCTCCAGATTTGGATTGTAGGTAACCACTAGAGGTACCCGGTTATTTTCGTCTTTAGCTTTGTAATGTAGCAGGTGATTCCTTGATATTCTGGTGGCTCTTGGAATCTGGTTTTCAATTGTTCTTGGATGGTAGCCCTGATTCAAAAAGGTCTTTCTGAGGCGACCAAGGTGTTCATCCCTATCCATTGGGTTGGAACATATACGATTGTATCTGATGGCTTGGCTGTAGACAATAGAGTTTTTTATGTGTTTTGGATGGAAACTGTCCCATTTAAGGTATGTTGGACGGTCGATTGGCTTCTGATACAGGGATGTCTCTATTTTATAGTTCTGCAGCTTAATGATGGTGTCCAAAAAGTTAATTTCAGTGCAGGAGTAGTTGAGTGTCAAGTTGATGGTAGGATGAAATTGATTAAACTGTTCATGGAACGTCTTTAGCTGTGGCTCAGACTCCATCCACATGATTAAAATATCATCACCTGGACTGAAGGAAAAGGGATCCTAACAGCAAAGAAGAGGTCAGACTGGACACCTCCACCTGGACGCAACCCTCATTTGGATAACTATATAGACTCCTTCAGACATTTGATACAATCCACCATTATTACATTTTAATGCAATGTCTTGGCGAACATAAAAACGTAATTCTGGCGTTTTGAATTTTTTTCTCACTATGCCGTTTAGCGATCACGTTAATCCTTTTTTTATTGATAGATCGGGCGATTCTGAACGCGTTGATACCAAATATGTGTATGTTTGATTTTTTATTTATTGTTTTATTTTGAATGGGGCTCTCACAGCAATCTGCCATCAACAACCATAGAGGTCTGCTGAGACCTCTTGTTATGCCGACGCACCGATGACCCCCAATCACGTGATTAATCCAGATTAATTCAATTTTTATAAATGTTTATATATATTCTTAAAACAATTTGAAAACGTGCTTTTATATTTTTTCTTACAATATGTATTAAGGTACCTTCACACTGAACAACATTACAACGATAACGATAGCGATTCGTGACGTTGCAGCGTCCTGGATAGCGATATTGTTGTGTTTGACACGCAGCAGCGATCAGGATCCTGCTGTGACATCGCTGGTCGGAGCTGAAAGTCTGGAACTTTATTTCGTCGCTGGATCACCCGCTGACATCGCTGAATCGGCGTGTGTGACACCGATCCAGCGATGTGTTCACTGGTAACCAGGGTAAATATCGGGTTACTAAGCGCAGGGCCGCGCTTAGTAACCCGATGTTTACCCTGGTTACCATTGTAAATGTAAAAAAAAAAAATACATACTCACATTCCGGTGCCTGTCACGTCCCCGGCGTCCACTTCCCTGCACTCCTCCTGCATCCTGTGCCAGCGCCGGCCTGCCGTAAAGCAGAGCACAGCGGTGACGTCACCGCTCTGCTTTACGGCCGGCACTTACACAGGATGCAGGAGGAGTGCAGGGAAGCGGACGCTGGGGACGTGACAGGCACCGGAATGCGAGTATGTGTTTGTTTTTTTTTACATTTACAATGGTAACCAGGGTAAACATCGGGTTACTAAGCGTGGCCCTGCGCTTAGTAACCCGATGTTTACCCTGGTTACCCGGGGACTTCGGCATTGTTGGTCGCTGGAGAGCTGTCTGTGTGACAGCTCTCCAGCAACCACACAAGGACTTTCCAACGATCACGGCCAGGTCGTATCGCTGGTCGTGATCGTTGGAAAGTTGCTGAGTGTGACGGTACCCTTAGTCCCATTTATTAGTCCCATTGTTAAACTTTTGATTGGCACCTTACAATTGAATTGTAGGGGTGCCATGGGCTGACAGTGGGTGTGTTCTCTGTCTGTTAAACTCCTCAGATGCCATAGCAGTATTATTAGAACTAATGGTATTGTAGTAAATCTTGATTTCCTTCAGGCAGGGTAACACTAGTAAGAGAGACCCCCATCAGTGGCTTGGGGGAGGGGACAGTATGGGTCTGTGTGCTTTCAAATGCCAGGGCTGAATTCCAGTTCCAGTCCTTCCCTGACCATAAATATTGATTCTTTGCATAAAGTTGATGGATTTGTCAATAAAAGTATAAAACTTTCTGAAATGCTCATAATTGTACTTCAGTCACCATAAAACATCCGACTAAAAGATCTGAAAACACTGAAGCAGTATCAAGATATTTGTACCCAGCCGTGGTCAATGTTTGTTATTTTTCAGTTCACGCTTTTACTTTAACATGAGTACAGTGTATATGTTTTATCACAGATTGTCAGGAGGATTTTCCAGCTTTGCAGCTTTGAGTGCGACGTGTGTAATTCGTGATGAGTCAGTCATTCCTTGTTGAGCAGTTTTCACAGTTTGTTCTAGGCATGACAGTACAATGAATAGTTTATAGTGACCTTTCAATGACGAAAATCTGGGCTGTCATTAATGCAATTACCACGCTTGTGTCCATTTTTAACCCTTTAAAAACATTTATTTGATTTAAAGGGGTATTCCCATCTCCAAGATCCTATCCCAATATGTAGTAGGTGTAATAATATTAATAATATTAGCAAATATCTCCAATGAGAAATGTAGTATAGTCTTCGGATTCACTATGTCGGTTTCATCATGTGCAGGCATTGCAGGACCTTAGGCATCCACGGTTACGACTACTAACTGCTAACCAACTAACTGTTACTATATGAGTGGTTCGTAACCATAGATGACACCTGTTAAGTCTCGGCTCAATAACAATCCAAAATCTCAAACTGCACATGCACCTCCAACGCCGCCATTTTACTGAAAATCATCAGAGGTCAATCTGCACACGCGTCAATAAAGGCAACATTTGCACAAGCGTCGTCTGTGGCTAGGGTGATGCTGGCGTGACATTTTAAAGGGGTTTTCCCAAGAACAAAGATAATTTTAATCCACATTTTAATCAACATTTTAATCAATAGATCTTTGAATAATATTAAGATCCACAATTGCATGTGTTTAAAAAAAATGTTCCTGTGCTGAGATAATCTTATAAATGTGCCCCTGCTGTGTACTGTGTAATGGCCGTGTCTGACCATACAGGAACATAGCCTGATCATACCACAGCTACTGGGCAGGAGAGGAAGCAAAAGAGAGTATACAGACACTACGACAGGGGATTGCAGCTGATACTTACTTTGAGGTAACACATTGCTTAAAAACAGGCAGTTAAATGATTTGGTTCACAAAAGGAATCAGCTGTGATCCCGTGCTATAATGCTTGTATACTTTACTGCTTCCTTCTCTGCTAGGAGCTGTGGTATGATCAGAACATATTCCTGCACGGTCAGACACAGCCATTACACAGTACACAGCAGGGCCACATTTATAAGATTTATAAGATTATCTCATCACAGGGACATTTTTTTTTTATCTAGTTTTTGAATTCATTTTTATTCCAAGATCTATTCACTAAAATGTACTTTGTTTGATTGAAAACTCGTTTAAATAAGGAAGAAGCTAAAGGCACCAAAGGCAGTGGATGGGTCGTGGCCGAACTGAAGATCCTACCTACAGTTCCACCCTGGTGCACAGAGACCAAAACTTCTAATGATGATTTTAAAACAGCCAGGCTGCGGATATCTTCCCTCAATGTACTGTATGTATTAATCCAGTATAACAGCGCCATTATGGGCATACCTTTAGTTTAATATGCATAACGCTAATGATTAATTCTCTTAAAACTAAGGGAGGAAAATTAATGTAGACCAATCTGAATCCAAAGTCCGTTGGAGTAAGAAGAAGAGCACGACTAATAATAAATTTGATGCATCTTTCAACTTCTAGTGCGCCAGAGTCAGAAAATAGCCGAAAATTTAGCATTACACTTCTGTAATAATTTATGCCACGTACACATTATGCAACATTTGTGACTTTTCAATTCTGTCATAAAACCCTCTGACAAAGGGGGAAACTTGGTAATTATGGATTCCACCCAATACCTCTATTTGTGTCTATCTATTTTGAACAATTCCTCCAATTATGCTAGACTGTTTTCAAACCCTATACCATTATTTATTGGATAACTCAAAATACATTCTGATGGATGGACTCACCAAGGCTCTTATTGATAAAAAATGAATTTGATTTTTTTGTTTCACCTACATACTATAGTGGCTACTTTTTACTGCCTCAAAAAAAATCATAAAGGGCTATCACCCTTAAAGGACAGACCGATAGTCTCTGGAGTGGGCAGTCTATGACAGAATGTTGTCATTTACCTTGATGAGTTACTAAAACCGTTTGTACTCTCCCTAGACTCCTACACCAGAGACACTACAGATTTATTAAGGAAATTGCAGGGAATTACCCTTGAACCAGACATGATTTTAGGGGGTATCGACATAGAGGCACTTTACTTCTCCATCATACACTCTAAGGGTCTTGAAGCAGTCAGTTTCATTTTAGGCCAGTCTCACACATCCAGATAATTCCAGTACCCGAGAAATCGGTACCGGAGTTATCCGTGTCCGCATGTCCATGTGCTCACGTGGCACATCAGTGTGGCACATGAGCGACAGCCGTGTGCCACCCGTGTGCCGCCTGAGGACTACACGGACCGTGCAGGAGAGACAGCGCTGTCCCCTGCGTGTGGTGCTGAAGCCGGCATTCATCCCTTCTGTCCTGCTCGGCTGAAAGCAGTGCTTGCAGGAGAGAAGGGATAAAAAATCAAGTTTTTTTTTGTTAAAAATAAAGTTTGGGGTCACCTCCTGCCTCCCACCCCCCGTGCGCCCGCCCCCTAGCAGAGAAATACTAACCCAGCTCCCACGATGCCTCCTCTCAGCGCCGGCAGCTTGCCCTGTGTGAGCGGTCACGTGGTACCGCTCATTACAGTGATGAATATGCGGCTCCACCTCCCATTATTTTGATGTGTCTACGTGAGTCAGTGTCTCCGGTACGTGAGGAATCTGTCACCACAAGTACCGGAGCCACTGACGTGTGAAACAGGCCTTATGGAGTAGAGGTTGTCAATTCATGGAACACAATAAATTCCTTTTCTCCTTCGACGCGCCCCGATGCTGTCTATTTCCTTGCAGTCCTCCTTGAGATGGTTCTTCTCCTTCACTGGAGTCCAGCTATGTTTAATTAAACTGATAGGACTTGATTTGAAAAGGCACACACCTGTCTATATAAGACTTCACAGCTCACAGTGCATGTCAGACCAAATAAGAATCATGAGGTCAAAGGAACTAGCCAAGGAGCTCAGAGACAGAATTGTGGAAAGGCACAGATCTGGCCAAGGTTACAACAGAATTTCTGCAGTACTCAAGGTTCCTAAGAACACAGTGGCCTCCATAATCCTTAAATGGAAGAAGTTTGGGACCACCAGAAGTCTTCCTAGACCTGGCCATCCAGCCAAACTGAGGAATCATGAGAGAAGAGCCTTGGTGAGAGAGGCAAAGAAGAACCCCAAGATCACTGTGGTTCAGCTCTAGAGATGCAGTAGGGAGATGGGGGTGTTTTTCAGCTGCAGGCACAGAACGACTTGTTGTCATTGAAGGAAACATGAATGCGGCCAAGTACAGAGATATCTTTGAAGAAAACCTCTTCCAGAGTGCTCTGGACCTCAGACTTGGTCAAAAGTTCACCTTTCAACAAGACAATGACCCTAAGCACACAGCTAAAATAACAAAGGAGTGGCTTCAAAATAACTCTGTGACCACTCTTGACTGGCCCAGCCAGAGCCCTGACCTAAAACCAATTGAGCATCTCTGGAGAGACCTGAACATCTCCACCAACGTTTACCATCAACCCTGACTGAACTGGAGAGGATCTGCAAGGAAGAATGGCAGAGGATCCCCAAATCCAGGTGTGAAAAACTTTTGGATCATTCCCAAGAAGACTCATGGATGTACTAGCTCAAAAGGGTCCTTCTACTCAAAACTGAGGAAAGGGTCTGAATTAGGGTTGAGCGAAACGGGTCGAACATTTTCAAAAGTCGCCGACTTTTGGCGAAGTCGAGTTTCATGAAACCCGATCCGACCCCTGTGCGTGGTCGGCCATGCGGTACGCGACTTTCGCGCCAAAGTCGCGTTTCAATGACGCGAAAAGCGCCATTTCTCAGCCAATGAAGGTAAACGCAGAGTGTGGGCAGCGTGATGACATAGGTCCTGGTCCCCACCATCTTAGAGAAGGGCATTGCAGTGATTGGCTTGCTGTCTGCGGCGTCACAGGGGCTATAAAGGGGAGTTCCCGCCGACCGCCATGTTACTGCTGCTGATCTGAGCTTAGGGAGAGGTTGCTGCCGCTTCGTCAGAAGCAGGGATAGCGTTAGGCAGGGTCCATTAACCACAAAACCGCTTGTGCTGTAGCGATTTCCACTGCCCAACACCACCTTCGGTGTGCAGGGACAGTGGAAGCTCCTTTTTTTTTTTTTTTTCCTCAGCGCTGTAGCTCATTGGGCTGCCCTAGAAGGCTCCCTGATAGCTGCATTACTGTGTGTACGCCGCTGTGCAAACCAACTGCTTTTTTCAAAGCACAAATCCTCTTGTTCCTTCCTTTCTGCACAGCTATCTTGTTTGTTTGTCCACACTTTTTATTTAATTTGTGCATCAGTCCACTCCTTATTGCTGCCTGCCATACCTGGCTGAGATTACTGCAGGGAGATAGTAATTGAAGGACAGTTCCTTTTTTTTTTTTTTTTTTTTTTTGTGGGAGATTAAGATTGACATTTCTGCTAGAGTGCCATCTCTGTCTGTGTCATCTCTCACTCAGTGGGCCATAGAAAGCCTATTTATTTTTTTGCTTGATTTGGGTTCTAAAATCTACCTGAAAAAATCACTACATCAATCAGTGGGAGAAAAATATTGGCCTCAGTGCTTGTGTGCCACTCCTGACTCCTGTGTGTGCCATCTCTCACTCAGTGGGCCATAGAAAGCCTATTTATTTTTTTGTTTGATTTGGGTTCCAAAATCTACCTGAAAAAATCACTACATCAATCAGTGGGAGAAAAATATTGGCCTCAGGGCTTGTGTGCCACTCCTGACTCCTGTGTGCATCATCACTCACTCAGTGGGCCATAGAAAGCCTATTTATTTTTTTGCTTGATTTGGGTTCCAAAATCTACCAGAAAAAATCACAACATCAATCAGTGGGAGAAAAATATTGGCCTCAGGGCTTGTGTGCCACTCCTTACTCCTGTGTGTGCCATCTCTCACTCAGTGGGCCATAGAAAGCCTATTAATTTTTTTGCTTGATTTGGGTTCTAAATTCTACCTGAAAAAATCAATAAATCAATCAGTGGGAGATTAATATTGGCCTTTGGGCTTGTGTGCCAGTCCTAAGCGTGCCATCTCTCTCTCTCTCTCAGATAGTGGGCCATAGAAAGCCTATTTTTTTATTATTTTATTGGGTTTATAAATTTTCCCTGGAAAAAAAAAAAAAGTGGGAGATTAATATTGGCCTCTGGGCTTGTGTGCCAGTCCTGAGCGTGCCATCTCTCTCACAAATAGTGGGCCATAGAAAGCCTATTTATTTTTTTGGTTGATTTGGGTTCATAATTCTACCTGAAAAAATCAATCAATCAATCAGTGGGAGATTAATATTGGCCTTTGGGCTTGTGTGCCAGTCCTAAGCGTGCCATCTCTCTCTCTCAGATAGTGGGCCATAGAAAGCCTATTTATTATTATTTTTTTTATTGGGTTTATAAATTTTCCCTGGAAAAAAAAAAATGGGAGATTAATATTGGCCTCTGGGCTTGTGTGCCAGTCCTGAGCGTGCCATCTCTCTCACAAATAGTGGGCCATAGAAAGCCTATTAATTGTTTTGCTTGATTTGGGTTCCAAAATCTACCAAAAAAAATCACTAAATCAATCAGTGGGAGATTAATATTGGCCTCTGGGCTTGTGTGCCACTCCTGACTCCTGTGTGCATCATCTGTCACTCAGTGGGCCCTAGAAAGCCTATTTTTTGTTTTATTTGTTTTCTAAATTCTCCCTGAAACAATCATTTTATTTTCTTTGGTTTCTAAATTATTCCTGAAAAAAATCATTTTTTTTGTATTTTTTTTTCTCTCAAGTCTCCCTGAAAAAAAAAAAAAAAAAAAAAAATCTGTGGGAGATTCATATTGCCCCTTCTGCTTGTGTGCCAGTCTTGACTCCTGGGTGTGCCATCTCTCTCTCCCCAATTGTGGGCCATAGAAAGCCTATTAATTTTTTTGCTTGATTTGGGTTCCAAAATCTAGCAAAAAAAATAACTAAATCAATCGGTGGGAGATTAATATTGGCCTCTGGGCTTGTGTGCCACTCCTGACTCCTGTGTGCGTCCTCTCTCACTCAGTGGGCCCTACAAAGCCTTTTTTTTTTTTTTTTTCCTAAATTCTCCCTGAAACAATCATTTCATTTTATTTGTTTTATAAATTTTTCTGTAAAAAATAATTTTTTTTAAATTTTTTTTTCTTCTGAAGTCTCCCTTTTAAAAAAAACAAACACAAATCAGTGGGAGATAAATATTAACATTTGCGCTTCAGTGACAGTCCTGCGTGTGTGCCATCTCATTTGTTGCCAACAACAACAGAGTGTGTAACATTGTGGCTGATTTTCGTTGTGGTCTCACCCACCTGTAAAGGGGTAGCTAAATCATACTGAAGTTATAGCTCACCGTGTAAGTTGTGTGACAGCAACAAATACCGTTCGTTTGGTAACGTTTTTAAAACAATGAGGAAGTCTGGTGAAAGAGGTCGTGGCCGGGGGCGTTCATTGTCAGCTGGTAATGAGGGTAGTGGTAGTGGTGGAGCATCAGCTGGTCGTGGGAAAAAAAATATTGCACCTAAGTCTGGAGCTGTGGAGCCAGGTTCGTCGTCTGGCTACACAAGGCCTCGAACGCTCCCTTTTCTGGGAGTAGGAAAACCGCTTTTAAAGCCGGAGCAGCAAGAGCACTCAACACTGCACATGCTTCAGAGACTGTGCGAACAGAGGCGGGCTGTTATGTTTTTGTGGGAGGATACACATACACGGGCAGGCAGTAGGATGGCAGACATGGAGTTGTCAGGTGTGCAGTGGTCGAAGATTCAAGACATGTGTCAAGTCCTTCAGTGTTTTGAGGAATGCACACGGCTGGTTAGTGCAGACAACGCCATAATAAGCATGAGCATCCCCCTAATGCGTCTGCTGATGCAAAGTTTGACGCACATAAAGGATCAGGCGTCTGCAGCTGAGGAAGAGGAAAGCCTTGATGACAGTCAGCCATTGTCTGGCCAGGGCAGTGTACAGGACGAGGTAGCGGGCGAAGAGGAGGAGGAGGACGAGGAGGATGATGGGGGTGATTATATTTTTAATGAGGAAGCTTTTCCGGGGCCACTGGAAATTGGTGGCGCGGCAAGGCCGGGTTCTGGTTTTTTGAGGGACACAAGTGACGTGGATTTGCCTGAAACTGCCCCTCAACCAAGCACAACCGCAGATTTGAGAACTGGAACTTTGGCCCACATGGCGGATTATGCCTTACGTATCCTCAAAAGGGACACACGCATAACTAAAATGATGAATGATGACGATTACTGGTTGGCCTGCCTCCTTGATCCTCGCTATAAAGGCAAATTGCAAAATATAATGCCACATGAGAACTTGGAACTAATATTAGCAACCAAACAATCAACTCTTGTTGACCGTTTGCTTCTGGCATTCCCTGCACACAGCGCCCGTGATCGTTCTCACACGAGCTGCAGGGGCCAGCAGACCAGAGGAGTTAGAGGGGCAGAAATCAGAAGTGGCGTTGGCCAGAGGGGTTTTCTGACCAGGTTGTGGAGTGATTTTGCTATGACCGCAGACAGGACAGGTACTGCAGCATCAATTCAAAGTGACAGGAGACAACATTTGTCCAGTATGGTTACAAACTATTTTTCATCCCTTATCGATGTTCTCCCTCAACCGTCATTCCCATTTGATTACTGGGCATCAAAATTAGACACCTGGCCAGAATTGGCAGAATATGCATTGCAGGAGCTTGCTTGCCCGGCAGCTAGTGTCCTATCAGAAAGAGTATTCAGTGCTGCAGGTTCAATACTAACAGAAAAAAGGACTCGTCTGGCTACCCAAAATGTAGATGATCTAACCTTCATTAAAATGAACCACAACTGGATTTCGAAATCTTTTGCCCCACCTTGCCCGGCTGACACCTAGCTTTCCTATGAAAAGGTCTTGCCTGTGGACTATTCTGAATGCCTTTTCCAATCTCGTAATTTTCAGCACCTGATTGTCCAGCATATGACATGTTTACACCTCACTAAATGGCCAAACTCCCCACACGGGGCCGTGGTATCGACACTTGGCGACAGCACCCGTGAGAGTGCAGTTTGTCTGAAGAGGTAGGTGAGCCCGCTTTTGGTCGACGGCACTGCCACTGGGTCCTAGTACAATAAAGTGTCTCTGGCGGTGGTGGTGCGCACCCAACGTCAGACACACCGTTGTAATATGAGGGGCCCTGGGCCTGTACCGCCGACCACAAGACAGTTTCCCCCCACCCCAGCTCAAACAGTGCTCTACCACTTGCAAAATTATCTCACAGCTCCACCAATGTTTAGTCTATGCGCTGACATCCTTCAATGCCTGCCACTGACAATACCATTGTATTGACATTTTTGTTATGTTAGGCCTTCGATGCCTGTCTGTGGTCACTCCTTCCACTAGGCCTCCACTGACCACACCACTGCTGCCCGTGTACCCCTGGAACCAATTTAAAATTGCCTACAGCCATGTGTTATTATTTTAGGCCTTCGATGCCTGTCTGCGGTCACTCCTTCCACTAGGCCTCCACTGACCACACCACTGCTGCCCGTGTACCCCTGGAACCAATTTAAAATTGCCTACAGCCAGCCCAATTTTTTTATTTTAGGCCTTCGATGCCTGTCTGCGGTCCATTCTTTCAACTACTACTACACTGACCAGGGCACTGCTGCCCGTGTACCCCTGGAACCAATTTAAAATTGCCTACAGCCATGTGTTATTATTTTAGGCCTTCGATGCCTGTCTGCGGTCACTCCTTCCACTAGGCCTCCACTGACCACACCACTGCTGCCCGTGTACCCCTGGAACCAATTTAAAATTGCCTACAGCCAGCCCAATTTTTTTATTTTAGGCCTTCGATGCCTGTCTGCGGTCCATTCTTTCAACTACTACTACACTGACCAGGGCACTGCTGCCCGTGTACCCCTGGAACCAATTTAAAATTGCCTACAGCCATGTGTTATTATTTTAGGCCTTCGATGCCTGTCTGCGGTCACTCCTTCCACTAGGCCTCCACTGACCACACCACTGCTGCCCATGTACCCCTGGAACCAATTTAAAATTGCCTACAGCCAGCCCAATTTTTTTATTTTAGGCCTTCGATGCCTGTCTGCGGTCCATTCTTTCAACTACTACTACACTGACCAGGGCACTGCTGCCCGTGTACCCCTGGAACCAATTTAAAATTGCCTACAGCCATGTGTTATTATTTTAGGCCTTCGATGCCTGTCTGCGGTCACTCCTTCCACTAGGCCTCCACTGACCACACCACTGCTGCCCGTGTACCCCTGGAACCAATTTAAAATTGCCTACAGCCAGCCCAATTTTTTTATTTTAGGCCTTCGATGCCTGTCTGCGGTCCATTCTTTCAACTACTACTACACTGACCAGGGCACTGCTGCCCGTGTACCCCTGGAACCAATTTAAAATTGCCTACAGCCATGTGTTATTATTTTAGGCCTTCGATGCCTGTCTGCGGTCACTCCTTCCACTAGGCCTCCACTGACCACACCACTGCTGCCCGTGTACCCCTGGAACCAATTTAAAATTGCCTACAGCCAGCCCAATTTTTTTATTTTAGGCCTTCGATGCCTGTCTGCGGTCCATTCTTTCAACTACTACTACACTGACCAGGGCACTGCTGCCCGTGTACCCCTGGAACCAATTTAAAATTGCCTACAGCCATGTGTTATTATTTTAGGCCTTCGATGCCTGTCTGCGGTCACTCCTTCCACTAGGCCTCCACTGACCACACCACTGCAGCCCGTGTACCCCTGGAACCAATTTAAAATTGCCTACAGCCAGCCCAATTTTTTTATTTTAGGCCTTCGATGCCTGTCTGCGGTCCATTCTTTCAACTACTACTACACTGACCAGGGCACTGCTGCCCGTGTACCCCTGGAACCAATTTAAAATTGCCTACAGCTATGTGTTATTATTTTAGACCTTCAATGCCTGTCTGTGGTCACTCCTTCCACTAGGCCTCCACTGACCACACCACTGCTGCCCGTGTACCCCTGGAACCAACATCAGAAAATATAAAAATAAGTATTTTGCTTATAAAAAAGAAAATACTGGAGAGATATCAAATGCAGACATTTTAACATTAAAAACAAACACACAACTAAAATCTGGTACAGTACTAAAAATGGCCACCAGCTACAATTACTTTCTCCTGCAAGTAGTTAACTGAAAGGTTTTTTAAATTGAAAACACAGATATGGCATCCACCGAGTGTTGTCCTGTCGCGTCTTCTTTATATTATTGCCGAGAAGATGCAAAACAATGAAAATAATAAAATCATTAATTACCAAAATAATAGAGAAAGTCAACACCACATTGCAAATAAACATTCATTCCAAATAAAGAAGCAGGGCGCGTCCGAGGGTGAGTATATACCTAATAAGAATATAATCACCCTCGGACGCGCAATGCTTATTTCCAACAGCCTTCCTTCCTAAGAATCAGCCCTTCCGTGGTGTAGAGAGACGTTGTGTTACACTCCAAGGTGTTCCCCAGGTTGCCTTTCCTGAGCTTCGATCTTCATGCTCTCGTTTAGTAGTTGTTGGAAACTACACTGCATTAGGCCTACAAATTGGGTATGGGGTGTAGAGAGATGGTGTGTTCCACTCCAAGGTGTTCCCCAGGTTGCCTTTCCTGAGCTTCGATCTTCCGGCTCTCGTTTAGTAGTTCTTGGAAACTACACTGCATTAGGCCTTCAAATTGGGTATGGGGTGTAGAGAGAGGGTGTGTTACACTCCAAGGTGTTCCCCAGGTTGCCTTTCCTGAGCTTCGATCTTTCGGCTCTCGTTTAGTAGTTGTTGGAAACTACGCTGCATTAGGCCATCAAATTGGGTATGGGGTGTAGAGAGAGGGTGTGTTACACTCCAAGGTGTTCCCCAGGTTGCCTTTCCTGAGCTTCGATCTTCCGGCTCTCGTTTAGTAGTTGTTGGAAACTACGCTGCATTAGGCCTTCAAATTGGGTATGGGGTGTAGAGAGAGGGTGTGTTACACTCCAAGGTGTTCCCCAGGTTGCCTTTCCTGAGCTTCGATCTTCCGGCTCTCGTTTAGTAGTTGTTGGAAACTACGCTGCATTAGGCCTTCAAATTGGGTATGGGGTGTAGAGAGAGGGTGTGTTACACTCCAAGGTGTTCCCCAGGTTGCCTTTCCTGAGCTTCGATCTTCCGGCTCTCGTTTAGTAGTTCTTGGAAACTACACTGCAATAGGCCTTCAAATTGGGTATGGGGTGTAGAGAGAGGGTGTGTTACACTCCACGGTGTTCCCCAGGTTGCCTTTCCTGAGCTTCGATATTCCGGCTCTCGTTTAGTAGTTGTTGGAAACTACACTGCATTAGGCCTACAAATTTGGTATGGGGGAAACATTGGCGCATCTGCGGTCCCTCCTTCCTCTAGGCCTCCACTGACCTGTCTACTGCTGCCCGTGTTCCCCTGGAACCAATTTTAAATTGCCTACAGGCAGCCCAATTTATTATGTTAGGGCTTCGAAGCCTGTCTGCGGTCCCTCCTTCCACTAGGCCTCCACTGACCTGTCTACTGCTGCCCGTGTACCCCTTGAACCAACATCATAAAATAAAAAAAAAAGTATTTTGCTTATAAAAAAGAAAATACTGGTGAGATATCAAATGCAGACATTTTAACATTAAAAAAAAACACACAACTAAAATCTGGTACAGTACTAAAAATGGCCACCAGCTACAATTACTTTCTCCTGCAAGTAGTTAACTGAAAGGTTTTTTAAATTGAAAACACAGATATGGCATCCACCGAGTGTTGTCCTGTCGCGTCTTCTTTATATTATTGCCGAGAAGATGCAAAACAATGAAAATAATAAAATCATTAATTACCAAAATAATAGAGAAAGTCAACACCACATTGCAAATAAACATTCATTCCAAATAAAGAAGCAGGGCGCGTCCGAGGGTGAGTATATACCTAATAAGAATATAATCACCCTCGGACGCGCAATGCTTATTTCCAACAGCCTTCCTTCCTAAGAATCAGCCCTTCCGTGGTGTGGAGAGACGTTGTGTTACACTCCAAGGTGTTCCCCAGGTTGCCTTTCCTGTGCTTCGATCTTCCGGCTCTCGTTTAGTAGTTGTTGGAAACTACGCTGCATTAGGCCTTCAAATTGGGTATGGGGTGTAGAGAGATGGTGTGTTCCACTCCAAGGTGTTCCCCAGGTTGCCTTTCCTGAGCTTCGATCTTCCGGCTCTCGTTTAGTAGTTCTTGGAAACTACACTGCATTAGGCCTTCAAATTGGGTATGGGGTGTAGAGAGAGGGTGTGTTACACTCCAAGGTGTTCCCCAGGTTGCCTTTCCTGAGCTTCGATCTTCCGGCTCTTGTTTAGTAGTTGTTGGAAACTACGCTGCATTAGGCCTTCAAATTGGGTATGGGGTGTAGAGAGAGGGTGTGTTACACTCCAAGGTGTTCCCCAGGTTGCCTTTCCTGAGCTTCGATCTTCCGGCTCTCGTTTAGTAGTTGTTGGAAACTACGCTGCATTAGGCCTTCAAATTGGGTATGGGGTGTAGAGAGAGGGTGTGTTACACTCCAAGGTGTTCCCCAGGTTGCCTTTCCTGAGCTTCGATCTTCCGGCTCTCGTTTAGTAGTTCTTGGAAACTACACTGCATTAGGCCTTCAAATTGGGTATGGGGTGTAGAGAGAGGGTGTGTTACACTCCAAGGTGTTCCCCAGGTTGCCTTTCCTGAGCTTCGATCTTCCGGCTCTCGTTTAGTAGTTCTTGGAAACTACACTGCATTAGGCCTACAAATTGGGTATGGGGTGGAGAGAGATGGTGTGTTACACTCCAAGGTGTTCCCCAGGTTGCCTTTCCTGAGCTTCGATCTTCCGGCTCTCGTTTAGTAGTTCTTGGAAACTACACTGCATTAGGCCTTCAAATTGGGTATGTGGTGTAGAGAGAGGGTGTGTTACACTCCAAGGTGTTCCCCAGGTTGCCTTTCCTGAGCTTCGATCTTCCGGCTCTCGTTTAGTAGTTGTTGGAAACTACGCTGCATTAGGCCTTCAAATTGGCTATGGGGTGTAGAGAGAGGGTGTGTTACACTCCAAGGTGTTCCCCAGGTTGCCTTTCCTGAGCTTCGATCTTCCGGCTCTCGTTTAGTAGTTGTTGGAAACTACGCTGCATTAGGCCTTCAAATTGGGTATGGGGTGTAGAGAGAGGGTGTGTTACACTCCAAGGTGTTCCCCAGGTTGCCTTTCCTGAGCTTCGATCTTCCGGCTCTCGTTTAGTAGTTCTTGGAAACCACACTGCATTAGGCCTTCAAATTGGGTATGGGGTGTAGAGAGAGGGTGTGTTACACTCCAAGGTGTTCCCCAGGTTGCCTTTCCTGAGCTTCGATCTTCCGGCTCTCGTTTAGTAGTTCTTGGAAACTACACTGCATTAGGCCTACAAATTGGGTATGGGGTGGAGAGAGATGGTGTGTTACACTCCAAGGTGTTCCCCAGGTTTCCTTGCCATTGCTTCGGTCTTCCGACTCTCGTTTAGTAGTTGTAGAAAAGTACACTGCATTAGGCCTACAAAATGGGTATGGGGTGGAGAGAGATGGTGTGTTACACTCCAAGGTGTTCCCCAGGTTGCCTTTCCTGAGCTTCTATCTTCAGGCTCTCATTAAATTGTGGTTAAATGGAACAACTGCATTTGGCGTACTAGTTGGTTTGGGGCCTACTATCGGTGTCTGCCACTCCTTGCTGTTCTCCTGGTTTCCTGTCCTGAAATTCCATTTTCAGGCTCTCGTTAAGTAGTTGTTAATGTTAGACTGCATTTGGCCTACTAGTTGGGTTGGGGCCTACTATCGGTGTCTGCCACTCCTTGCTGTTCTCCTCCACTGAACAAAGCTGTGCCGCCTGTTTACTACGGTTGCCAATTTTGAACTGCATTTCGACTACTTACTGATTTGGCCCTACTCTCTGTGTCAGCCTCTCATTCCAGTTGTCCTCCACTGCAATGCCCCCTGATTAGTCCTGTGTTACCAATTTTGAACTGCATTTAGCCCACTTTATTCTTTGGGCCTATATCTGTGTTTCCACTTCATCGTGCCCATTGCCCAGCCAGTGATAGATGAGTCTGCTGGTACATTGACCCATAACGCAACATTCCCCGTGCATGCTACACAACAACATTGTGACCCTGCTGAAAGTCAGGTTGCTCTTCCCGCATACCATACCACCTTACACGGGGACAAAGAGGAAGGTGCAGATGAAAGTGCAGGTTCCTTCATCAGGTGGGGGGAGGAATACTAGTTGGCGACGTCACTGGCACAGGGCCTCTCATAGTACGCAAAAGTGTTGCTGCCGGTGGGAGGCGCCCCCGCCGTGCAAACACACCGCTGTACTTTGAGGGGCCCTGTGCCAGTGCCAGTGCCAATGCCAACAAGTGGGCCCCCCCTGCTTGCTCAGGATCACAGCACTTGCAAAGTTGAAATACTTACCTCTCCCTGCTCCACTGCCGTGACGTGGTCCAGATTTCCTGGGCCCACTAATTACTTGAACCAGCCCTACCCCACACAACTTTAGCCAAATGACCCCCAATTTCAAATGCCTTCCAATTATTATAAGGTAAATTACGCTTGACAAGCTTCATTAAGAAGAATGGATGGTTTTGACATTAAAATGGGCACTCTAGGTGTTTTCCTGGCCCCCACTCACTGCCGACTATGCTGCCCCATTGACTTGCATTGGGTTTCGTGTTTCGGTCGATCCCGACTTTACGTCATAATCGGCCGATTTCACTCGACCCGACTTTTGAGATAGTTGGGTTTCGCGAAACCCGGCTCGACTCTAAAAAGGTCAAGGTCGCTCAACTCTAGTCTGAATACTTATAACCATGTGATATTTCAGTTTTTCTTTTTTAATAAATTGTCAAAAATTACTACATTTCTGTTTTTTCCAGTCAATATGGGGTGCAGAGTGTACATTAATGAGAAAAAAATGAACATTTTTGAATTGACCAAATATCTGCAATGAAACAAAGGGTGAAAAATTTTAAGGGGTCTGAATACTTTCTGTACCCACTGTAGATTATATTGTCAAAGCACAAATATGATGGCACAAATATGATAATCTTGTTCTTAAAGTGAAAATGCAGATGTCACTATCCTTCACCTTGATGAGGGTCATGGAAAGATAGCACAGGTGAGGATACAATTCAACTATATATCTGTAAGGACTTAGATACAGTGACATATTACATTTGATAGGGAGTCCATAGTACATGTACTCATTGCATATCAAGCACAGAATAGTCTAAAATCAAGAGTGGTCATACAGGACAAAACCAAATGTCCACTGCAGGAAGCATCCATACAAAAACACTTCGTTAAGGCCCTTTGGGGCCAATGAATCAAGTCTGAACGTCTATTCACATTCTTTTTGGAGTGTACACCTATCCAGGTCACCTATCCTTCCCGTGATCCTAATTCTCTTTATAACACAAAAGGATATCCCTAGCATGCGTATTGGGGGCCTTTTAGGCCCGATGCTTACTTTTTTGCTATTATCTGCAAAATTACTTAAGTTAGAATTTTGAAACTCCAGGTAATCCTCAAGTATGTCGTTGTTGGTAATATCCAGTTGTTCATATAATTTTTTTCATAGGCATTTCGGTGTAACAATGCTTTTTTGGTGAAAACCACATCTGTATGGATTGGGGGACTTTTAGGCCCCCATGTATTTTTTATTATGTTCTCAGTAGTGTTTGTGTCTCAAGTTACTTTATTTGTACTCAGTAATGCTGATGGAGGGGCCAGGGTGTGGATAATAACATGTGAGGATGTCATGTGATTTTGGAGGGAGTGATAAGGCCATGACATCATCTCAGTTCCTTCTGAACACAGTAATGAGCTGTGTAGAGAATAATGAGGACAGTATACACAGTGAGCTAATTGTGAAGGACCTGAGATAAGATAAGATGTTGAGAGGAAGTCTGATTCAGTTTCAGTTTCTCTGATTCTAAAGGTACCGTCACACTAAGCGACGCTGCAGCGATACCGACAACGATCCGGATCGCTGCAGCGTCGCTGTTTGGTCGCTGGAGAGCTGTCACACAGACCGCTCTCCAGCGACCAACGATGCCGGTAACCAGGGTAAACATCGGGTTACTAAGCGCAGGGCCGCGCTTAGTAACCCGATGTTTACCCTGGTTACCATCCTAAAAGTAAAAAAACAAACGCTACATACTTACCTACCGCTGTCTGTCCTCGGCGCTCTGCTTCTCTGGTCTGGCTGTGTGCGCCGGGCAGCCGGAAAGCAGAGCGGTGACGTCACCGCTCTGCTTTCCGGCCGCTGTGCTCACAGCCAGAGCAGAGAAGCACAGCGCCGGGGACAGACAGCGGTAGGTAAGTATGTAGCGGTTGTTTTTTTTACTTTAACAATGGTAAACAGGGTAAACATCGGGTTACTAAGCACGGCCCTGCGCTTAGTAACCCGATGTTTACCCTGGTTACCAGCGAAGACATCGCTGAATCGGTGTCACACACACCGATTCAGCGATGTCTGCGGGGAGTCCAGCGACGAAACAAAGTTCTGGACTTTCTTCCCCGACCAGCGACAGCACAGCAGGGGCCTGATCGCTGCTGCCTGTCACACTGGACGATATCGCTAGCCAGGACGCTGCAACGTCACGGATCGCTAGCGATATCGTCTAGTGTGACGGTACCTTAAGAAGCCTGCAAAGGGTAAAGCTATTGAGCTAAAGACATCCAGAGAATTGTACAACACCTATAAGAAAGTATAAAAGGTAAGAGGTGCTGAGGGTGAGAGGAGGGAGGGGGCACTCTACACTTACACACAAGCAAAGAGTGGACAACCCTGATTGTGTTCATTGTTTTTTCTTTTAGTTTGCTAACATCTAGTCAGCAATGGCACAGTCTTCCTCCAAGTGTCTGAGTGACCAAGAGATTGAAGCAATTGTGTTTCAAAGTGATGATGAAAGTGAACTATCTTTGTCCGATGACGAGTAGCTGCCACCAGAGAATCAAACATCCTCAAGTGATTCTTCTTCTGATGATGAAGAAGTGAATACAGTGGATCCTCAAGAAGTAATAAGTAGAACATCCAAAACGAATGTTTTTTGGGACAGTAATCCTACATTAGTCGGACGTACTGCAATCCATAATATTGTGAGACGGGCTCAAAGAGCTGTGGGAAGTCCCAGTTACTTTCCCCTAAAGACGTATTCTGTACTTTTTTTTCTAACAATATTGCAGAAGAGGTCCTTTTATGTTCAAACCTAGAAGGAAGACATATCGCTTCTGCAAAAAATAAGTCCTGGAAAAATATCTTAAAAGAGGAACTTTATGCATACATTGGACTTTTACTGCTGGCAGGGAGTAAAAAATCGTATGATGTTCCAATACGAGAATTATTTTTGGACCTACTTTCTGATCCACACTATAAGGCGACAATGTCAGTGGACAGATATGAGGAAATTAGAAGACACATTCGATTTGATGATAAGTGAACACGTGCATTGAGGTTTGAAAAAGACAAATTAGCCCCTATCAGTTATATCTGGAACATATTTATCAAAAATTGCACCAAACTTTCCAATCCTAGTACTAATGTTACAGTAGATGAGCAACTTGTACCGTTCAGAGGACGCTGCAAGTTCATACAATACATGCCCAGCAAGCCAGCCAAATATCAAAATCAAAATCTTCTGGATGTGTGATTCTGCAAATTATTATGGCATAAATGGCATAATCTACTGTGGCAAAGAGGTTGGTGTACCAGTACAGAAGGATCTGGGGTCTGAAATAGTCAAAACTCTTGCTGTTCCAATATTCAATTCAGGTAGAAGCATTACCATGGACAATTATTTCACCAATGTTGAACTAGGCAATTTTCTGCTTCAAAAAGCTATTACACTTGTTGGTGCTATCAAGCCAAACCGACGAGAAATTCCAGAAGCACTGAAACACAATCGTCAGCGAGCACTTTATGAAAGTGTCTTTAGATTCAATAGCAAAGCGACTTTGGTGTCTTACAAAGCGAAGAAGGAGAAATCAGTGATTTTACTCAGTACCATGCATCACAATTGCAGTATTGACAGCAATGACAGAAAGTTAAAACTAGAAATCATCCTGCATTACAATAAAACAAAAGGAGGTGTAGACAAAATGGATGAGATGGTGGGAGAATATTCATGAAAGAGGCAAACAAAACGATGGCCTGTAGTACTGTTTTCAAATATGCTTGATGTAGCAGCCCTAAATTCATTCATCATTTATACAGAAACTCATCCAGAATTCCATGCACGGAGAAAGGACAGGAGATGCATATTTTTGAAGGACCTTTGTCATGAACTTGTAATGCCTCACATGATACAGCAAAGTGACGTGAAAGGCTTGCAAAAGCAAACTAAAGAAGCAACAGTATGGCGTACAGTTTCAGATGATTCCAGGGCCAGGAGAAAGAAAAAGAAAGCGCTGTTTCATGTGTCCAAGAAACATAGAAAGAAAAACTGAGAGATTTTGTTCAATTTGGAAGGAAAATGTCTGCAAAGAACATTCTTCCGAAAAAATAACTTGTCAAAATTGTTTGGAAGACTAATATAATAGAAAGAAACATAATAGATATGTAGCTGCAGCTAGTTTGGAATAGATTCTATGTGTTTTTGTGCGTTTTTTCATATGTTTGTGTGAAATTTTGAAAAAAAAAATTGGGGGGTGTTTTCGGTGAAAAAATAATTAAAATCTTGTTTACTAATCATATTTTATTTAGCAGTTTTAAAATAAACTTGTAAAAGTTATATAAGTGTGTTTTTCCATATGATTTGCATGGGGGCCTAAAAGGCCCCCAATACGTTAATATGAAGATATTAAGATTATTTTCCCACCATGTACTTGATTTATATAGCTGGCAATGGGGATGTCACACCAATGTCGAATATCTCCCAAGTGCTCTTAGGGGACAGCGTGGGAGTTTACATTTGCACTAGCACCTTATTATGGGTAGGTTTCTTTGACTATGACTGTGATATATATATATATATATATATATATACATAGTATTGGGATTGAATCCTTGTGATTGACTGGCAAGCACTATTGTGATAGCAGTGATAGGATAAACGCACATGCACTTTATTTTGTCTATGATATGTGTTTCCATGTCACCCATGCATTCCAACCAATGATTCACCAGTAGTGACATGTCCCTTGGCGCAATAATATTTAATGAACACCGCTGCCACATTCTCTACCATGTACTTTATTCCCAACATGTTTGTGTGGGAACTATATACAAGCCCCAGCCAATACGGCTGTCATATTATACCCCATCTGTTAGGAGTCGAGTTTCCTCTGCTGCACAGGGGGAATCTCGATCCGTGTCTGCTGCGGTCTCCCATTCTGCTTCGGCCGCAGTGGGCTCTGCTCAGCGGAGGCGTCGCTCCCAGCGTCTCGCTGGGACTGATTCTGTGCAAGGGGTTACTGCTGCCTTTTCTGGCTCTCCTGTTGTACCCTGCACTGATCTGCGGCGAGCGGGCTTCTCTGGGACTAAGTCCTCATTTGCACACACTGAGCATGCCCAGGGCAAGATCTCCCGTTGGAGATCGAGGGTCACATGCTCAGGTACTGCAGCACATCCCATTGGTCCTCCTGGCAGGTCCTGAAAGGGCAAAACTCTGTAGCAGCTTCCTGTGCTGCAACTATATAAACTGTGCATGACCGCACAGCCATGCGCTAGTATTGTCTTGATATTATGTGTGTGTGTAGATGGATGTATGTCGATGGATGAAAGCTCCTAAGTATCCCTCCCTAGAGTTGTTGACTGCTCGCGGATGATGGTAGCTATCTAGCGCCCGACTAGCCATCTGCACGTAACACACATCACAGCGTCCTGTTGCTGTGTCCGCCAGTACGGCGCCGTGCGCTTCCTCTGCGCTTTCCTTACCCAAGCCTGGGTGGTTGGTGGCGTCCGTCAGTGCGGCACCGCACGCACTCTCGTGCCTATAGATTCTATTTTATAAGTTTCCTTACACACCCAGTTGCGGTGTTGTGCCAGCAAGTGTCTAATCGGACTTCAATCCTGTGTTGGGGTTGAGTTCGCTGACTTCTTGCTCGCGCTCTATGTGCGGTACTGCGCTCCTGTGACGCAACAGGATCGCTTCCTTCACGCAGGGTGAAGTTAACCCATGTGTGTATTCTTAGTACCGCCATATAGTCCGTCTTACTAGCAGCAGGGTCTTTTACCTGCACGGTGGACCTCGGACTGCGAACGCACCTAGTTTCATATCATCTATACTTGGTGCATTCCGCCTGTCCTTAACACCATCTCTCCCCTGATAAGTCAATGATGAAACGCATTGGTAGCACTGCGGGACAATTATCTAATTGATCCCTGTGACGACACAGCATTTTTTCTTAATTATGCCAGCTGTAATTTCAGTAGGCCAAGAATCATAAACTGTTCTCTGAAGTATTGACTCTTCTTGTAGGATGAATATTTACCTCTAATATCAACTCCTACAGTTTATTGTCTGCTATCATTGCAAAACAGTAATGCATGATCACTCAACAATGATGTTTGCTGTTATGTTGATTATACATTGTCCAGGCCAGCTAGTTTGTTGACTGCAAAACAGAGAAGGAAAAACTATGCAAATAGATTACATAATCGAACAATGTGAGTTAACCTCATTCACATCTTTCTCTTGACCTCTGCATACTGGTTTAAGGTCAGTTGTGAACTATATAAAGAGACTTTTTCCTCTTTCCAAGATACTCTACAGGATGTTAGCTTAGGAGACTATCCCCAGCTGGAAGAACACAGGACTGCTTTATTGACCATCACTGAAAATCCAGAGACATATTAATAGAATCCAGGTTGGGACAATCAGGTCACCTGGCCACATACCTCACTGCTCTCAGTTAGCTTCCTAAGCTTGTCGTTACCTCCTCTCTGTGGGGGTCCACCAAAAATGGGGAGCCACTTGGTGGGGGTAGTCAGCCCTAGAAAAAGCTCTAATCCCAGTGAGTCAGCGAAAGGGTGAGAAAATGTAATTTTGACCATCTTGTGTATTTGCTTGCACTGTTATATATTTTTTGTGTGTTGGTGGTTCAATAAATTATTGCCACACTGCTTCACCCTCACTCTGTGTTGTCTGTGTAGTGTTCTGCCGATGAGAAGAGAGAGCGGACGTTCAGTGGTATGAGCCCTGATCCATGCAGTCTTTCTAAAACAGCTGACCGAATGAATGAGAGCACCCACTAACTTTATGTCTCTACAATTCCTGGGAGAGTAACTGTGGGGAAATGTGTGGTTACTTTATGTTAATGCCCCCCCACACCCCACTTTCTTTCATATGACATCCACTGTTTTAGCCGGCATAAGGGATCTGACCTGGGTTTACCTCCATAGGACACCACTTGATCACACGGTTTGATTATTCCTGTTTTTTCAATATTGAGCTATGCATGACCTGTATGGATATTGCAAGGTTAGCAAAAGATACAAGCCATTATACCCCTGTCCGTGTGTTTATGCATTATTAACATTTTTTGTCACAAGCCATAAGCTTTTTAATACTTTCTATCTTGCTGCTTACACTTTATTTCAAAGTACCAGAACTGTACCCGAACTTGAACCTGATCCCAAGCCCATTTAAATCAATGAGGACCAGAACTTCGGAGCTGAAAAATCTCTTTTTCTACTTCCGTCTCCTCTTCCTCCTCCCCGGACTCAAGAACTGTTCGGAGTTCAGCACCGGACACTTTACAGTTTGGGTTCGCTCATCTCTAGTTACTACTTAACATACCTCATGGTCTAAAGTTGTTTATTGTTTATCACTTAAAGGGGTTGTACAGGACTTAGATAATGATGTCCTATCCTTAGAACAGTAATGGGTGTCCACCCAACAAAGCAAATCCTCCTTTTCAGCAGTTCAGCTTCTGTTCACTTCAATGGGAGCTAAGCTGCAGCTCCTGAGAACTGTGCTGTGGTAGCTCGTGGTGCGCATAACTACTATGGGATCTACAAATAGCGGTCAGTGGGGTTGCTGAACTCTAACCCTATCTAATATACATGACCTATTCTTAGGGTAAGTCAAGGGTTACCAACCGTCCAGAAATTACAAGACAGTCCATAAAAATGGGGCGATTTTTTTTCTACCTGTCCGTAAACATTGAATTGTGATTTTTTTTTTAAGCTGAAGAAACGCATCCAGATTATTTTGAATGTAATTATCATTTTAAAATATACAGTGAATTAAGTTGATGTCTTAATATCAGAATTATGGGTTCATAGTGATTTATTAATGTTTTCCAGTGTGCCCATAAAAAATATTGTCTGTCTGTTTTTTTGGTAAGCTGTCCAGAAAATAATAAAAAAGTCAAGTTGGCCATCCTGCATAGGGCTTTGTTATCTAAGTACTGGATAACCCCTTTAATATTACAAAATAATATAATTATACACTTGATTATTCTATATGGTTATAAGCTTGTAAATAGGTTAATGGTGATGGTCAAGGGCACAAAAGATAATTTATTATCTAACTTAATCTAGATTTAATCTTATATATGATTCTTATACGGGTCACATCACACAACGAACCACCTAAATGATAAGTTTGTCTGCCCACAGCTTCCACTAGAAGGCGCTAATTGTATTTTCTCTTTTAATTACCTCAAGATTTTCACGTTCCTATGGGGTAAGGAATACTAGAAAATCACCTTGAAGGGGTTGTCTCACAATCAACATCTCGCTTGGGGTTTGCGCTTACAATAATTTTATTATAGTAGACACTTTAAGAGATTATATGGTTATACTTTATACATGCATATATACAATGGAATACAATGTTTAATGCTTTTTATCATTTGTATATAACATTAGCATAAAATATACATTTGAAACTATATATGTTCCTCTAAAGCAAACGTTTTCACCCTCTTCATGATATTGGCCTGTAAATACACAACAATATTCTTTTGGGACAATGGAAGTTGATGGGATGCTCCAATTATATTATATCATGTATATATCAACATTTCTGGTGCAGTCCAGGTACCAGGATCATATGCCTATGTGAATATTTGGGAGTTATCATTACATAAATTCTTCTTGCATGCATTTTTAAGCAATTTCCTCTTATCGGGTTCAGATCTGTAAGAAAAATAGACAAAATATTTATTCAGGTTATAAATGATTCAGTTCACTTATACAGTTCTTTTGGAATAGAATATTTGTTACATGGAGTAGTTTATGATCTTTAATTCTGCTGTAATGTTCGGGTCTATTTGACCCTAAAAAAAAAGATGCAGATTATTTATTATGAGGATCTGCAAATTGTGGTTAGGTGAGTTTGCTTAGGGATAGGTGTTGTTATTGCATGAAATAATGATTGTTACATGTGTACTGTTAAAGGGAACCTGTCACCTGAATTTGGTGGGACTGGTTTTGGGTCATATGGGCGGAGTTTTTGGGTGTTTGATTCACCCTTTCCTTACCCGCTGGCTGCAATATCCGCCCATATGACCCAAAACCGGTCCCGCCAAATTCAGGTGACAGGTTCCCTTTAAGGCCAATATGATGTTTTATACAGATCTCCCACCATAGTTTCATTCACAAAAACAATTTATAGTATTGTGGATTATTCATTGCATCTACAATTCTTTATCGATTTCTCCAGTTCCTGCAGGTCTGTGGGCTTGATTTGCAAGTTACTGCAGATGGATGGGCTTTGAGTACAGGTCTGTACAGGTCTGTTTCGCTGTAGTATGTAAGCTCTTAATGTTGCTAAACTGGTTAGTGCTTGCACGATTTTATTATTATTATTATTAGTGTATTATTGTTGTTGTTTATTCATATAGTGCTATTTTATTCCACAACGCTGATTTTACCCCGTAAAAGTCATGAGTGTCCATACTTGTGGTATGTAAGCCAGCAAAGTACGGCATCAAGATATGGACACTTTGCGACAGCAGCAGTTCATATCCTCTAAACGCTCAGGTATATACAGGAAAAAAGCCTGGAGAAAAACCTGAAAAGAATCATGGTATGTGAGATGCTTCACATTTGATGTATGGGCTAAGGACAAAATGTGACAAGTGATAACCTTTTTACATGGCACCAACTGGGGCAGCTGGTGCTAAAACAAAGCCTTACAATGCTGGACCATGTAAGAAAAAGCAAGCATGAACTGCTGCAAAGTATCCTTGGTAAAAGAGATGTTCACAGGTCAACGTTTTACTTTACTAGTTTCTTATATTCCCCCCAAAAAATAAATCGGTCATTCTGATGAGCACGATGCACCATGACAACTATATGAGCATAGGAAGTTTAGATAAATTATACCTTCATATCTGTGTTCCAATGTTTTATTTCAGAAAAATCCACATTTTCTGTTATAAGTAAATGCGCTGTTAAGATCTATGGGCCAAACATAGATCTCCCTGAGAATGCTTGACTCCCGAGCTAATTTTAAATGTAAGGAGATGTTACCAGCGTGTGACATGTAACGACTGAGTCCGCTGCTCTCCTGATCTACATGTCTCTCACACTGGTAATTTCCCCTTTCATTTCAAATAAGCACTGGAGGCGGATTCTCGGGGAGATCTGTGTCTGGCCCAAAAATCTAAACATTAAAAAAAATGTTGACTTCTTGGGAATAAGACTTTGGATCATAAATATCAAGGTATAATATTATTCAGCTTCCTATGACCAACATGTTCATATAGACGGCTTATGAGCTTTGACTCTACTGACACATTCCCTTTATAATAATAATCTTTATTTTTATATAGCGCTAATATATTCCGAAGCACTTTACATTTTGCAGACATTATCATCAATGTCCTCGATGGGGCTCACAATCTAAATTACCTATCAGTGTCTTCGGAATGTGGGAGGAAACCCAGGCAAAAATGGGGAGAACATACAAACTCTTTGCAGATGTCGTCCTTGGTGGTGTTAGAACCCAGGACCCCAGCTCTGCAGGGCTGCAGTGCTGACCACTGCGCCACCGTGCTGCCCTTTAAAAAGGACCCGTTGGCTCTTCTGACATGACTCTCCTATCAATTTCATAAACATTTGTATTCAATAAAATAACAATTCTTTAACATATTTTCTTAGAATTCTGCATGATGCCAATCTTTTGTTATTTATCGTGGAAATACCCAAATAAATTGAGAACTGGGTTTTACCAATGGTCTTGTCCATTGGGTGCATTGCTGCACAGTCTGATACTATTCACTAAGAGCTGGCAGTGTCAATTTCCTCCTGTTAACTAGAAACACATGGGCTACTTGCACAATGAACAAGTCTGTAGGAACCTGTTCACACACCACCAAGAAACTTGAAGACACAAAAGAGCACAGTGAGGTCAAAAATACACTTGCTTATTATTGTGATTTTTTTAGAACAGAGTATTTTTTACCTCACTGTGCTCTTTTGTGTCTTCATGTTTCTTGGTGGTGTGTGAACAGGTTCCTACAGACTTGTCCATTGTGCAAGTAGCCCATGTGTTTCTGGTTCTGTAATTGTTCTCTTGTTTCTACAAGACTAGGGAGTCCACCACTCCTTATGGGTCATTTGCATCAAAGCTGTTCCATCCAGCATGTCCACATGAAAATTCCCTCTCTGAATCCTACTTGTACAGGTACTATACAGATGATCAGGTTTTAAATACATCAGATAGGGATTGTATACATTAGATAGGACTGCTCTATATGGGTATACCTTGACGATTGGTGGAGCAGCTTAGTATACATTTTTTTGCAAAAAAACATATCAACTAAATACCCTGTTTTTTCCATTTTTTGACTAGCACTTGCTTATTACTGTGATTTTTTACAACAGAGTATTTTTGTGCTCTTTTGTGTCTTCCTCCTATTAACTAGTAACATAGGAGCAGCATGGTTGTCAATTTATTTGTCTACAAAAAAGGAAAAATGGGCAGCTACACACATACACATCCTTTTGAATGAAAAAAGGGAGGTGTTCCCCTAAATGTACTATTTCTGCACTGTATCATTGTTTCTGACTGTGTCACAGCAAGGAAGGTTATGAAAATTTGAAATTTTTTTTTTTAATTGGGAATTTGTCGTCTTTCCCGTAAAAAATTTGTATGAAAGTGGCTTTCAGATCCCATCTTTTCCCGCAAAACCCCATTCACCTGCATTACACTGCGATGTAACAGCGACCATAGGCATCTTTGGCCACGCAATATGCGTTGCTGCAAAAAATATCCTGAGAAAATCCCCTATGGGTGAATGCATGGGAATGTATCCTAATAAGCAGTGCAGTTCTTACACAGTCTATTGTAAACAAATGAAAAAGACCAGACATGGAGCTTGATGCATCTAATGCATCACCACAAGAGAGGATTCATACCTTCATGTGTAGGCGCACGGTAGATATTAAGCAGGGTTTACGATGTTGCGATTGCAGTGAGGCTGGCAGTGCGGATTCCACCAATGCTCATAAAACTGCTCCTCCGACCTCTGTTCCAGACGCTGTAGGTACAGCATGTACTCCTAAGGGAAACACAAGGCTTAATGTTATATGCACAAAGTAGAAGAAGCTCTCTGGTTTTATTAATAACAAAATCAGCCACCACAGGGACCCTGGCACACTGGACCTGCAGTTTCAATAGGGACCATACCCCCTTCCTGTGCCTTTCCGGATTCTTGTCTCCTAAGTTCATAGCTCTCCTTAGGAGTCCACTTATGATAATTCCGTGCTGTGGTTTTTTTCTTTTCTTTACCATTCCTCATTAAGCGAGGTTTGAAAAAGACCCATCACGGGGTTGAAACGTTACCTTGAAACGCTTATTTTCCACTTTGGTGTCTTCAATTAACGTCTGCCTATGATATGCATTTAAAAACCAAAATTTTGAGTGTGGCTGTTTTTCTCGAATCTATGACTTAATTGGATTTATTCCAAGTTCAGCCTGCACCTGGTCCTTTTTTTCAGTCTGCGCGCCATTGCTCTATAAATTATAATTATTTTTTGGCACACTACCACATCTCAGAGTATAATTATTTTTTTAGCCCACTACTCGTACAGACCCAGCGGCAGAGTTTTATTATTTTTTAGGCACCCTGCTTGTAAAGACACAGGAACAGAATGCACAGAGCTTTTTGTTACAGTACTCTCACAGATACGGGGGCAGAGTTCACACAGAGGTTTAAAGGCACAGTACTCCCACAGACACTTGTGCAGAGTACACAAAGGCTTCTTGGCACAGTACTCCCACAGACATGGGTGCAGAGTACACACAGAGGCTTTTTGGCACAGTACTCCCACAGACATTGGTGCAGAGTTCATACAGAGGCTTTTTGGCACAGTACTCCCACAGACATGGGTGCAGAGTACACACAGAGGCTTTTTGGCACAGTACTCCCACAGACATTGGTGCAGAGTTCACACAGAGGCTTTTTGGCACAGTACTCCCACAGACATGGGTGCAGAGTACACACAGAGGCTTTCTGGCAAAGTACTCCCACAAATATGGGTGCAGAGTACGCAGAGTACGCACACAGAGGCTTTTTGGCACATTACTAACACTGAGACATGTGCAGAGTACGCAGATAGAGGCTTTTTTGCAGAGTGCATGCATGCAAAGTCTAATACTGTCCCTCAGTCTAGCTGTGTTCAGTCCTTACACTAATCAGAGCAGAATGGCGGTGGCACCCATGACCTGGCATTTATACATGCTGGGTCACGTGGTGCGCCAGCAAATCTCAGCCATGCCAATATTTGGCATGGCTGTGATGGCTCCGAAAGTGCTCACAGCCTAAAAGCTTGTTGATTGGCAGCGCTGTAGCCTTTGAACAAGCTTTATTAGGAATCTGACCCTGAACAGTAAACCAGACTTCCGGTATACAGCGTCCAGGGTTTGGTAACAGACACTAGGTTTCTAGTGCAAACTGTGAACTTTGCAGTTCGGGTTCGCTCACCTCTACTAAGAAGCCATTTATGAGATAATATCTATAAATATTTGTGAACTATACTTGTGCATTTTGAAAATTAAATCATGGACATCGATTTATACAAATTGGCATCCACAGTATGACTCACAGATGTATAGACTCGCAGCTTATAATTGTCATTTATAAATGTACTCAACAGATATCACTTTTACGTATGTTGCCATTTAAAGTACAATTTTGCATGTTTTGCCATAACAACCTACTGTAGGTGCTAATGGCACCAACACGCATGTAGAGAGACAGCTGTTGTACACAGTAATAGCTCAGGGAGAAAATGATTGCATTACACATACCCAACAGTCACGTTGTATTAGGCTCAACTTTTACATTACTCATTTCTGTTGTAATAGCTAATCTCACATGCATCATCTCATGTATAAATGGAACATAATCCAATTCAGTGTTTTGATGCTGGTGTCTATCCATGACATGGTGTTGAAACAAATGTGGCAATGTGCGTCTTTAAAAAAATGAGGGAAATGTCAAACTGCACATTAGGTTCAATTAATATCTGATTTCAGTGGCTCCGTATTTCCTAGCCCAGTTAAGTCACACACTATTTAGGTTTAGTTATTTATTTTTCATCATATTTGGAGTTTATTTGGAAAAGTGATTCTGGAATGCCAAGTAGGATAAACTTAGTACTATTAAATTAACTGATTTGCCGTAATTATAGTGGTTGTCAACATTACTAGCACCCTAGATGTTGAATACAACATGTAAAATATGCCCTAAAAAATGGAGGTTTTGTTAAGACGTTTTCATGTATATACAGTACATGTATCTTATACAATACTGTTTGACATAGGTTTTTTTTAGATAAATAATGACACAGTGTAATTTGTCATAAATTGTTGCTCATCAGTTAGTATGGTTTTATTAACCTACCTTTAAGATCTTCTGACAACCAGATGTTCTTTGTTAAGTCATGATACATGAAGCCACAGAATACAGAGAAAGTGTACCAGTTTTTTCTTATGGATGTTGGCTGTGTGATGTACCCACATGTGTATATACTGTATATATATATATATATATATATATATATATATAATATATAATTGCCTAGAATACTACTTCCTGCAATTTGTGCCAACTTCCGTGGCTTTGTCCGGAGCTAATGTCCGGAGCTAATGTCCGGAGCTAATGTGCGGAGATAATGTCCGGAGCTAATGTCCGGAGCTAATGTGCGGAGATAATGTCCGGAGCTAATGTCCGGAGCTAATGTCCGGAGATAAGTGACGTCAACAGTGTCCAGTGTCTGATTGGTTGCCGCCTGCTGCGAGCGACCAATCAGAAACGTGCCGTACTATGACACACTCCGCCCACCATTTTGGTGTGATTTTTGAATTTTTACCTCACAGCAAGTTTCTACTGCGTGGAGGCGGGCCCAGTGACGTTGCTCTTCAAGCTCCTGCCGAATTTCGTCAAAAAAATGATAATACCATTTACCAAAACGATATATATTTAGTTGTGAAGTGGTTCAGTGACATTTTCACACCAATTTTGAACTTTTGTTTGGTGTTTTCTCCATATACTGCCTATTATTCACTGACTGTTATACTGAGAGACTGCCGTTTATTAACCTCTTCTTTGCCACATTGGGTATATTGCTCTATTATTTGCCACATAAGGACATTGTCCATTATTGCCCAGCAATCTCTCTGCAATATAAACTGCCTATTTATTAATATCTGCATTCAAACACGCAAGGTTGTCGTCTGATGTCTTTCATCCCTCCCCTCATAAGCATGTTCATGGATCCTGTGTAACTGTACCTTAAATAACAAGAATTGTCAAGAGCTGGTGAGTGCAGCCATTTTTTGTTCTTTCTTACTATTATTTATTAATTGTATTATTCTTACATTTGAATAAATAAAGTATATATGGATTCTAGACTCCCGATTCTTTAGAATCGGGCTGCCATCTAGTATATATATATATATATATATATATATATATATATATATATATATATATATATACACACCTATTGTTCGGGCACGGACACCGAACACCAAACACGGACTTCATCAGGATGTCCATGTTACTGTCCGGGTTCGGCTGCCTGAACACTGGGTGTTTATCACGCTATCATGTGAGTTCTTCTCATGGTAGTAGCGGGGATCTCAACAAGGTCACGGCAATTCAGCCTGGCTGGGAACGCAGCCTCAGTGACCGGAGATAACCTCAATGATGTCATTACTGCATCAATGTGGTGTGGCATGGAGGCGATCAGACTGTGACACTTCTGAGGTGTTATGGAAGCCCAGGTTGCTTTGATAGCAGCCTTCAGCTTGTCTGCATTGTGGGGTCTGGTGTCTCTCATCTTCCTCTTCACAATACCCCATAGATTATCAATGGGGTTTAGGTCACCGCTATTCCTGCGCATGTGCAGTAACAGCCAGAACTGCGCGCTCACCCATGCATGCGCGGTAACGACGCAGCCGTTACTGCGCCTGCATGGAGAATAGCGGTGACGTCTATGTTTTCCTTGTGCAGCCGCAGTAACAGCCTTAGGCTACTTTCACACTAGCGTCGGATTCGGCCCGTCGCATTGCGTCGGGCTGAGATTCCGACGCTAGCGTTTGTTGTGCCGCACAACGGGTGCAGCGGATGCATTTCTCTGGCGCATCTGCTGCCCCATTGTGAGGTGCGGGTAGGTGGGGGCGGAGTTCCGGCCGCGCATGCGCAGTCGGAAAAAGCGGTCCGTCGGCTGCAAAAAAACGTTACATTTAACGGTCCACCACAACACGGCGCAACCGTCGCAAGACGGTTGCGACGTGTGTCAATACGTCGCAATGCGTCGGTAATGTAACTCTATGGGGCAAAAATGCATCCTGCAAACAACTTTGCAGGATGCGTTTTTTCCCCTACACGACGTATTACGACGTATTAAAAAAAACGCCAGTGTGAAAGTAGCCTTACAGCCACGAACTGCGCCTGCACAAGTGACAGATATACGTCACCGCTGTTATCAGTAACAGCCATAACTGCACGGTGTACCCGCACATGCTTACTTACGATTTTTGATTACCTCACGCAGCACAAACTTCTCCACAGTCCCATACTGTGTATTAATTTTGTCTACTTTCTGAGACACAAAAATACTGTCTACTACTGGTATGTACATAGTTCATACTACTGAGGCACTGCTTCTGGATTTACCATTTTAACTGGAATGAACAAAAAAATAACTAAAAATATTTGGCCTCATCATCATTACGGCAGAAAGAAAGCCAGTACCATGCCAATATATACGTTATTTTTATTACCTCAGCCAGCAGCAAATTCGCCACAGTCCCATGCTGTATAACAATTGTGTCTACTATCTGAGACACACAAGTACTCTCTACTACTGGCTGCTCCTGACAGCACCACTAAGCATACACAGATGTTAATTTCACCGCACTCCCAATGCAATAGCATCAGGACCATATCTAGTAGATAATAAATGTCACTACTCCCGGAATCTTAAGGTTTAGGTCACCAAGGGCATAATCTTGCAAACAACCCTTTACCAATCAAGTCCTATAAGCATTCCAGTCACAAGACGATTAGATTATTCCAATGCTTCTCATGGAAAGTGTGTTTTCTTCTTTTATGAGCATGCATAGTATTATTATAATATGTGAATTTATTACAATGCACTGCCACCTAGTGGACATTGACAATATGTTAGTATTGTGTCATTTGTCATTGTTCATGACGAGTGCACGGGATCATTCTAAGCTTACAATAAGCCACATTTGATAGATTAGACCAGTAGTACTTGATTAAAGGGACACTGTCACCCCCTCCAGCCGTTATAAACTAAAAGAGCCACCTTGTGCAGCAGTAATGCTGCATTCTAACAAGGTGACTCTTTTAGTTTTTGGTGCGGTTATTGCCAAAATAAAGCGTTTTAGAACTTCACCAAAATACCTTTCTTTATCCAGGGAGGCAGGTCCTCACCCCCCTGCTTGAACCGCCACTCTGCCGTCACTCAAATCTTCTGGGGCGCTGGGCGCCACCCCCTCCGCGCTATTTTCCCATGAAATCCAGCGCCTGGGCTGTTTAGTACTGGCTGGTGCAGGCGCAGTAAGCTCTAGCCGTCTGACGTCACATGCAGTCTTGCAGACTGCGCCTGTGCGGCCAGTACTAAACAGCGCAGGCGCCAGATTTCATGGGAAAACAGCGCGGAGGTGGCGGCGCCTGGCGTCCCAGAAGATTTGAGTCATGGCAGTGTGGTGTTTCCAGCAAGCGGGTTAAGACCTGCCTCCCTATCTAAAGAAAGGTATTTTGGCGAAATTATAAAACGCTTTATTTTGGCAATAACTGAACCAAAAACTAAAAGAGCCACCTTGTTAGAATGCAGCATTACTGCTGCACAAGGTGGCTCTTTTAGTTTATAACGTCTGGAGGGGGTGACAGTGGCCCTTTAAAGATCTAGAAGTATGTTGTTTCGGTATCTTTGATAATGTCCCTGTGTGAATATAAGATATTTTTACCTTATTGGTTTGTATTGGAATTTATCAGTATAATATTAACAGATTCATGTACCTGAGTTAAAACCCACAAAAAAGCATTATATCCTTTACAACTGACCTATTTTGAGCTTTTAGGATGAGACTTTATTTTCTAACTTTTTTATCATTGTATTCCATGAGCTATTTTTCATTGTTTCATAGATGTAGTTGTATGAGCGCTTGACTTTTGCAGTATGAGTTGTATTTGTCAGTGCCACCATTTTGTGGTAAATATAACTTAATAACTAACTTTTATTAACTGTTAATGGGAAAGAATTAAAAAAAATCAGTTCTGCCATTGTTGTTTTACTATTTAAAATTTTCCATCATTCATTAAGGCCTCTTTCACACTTCCATCTTTTTCCTCTCGTCGAAATCCGTTGAGTTTTGAAAAAACAGGATCCTGCAAATTTTTCTGCAGGATCCTGTTTTTTCCCTTAGGCTACCTGCACACTTCCGTTGGTACGGGGCCGTCGCAAACCGTCGGCCCAACGTACCGACGGACGTTGTGCTAAATTTAGCACAACGTGGGCAGCGGATGCAGTTTTACAACGCATCTGCTGCCCATTGTGATGAGTGGGGCGGAGGGAGCGGAGTTCTGGCCGCACATGCGCAGTCGGAAATGGCTGACACGTTGCACAAAAAAAGTTACATTGAACTTTTTTTGTACGTCGCATCCGCCAAAACACGACGGATCCGTTGCACGACAGATGTGACGTGTGCCCATCCGTCGCGATTAATGTTGAGTGATACCTTCCGATATCAAGAAGTATTGGTACCGGACTGGATCGGCCGATATCCAAAAAATATCGCATATCGCCGATACCAATACCCGATACCAATGCAAGTTAATGTGACACAAATATCGGAATGTAAATAAGCCCTTTCTGTCCTTCTACATCCTGTTCTGGAGGGGGGAAGAGTGTGGGCGGTGCGTGGGCGGACACTGTGCGTGTCTGTGTGTGCGGGCGGGGTCTGTGCAGGCCTGCCGGGGATCTGTATGGGCATCTCGGGGGCCTGTGCGGGACTGCCGGGGCTCTGTGCGGCCTGCCGGGGCTCTGTGTGTGCCTGCCGGGGCTCTGTGCCTGCCTGCCGGGGCTCTGTGTGTGCCTGCCGGTGCTCTGTGCGGCCTGCCGGGGCTGTGTGCGTGCCTGCCAGGGCCCTCTCCGTGCCTGCCGGGGCTCTGTGCGGCCGGCCGGGGCTCTGTGCGTGCCTGCCGGGGCTCTGTGCGGCCTGCCGGGGCTCTGTGCGGGCTTGCCGGGGCTCTGTGCGGGCTGCTGGGGCTCTGTGCGGGCTGCCAGGGCTCTGTGCGGGCTTGCCCGGGCTCTCTGTGGGCTTCCAGGGCTCTGTGCGGGCTTGCCGGGGCTCTGTGCAGGCTGCCGGGGCTCTGTGCAGGCTTGCCGGGGCTCTCTGCAGGCTTGCCTGGGCTCTGTGCGGGCTTGCTGGGGTTCTGTGCGGGCTTGCCGGGGCTCTGTCCGGGCTTGCTGGAGCTCTGTGCGGGCTTGCTGGGGCTCTGTGCGGGCTGCCGGGGGTCTGTTCAGGCTTCGTCTGGTGGGATTGCAAGTCCCATCGGATGATGCCTGTGACAGTGATTGACACATTAAAAAACATGCATACTACATACATTACATTCATACATACAATGCATACATACAGACATACAGTACAGTACATATAACATAGAGTACATACTCACCATTACTTGTCATTTTGATCCCCAAAGCCAGTGTTACCTGTAAAAAAGATTAAAATAACAAACAACCAATAAACTCCCTGTCCGCAGAAATCCACGAGTGTCCCACGACGATCTCCCGTGGAGAATGGCAGCATCAGCTGATGCGACCGCTCTCCAGGGGCTCCAGGAACACAATGACGGGAGGAAGGTATCCTACCGCACGGATCCTCGCATCTGTCGTGCAATGGATCTGTCGTGTTTTGGCAGACCGTCGACACAAAAAACATTCAGGTGAACGTTTTTTTGTCCACTGCGTCCGCCATTTTGTACCGCGCATGTGCGGCCGAAACTCCGCCCTGTCCTACCCGGACTTCAGAATGGGCAGTGGATGCGTTGAAAAACTGCCTCCGCTGCCCACGTCGTGCACAAATTTCACAACGTGCGTCGTTACGTCTGTTGTAAATTCTGCTCTTGGGCTCCCTCCGGTGGTTGTTGATGGTAATGCAGTTGTTCCTGAGCAGCAGTCTTGGACAGGAGTTTTTGCTAATTGCAATTCTGACTGGGGTATTTAGCTGTGCAGGACTCATTAGTCCTTGCCAGTAGTCAATGTTCCTTTGGAAGTGTTGGTCCTCTGCCTGGCCTGTCCTACTTGCTGCCAATTCAGCTAAGATAAGTGTTTGCTTCATTTTTTTAGACACACTGCTGTGTGTTTATTTTCTGTGCTTATCTTGTTTCTATTTTGTTCCTGCTAGACTGTGCCTGATGTTTTTCTCAGTCTAGTTGGACTCGCTGGAGTCACAGATATACTCTCCACATCTTTAGTTAGGTGGTGGAGTTTTTGTATTTTTCTGCTGTGGATATTTTGTAGTGTTTTATGCTGACCGCATAGTATCCTGTACTATCCTTTCCTATCTAGGTAGAAGTGGCCTCCTTTGCTTATCCCTGTTTTCTGTCTGCGTGTGTCTTTTCCTCTCCTACTCACAGTCATTATTTGTGGGGGGCTACCTATCCTTTGGGGGTCTACTCTGAGGCAAGAGAGTTTTCCTATTTCCATCTTTAGGGATATTTAGTCCTTAGGCTGTGTCGAGGTGTCTAGGTCTAGTTAGGCACACCCCACGGCTACTTCTAGTTGCGGTGATAGGATCAGGGTTTGCGGTCAGTATAGTTACCACTGCTCCAGCGAAGGTCATTTCATGCTGTTCCAAGGCCACCTGATCATAACAGTACTACTGGCCAGCAATGAGTTAATTGCATCTCAGAAGAAGGGAGGAAAGATCTTGAGCTATTTTTTTTTCTCCAGCCTGTTTTGTCTTCTCCTCCCTCTTTATCTCTGGGTGGCTGAAGAGCCTTGTGCTAGCATAAATGTTCAGGAATTAGTTTCTCGTATAGACCAGCTTGCTGCTGGAGTACAGGGTATTTCTGATCACATTGTTCAGACTCCTGATTTAGAACCGAAGATACCTACTCCTGATTTGTTTTTTGGTGACAGGTCCAAATTTTTGAGTTTTAAAAACAACTGTAAACTGTTTTTTGCATTGAAACCTCAATCCTCTGGTGATTCCATTCAACAAGTTAAAATCATCATTTCCCTGCTGTGTGGTGATCCACAGGATTGGGCACTTTCCCTGGCATCTGGGGATCCTGCTTTGCTTAATGTAGACTCCTTCTTTCAGGCGTTAGGATTACTGTATGATGAACCTAATTCGGTGGATCAAGCTGAGAAGACCTTGTTGGCCCTGTCTCAGGGTCAAGAGGCGGCAGAATTGTATTGTCAGAAATTCAGAAAATGGTCTGTATTGACTAAATGGAATAATGATGCTTTGGCGGCAATTTTCAGAAAGGGTCTTTCTGAAACCGTTAAAGATGTTATGGTGTGGTTTCCCACACCCTCCAGTCTGAGTGATTCTATGTCTCTGGCCATTCAGATTGATCAGCGCTTGCGGGAGCGCAGAACTGTTCGCGCTATGGCGTTATCCTCAGAGCAAATTCCTGAGCCAATGCAGTGTGATAGGATTCTGTCTAGAACGGAACGACAAGGTTTCAGACGTCAGAATGGGTTGTGTTATTATTGTGGCGACGCTTCCCATGTCATTTCTGTCTGCCCTAAGCGGACCAAGAGGATCGCCAGTTCATTTACCATCAGTACTGTACAACCTAAATTTCTGTTATCTGTGTCCTTGATCTGTTCATTGTCATCATTTTCTGTCATGGCGTTTGTGGATTCAGGCGCCGCCTTGAACTTAATGGACTTTGAGTTTGCCAGGCGTTGTGGTTTTCCCTTGCAGCCTTTGCAGAACCCTATTCCGTTAAGGGGCATTGATGCTACACCCTTGGCTAAAAATAAGCCCCAGTTTTGGACACAGGTGACCATGTGCATGGCGCCGACCCTAATCAGGAAGAGTGTCGATTTCTGGTGTTGCATATGTGGCACCCCTAGGGGTATTTGCCACAAAAATAGTTACTGACAGTAAGTACAAATACTAAAATAGCAAGACTGCACTACCACCTCCGGCCAGAAGGGGGAGCTCCAGAGACTCCCCTTGATCCATTCTGGTCTGAGAGAAGAAATGGCAGTTGGGCTAAGGAGCTGATAGTGAGAGGTCATACAGTTGAATCTCTAACAGCCCTGTGACTGTTACCAGGCCTAAATCACCGGCCTGAGGAGAAGAGGGATAGAGAAAAAGGACATTGTGAGAACCGGGTAGCATTAATCACTACCCAGAACAGGCGCAAAGACGGATACCGGATCCGTGGCTGTATTCATTATATATAATACAGCAACCGGAAAAACGTGAGGTGATATCAGCTTCACTAGGGCCGGACGCAGCAACAGACACAGAGTTCAGCGGTACTCCCAGAGGGGGTAAACCGATAAAAGGACTCGGGTTGCCCGTCGAACCAGGACCCGGAGGGGACAGATTGGGCCGGCAGCCAGTTCACATACAGCAGCAGGGCCACACAGAAATTGCGCACAATAAGAGGCGAAGACCCTGGCAGGGTCAAAGTAACTCAGAGTTCCCATACAGACTCCGGTGACAGGACTGGTTGTAAATCCTTTTATGTTAAAGTAAACTGGTTAAACGTTTCAGTGCCTCAGTCTTTCATTTGGACAATAGCCATCTATCCAGGATTGGGATCGTCACCGCTGGGAGAACCTGCTGCTGATCAAGTAAGTGCCTGTCCCCTCACGATACCCCTTACACTGTGCATTGCCTGAGGCCACAGCACCGGGTCAAGTCACCCGTGACATCCCCCTCAAGAGACAGACTCCATTGGTCCGGTGCTGGGTACCCCGGTCTCCTGGGCGTCACAATTGGCGTCACGAACAGGATTCAGCCAGCCCGTATACCGGGTATTGTGTGCCATGATTGGAGTCCAAAATTGTGAAAACTTGGATGAAAAATCTTGAAAATTGACTTTATTAAAGAAAATTCCATTTCCCCATTGAAAACTATTGAAAGTGACTTTTCCCCATTGGTTATAATGGAGTAAAGATGGCCGCCATCCCCTGAGGTAATCACTTCATAACCGTTAGGCACGAGACTGTTAATTGAGCTACGCCATTACCTGACCCCAGTCTGACTGAAAAACTTCAGAATCCGCCATTACAGAGCGCGGTGGGTGGGAGCAGCAGGGGGCGTGTCATTGTGGGCGGCACCAAGCTGAGCGCTCTGACATCAGAGCAAGGGGAAAATCGATCCTGCTGCACAGCGGAACGAATCTACACTATCCCGACGGAAGCGGAGGACCGGAAGGGTCCGGATTAACTAAGGGGGCACAGTATGTCGCAGCACGGAGACGCCGCAGCACCCGGCAACGCTAATGCAGCTAAAAGACAGAGTGTCAATAGAGAGTCCGGCAGCGCAGCGGTGCAAGGAGTGGCGCCCATCATGCCGCTGCTGATGCCATATACCCCGGGTGGCCCATGGCTTCCAATGTATGAAGGTGAGCCTAATACCCTTGATGATTTCAGAGAAAAGATGCTGGCCCATTTTGACATGTTCCCTGTGGGTGAAGTTCAGCGTGTTAGTCTCCTGATGATGCAGTTAAGTGGCCATGCTAAGCGAGAAGTCACAGCATGGGCAGCTGATCTAAAAGGCACTGTTGAACGCATATTTGCTGGATTAAAAGCTACATTTGAAACCACGGCCAGCAGCAAAGCTAAAATACGATTCTTTAATTGCAAACAAAAAGCTAATGAGGGCGTGAGAGACTTTGCCTTAAACCTGCAGGAAGCCCTTAAATCACTTACACTGGCTGAACCCATTTTTAACACCGGAGCGGATAAACTGCTAAGAGATCAATTTATTGAGGGACTCTACACCCCTTCTCACCGGGGGCATGTGAGCATGCTTGTTTTTAAGAACCCTGAATTGACATTTGCCCAATTAAAGGAGAGCGCTATACGTCTCCAGCTGGCAGAGGCACCTCGGGATCAGGATCCTGCGCAACCCATGGCAGAGGCACCTCAACAACAGGGAGTGCCAGTGACATCAGCTATGTCTGGGGCCATTGCTAAGCCCCTGGGGCCCAGTACTAATGAGGCTCTTCAACAAAAGCTTGACTCTTTAGCTGATGTTGTTGCTTCAATGGCTAAAACCATGCAGGAGATGAGAGGACACAAGATGGAGTTGGCAAACTGTAGAGAGGATGTTCCATGGATGAGACCCCGGAGATACCCGACATGGAGAGGACGACCCCGCGACCGCTACCAACCGGATGGACAGCCCATTTGCCACCGTTGCCAGCAGCCGGGCCACTTTGCACGAGATTGTGATTTAAACGGGAATCCCCTGGGAATGCGGGCCGCTTCGCAGGAATGAACTTTCAAGGCCCAACACCCTGGCACGACAGGTACATCGGAGGACGACCCATTATCCCTATCGTGCTGGACGGAATTCCCCTCAACGCTTTGCTGGACACAGGTTCCCAGATTTCATCTATACCGTATATCCTTTATAAGAGGTACTGGGCTGATGCAGATATTGATAAAGGGCCCTCTGATGTTGAACTAGATATATGGGCCAGTAATGGTAAGTTGGTACCGAAACTAGGATTCAGGGAGATGACCATAAAGATTGGTAAAGTAGAACTGAAGAAACAGGGTATAATTGTTGTTGATGTTGACCGGCGGAACTGTGAACCAACTGTATTGATAGGAATGAATGTGTTAGAGAACTGCTTTTCCGAAGTCATTTCTGTCTTACAGCAAATTGCTGAAACTGCCCAATCCTGCCAGCAGAGAGTTCTCCGGAGGGAAATAAAAGTATTGATGTTAAGGCAACAGGTAGAAGTTGCAGGTGGAGAAATCGGCAGTGTGAGGGTAAGTGATCCAACGTCTATTGTAATCCCACCAAAAACAGAAATGATGGTATGGTGTAGAGCAGCCATTGGTACTAAGGGACGAGATTATCAAGCCTTAATAGAACCAGTGTACACCGACAGCAGGCCCACTATACTCACAGCACGAGGGATAGTCGAGGTACACCGGGGACGAGTGCCGATACGACTTTTGAACTGTGGAGAGGAAGAGGTCACTTTGCCAAGGTATGCTACAATGGCAAAGCTATATACTGTTGACAACAATGCCATCACAACCATTGAGCCCTTAGAACCAACCTGTCAGGTGGAAGGCAATGGCTCAGATGGAGAAATGGAGGATTGGTGCCAACAGCTACACGTGGGCATAAATTCAACACCTACCCATCAAAAACAAGGGGTGTATAGGCTAGTGACGGAATATGAACAAGTCTTCAGTAAACACCCATTGGACTTCGGACGGATAGAAGGGGTAGAACACACAATCCCCACAGGTGACCATCCCCCAATAAAAGAAAGATATAGACCCATACCGCCCGCTCACTATCAATGTGCAAAAGATATGCTGAGGGAAATGAAACAGGCCGGGGTAATAAGAGACAGCTGTAGCCCCTGGGCGGCCCCTCTAGTGATTGTCAAAAAAAAGGACGGAACCATGAGAATGTGCGTAGACTACCGGAAGATTAATAACGTCACCCATAAAAACGCCTACCCCTTGCCTAGGATAGAAGAGTCCTTAACTGCTTTGAAATCTGCTAATTATTTTTCCACCTTAGACTTAACAAACGGGTATTGGCAAGTCCCTGTGGCTGAGAGAGATAAGGAAAAGACGGCATTCACCACACCAATGGGTCTATGTGAATTTAATCGCATGCCGTTCGGACTCTGCAACGCATCCGGTACCTTCCAGCGGCTGATGGAATGCTGCCTCGGACACAAGAACTTCGAGACCGTCCTCCTGTACCTAGATGATGTGATCGTCTACTCAAAGACTTACGAACAACACTTAATAGACCTGGCAGAAGTGTTCGAAGCCTTATCCAGGTATGGCATGAAAGTCAAGCCATCCAAATGTCACCTTCTCAAGCCAAAGGTACAGTACCTGGGACACATCGTGAATTCGGAGGGAGTAGCACCAGATCCCGAGAAAATAAGCGCCATAAGGGATCGGCCAAGACCTACCAGCGCAAAAGAAGTGAGACAATTCCTGGGATTGGTGGGTTACTATCGCAGATTTATAAAAGGATTTACCAAGTTGGCAGCACCCTTGCAAGACACCTTGGTAGGGCAGACGAAGAAACCTTCAAACCGAAACCCTCCTTTTCAGTGGAACGACGAAAGGGAAGACTCCTTTGAACAACTAAAGAAGGCACTAACCGGAGAAGAGGTTCTGGCATACCCAGATTACCATCAACCTTTCATCCTCTACACCGATGCCAGTAATGTGGGACTAGGAGCGGTGCTGTCACAAAAGCAAGAAGGTCGGGAGAAAGTCATCGCCTTTGCAAGTAGAAAGCTCCGGCCTACTGAAAGAAATTCAGAAAATTACAGCTCCTTCAAGTTGGAACTACTGGCAGTAGTTTGGGCTGTGACTGAACGTTTCAAACACTATCTGGCCGCTGCAGAATTTATTGTCTATACTGACAACAATCCGTTGACCCACCTGGACACAGCCAAATTAGGTGCGTTAGAACAGCGATGGATAGCCCGGTTATCTAATTACAACTTCAAGATCAAGTATCGAGCAGGTCGCAAGAATGGAAATGCCGATGCCCTATCCCGGATGCCACACTTGAGAGATGTAGAAGAAGAAATGGGGGAGCTTGAAGAAATTGAACTACCAGCCTTCCATCATCCCAAGGCAAAACATCATCAGTCAAGTACCTATCAGAAACAACAAGAGGTGAATTTAAATCCGTTAGCACACCATAGATGGGCTGACACCCAAGACAGCAATCCGGCTGTGAAGTTGGTGAAGGAACTGTTAACTGAGCAAAGTGCATATCCCGATGAGTATGCCCCAGAAGAGACGCATCAACTCTGGAAAGAGAGAGGCAAAATGTTCCTGTATCAAGGGAAGCTCTGTAGAAGGTACACCAATCCGAAAACACATGAATTGGTTTGGCAGATTATCGTGCCTAAACAAGATGTCAAGATGGTCCTCGAAGCTTACCTTAATGGTGCTGGTCACTTCGGTTGGAAAAAGTTAGAAGTACTTCTAAGAGAAAGATTTTATTGGGTCGGGATGAGAAAATCAATCGAACAGTGGTGCAGAAATTGTGGCCCGTGCAACCTCAGAAGAAACGATCAAAAGAACCAAAGAGCACCACTGCAGCCCATAATCACCAAACAACCACTTGAACTTGTAGCCATGGACCACGTGAAGTTGACACCAAGCCGGTCCGGCTATGTCTATGCCTTGACCATCGTGGACCATTATTCACGTTTCTTGGTAGTAGTACCCGTAAAAGATCTGACAGCAAAAACAGCAGCCAAAGCGTTCCAAACGTACTTTTGTAGACCCCATGGATATCCGGAACAGGTTCTCACCGACCAAGGTACAGCCTTTGAATCAGAGATCTTCAGAGAATTCTGTAATATGTATGGTTGCAAAAAGATCCGGACGACGGCCTATCATCCACAAACAAACGGCTTATGCGAGAAGATGAACCATATTGTAATAGACCTACTAAAGACTTTACCTGAGACAGAAAGGAATCAATGGCCAGAGAAATTACCTGACTTGGTGGATCTGTATAATCATGTCCCGGTGAGCTCCACCAACTGCACCCCAGCTTACCTTATGCGTGCAAGACCCGGCCAATTACCAATCGATCTAGAAATGGGAATTCTGAAACCAGACGCAGAAGTTCAAGACTCCAATTGGGATATCATACGGCAAAAGCAGTATCGCCAAGTGCAAGAGAGTGTGGAAAGAAGCCTTCAGCAAACTAGAGAAAGACAAGAGCGAACTTTCAACCAGAATGCTCTAGCGACCCCATTAAGACCGGGTGACCAAGTGCTCAAGAGAAATCGTCGAACCAATAAACTGGACAATCAGTGGGAAGCCGTACCCTACACAGTTTTACCAACAAGAGTGGATAATCCTAAAATGTGTCTCATTAGCAAAAACGGAGGCTTAACATCTGTACTAGTGTCAAGAGACAATCTTAAATTGTGTCCGGAAGCATTGAAAGAGCCAGACGTTGTCCAGCCAGAACCAGAAGTTATTCAACCCATACAGGTTCAACCAGTAAAGGAAAAAGAAGAGGAAGTGTATCACACCTGTATAGGAGACTTTCCCAAAACCCTACTAACATACCATGGTGCAGTAGTGGTTCCCATGGTGGCCTTTTACCCAACACCGAACCCAATACCAGAAGTCCCAAGACAGGAAGAGGCTGACCCCGTACTACAGGAGGTTCCAGGCCAGGAAGAACAGATTCCTGGTCAGAGTAATCCCATTCACGGTGGACTTGCCAACTCCATAGTCGTGGAATTATCTTTAGCAGAGCGGGCAGATACTACATCCGCAGTAGACAGTAGTATACCACATGAAGAGACACCGCTATTACGTAGATCACAGCGTAGTACCCAGGGTCAATTACCGGCCAGGTATGCAGATTACCAACTATAAAGCTCATAATGTGAATTGTATATATGTTATGCCGTATATAGTTAAACAGAAAATGTAGTATAGTCATTGCTATCAGTCTGCAACGTTTAAGCCCAGTGCCTACAGAGACTTGTCTGTATGAACTTATTGCATATTCTTGAACTTTTTATCAGCCCGGAGGCACTAAATCAAAGCTCCGGAAAGACTGCTTTTTGAACTTTGCTTTTTGCTCTTTTTGAACTTTCTTTAGACTTTATATTGATAACTCCGTTGGAAAAATGGAACTAAATTCCTGGACACTAAGTACAGTGCCGTTCCTAATACCTTCAAGGATAGAACTGTATTAATGGACGCTATTTGAAGTGACTTTTTACAGAACTCTATTTTTGTTTCCTTGAGTGGTTTTTGTAACTTTTCATTTTTAAGACTCTGTACATATTAATTGTTATTTCAAAATTTTATTGTCCCACAGTCCCGGAGTACTGTTCTTAACTAAGGGGGAATGTGGCACCCCTAGGGGTATTTGCCACAAAAATAGTTACTGACAGTAAGTACAAATACTAAAATAGCAAGACTGCACTACCACCTCCGGCCAGAAGGGGGAGCTCCAGAGACTCCCCTTGATCCATTCTGGTCTGAGAGAAGAAATGGCAGTTGGGCTAAGGAGCTGATAGTGAGAGGTCATACAGTTGAATCTCTAACAGCCCTGTGACTGTTACCAGGCCTAAATCACCGGCCTGAGGAGAAGAGGGATAGAGAAAAAGGACATTGTGAGAACCGGGTAGCATTAATCACTACCCAGAACAGGCGCAAAGACGGATACCGGATCCGTGGCTGTATTCATTATATATAATACAGCAACCGGAAAAACGTGAGGTGATATCAGCTTCACTAGGGCCGGACGCAGCAACAGACACAGAGTTCAGCGGTACTCCCAGAGGGGGTAAACCGATAAAAGGACTCGGGTTGCCCGTCGAACCAGGACCCGGAGGGGACAGATTGGGCCGGCAGCCAGTTCACATACAGCAGCAGGGCCACACAGAAATTGCGCACAATAAGAGGCGAAGACCCCGGCAGGGTCAAAGTAACTCAGAGTTCCCATACAGACTCCGGTGACAGGACTGGTTGTAAATCCTTTTATGTTAAAGTAAACTGGTTAAACGTTTCAGTGCCTCAGTCTTTCATTTGGACAATAGCCATCTATCCAGGATCGGGATCGTCACCGCTGGGAGAACCTGCTGCTGATCAAGTAAGTGCCTGTCCCCTCACGATACCCCTTACACTGTGCATTGCCTGAGGCCACAGCACCGGGTCAAGTCACCCGTGACATCCCCCTCAAGAGACAGACTCCATTGGTCCGGTGCTGGGTACCCCGGTCTCCTGGGCGTCACACATAATTTGCATGATGCTATCGTGCTGGGTTTTCCATGGTTGCAAGTACATAATCCTGTTTTGGATTGGAAGACCATGTCTGTGACTAGTTGGGGTTGTCAGGGGGTTCATAATGATGTTCCTCTGATGTTTATCGCCCCTTCTCCCTCTTCTGAAATTCCGGAGTTTTTGTCTGATTTTCAGGATGTATTCGATGAGCCCAAGTCCAGTTTCCTTCCACCGCTCAGGGACTGCGATTGTGCTATTGACTTGATTCCTGGCTGTAAGTTTCCTAAGGGTCGACTTTTCAACCTGTCTGTGCCTGAACATACCGTCATGCGGAGCTATATTAAGGAGTCTTTGGAGAAAGGGCATATTCGGCCATCTTCTTCACCGTTGGGAGCGGGGTTCTTTTTTGTTGCTAAAAAAGATGGTTCCTTAAGAGCCTGTATTGATTATCGCCTCTTGAATAAGATCACGGTCAAGTTTCAATATCCTTTACCTTTGCTTTCCGATTTGTTTGCTAGGATTAAGGGAGCTAGTTGGTTTACTAAGATTGACCTTCGGGGGGCTTATAATCTTGTTCGTATTAAGCAGGGTCATGAATGGAAAACTGCGTTTAACACGCCCGAGGGCCATTTTGAATACCTTGTGATGCCATTCGGACTCTCTAATGCTCCATCTGTTTTTCAGTCCTTCATGCATGATATCTTCCGGGATTATCTTGATAAATTCCTGATTGTATATTTGGACGATATTTTGATTTTTTCCGATGATTGGGAGTCTCATGTGCAGCAGGTCAGGATGGTATTTCAGATCCTTCGTGACAATGCCTTGTTTGTGAAAGGGTCTAAGTGTCTTTTTGGGGTGCAGAAGGTTTCCTTTTTGGGCTTTATTTTTTCTCCCTTGTCTATAGAGATGGATCCGGTTAAGGTTCAGGCCATTCATGACTGGATTCAGCCCACATCCGTGAAGAGCCTTCAGAAATTTTTGGGTTTTGCTAATTTTTATCGCCGTTTCATTGCTAATTTTTCCAGCGTGGTTAAACCCTTGACTGATTTGACGAAGAAGGGCGCTGATGTGGCGAATTGGTCCCCTGCGGCTGTCTCTGCCTTTCAGGAACTTAAGCATTGTTTTACTTCTGCTCCTGTGTTGCGTCAACCGGATGTTTCTCTTCCGTTTCAGGTTGAGGTTGACGCTTCTGAGATTGGGGCAGGGGCTGTTTTGTCTCAGAGGGATCCTGTTGGTTCCTTAATGAAACCATGTGCCTTCTTTTCCTGTAAGTTTTCGCCTGCTGAACGCAATTATGATGTCGGCAATCGGGAGTTGTTGGCTATGAAGTGGGCGTTTGAGGAGTGGCGACATTGGCTTGAGGGAGCTAAGCACCGTATTGTGGTCTTGACTGATCATAAGAATCTGATTTACCTCGAGTCTGCCAAACGGTTGAATCCTAGACAGGCTCGATGGTCCTTGTTTTTTTCTCATTTTGATTTCGTGGTCTCGTACCTTCCGGGTTCTAAGAATATTAAGGCTGATGCCCTCTCTAGGAGTTTTTTACCTGATTCTCCTGAGGTCTTGGAACCAGTCGGTATTTTGAAGGAATGGGTGGTCCTTTCTGACGTTTCTCCTGATTTACGACGGGTTCTTCAGAAATTTCAGGCTGACAAACCTGATCGTTCTCCTGTGGGGAAGCTGTTTGTTCCTGACAGATGGACTAGTAGAGTGATTTCTGAGGTTCACTGTTCTGTGTTGGCTGGTCATCCTGGCATTTTTGGTACCAGAGACTTGGTTGGTAGGTCATTTTGGTGGCCTTCTTTATCGCGTGATGTGCGGTCTTTTGTGCAGTCCTGTGGGACTTGTGCGCGGGCCAAGCCTTGTTGCTCCCATGCTAGTGGGTTGCTTTTGCCATTGCCGGTCCCTGAGAGGCCCTGGACGCATATTTCTATGGATTTTATTTCCGATCTTCCTGTTTCCCAGAGGATGTCGGTTATCTGGGTTGTTTGTGACCGATTCTCTAAGATGGTTCATTTGGTGCCTTTGCCTAAATTGCCTTTTTCTTCTGATTTGGTTCCATTGTTTTTTCAGCATGTGGTCCGTTTGCATGGTATTCCTGAGAATATTGTGTCCGACAGAGGTTCCCAGTTTGTTTCTAGGTTTTGGCGGGCCTTTTGTGCTAGGCTGGGCATTGATTTGTCTTTTTCTTCTGCATTTCATCCTCAGACAAATGGTCAGACCGAGCGTACTAATCAGACTTTGGAGACTTATTTGAGATGCTTTGTGTCTGCTGATCAGGATGATTGGGTGGCTTTTTGCCATTGGCCGAGTTTTCCCTTAATAATCGGGCTAGTTCGGCTACTTTGGTTTCGCCTTTTTTTTGTAATTTTGGTTTTCATCCCCGTTTTTCTTCTGGGCAGGTTGAGTCTTCTGACTTTCCTGGTGTGGATTCTGTGGTTGACAGGTTGCAGCAGATTTGGGCTCAGGTGGTAGACAATTTGGGGTTGTCTCAGGAGGAGGCTCAACGTTTTGCTAACCGACGTCGCTGTGTTGGTTCCCGGCTTCGGGTTGGGGATCTGGTTTGGTTATCTTCCCGTCATGTTCCTATGAAGGTTTCTTCTCCTAAGTTTAAGCCTCGGTTTATTGGTCCTTATAGGATTTCTGAGATTATTAATCCGGTGTCTTTTCATCTGGTGCTTCCGGCCTCTTTTGCTATCCATAATGTCTTCCATAGATCTTTGTTGCGGAAATATGTGGAGCCCGTTGTTCCTTCTGTTGATCCTCCGGCCCCTGTGTTGGTCGATGGGGAGTTGGAATATGTGGTTGAGAAGATTTTGGATTCTCGTTTTTCGAGGTGAAAGCTTCAGTACCTTGTCGAATGGAAGGGTTATGGCCAGGAGGATAATTCTTGGGTTTCGGCCTCTGATGTCCATGCCGCTGATTTGGGTCGTGCCTTTCATCTTGCTCGTCCTGACCGGCCTGGGGGCTCTGGTGAGGGTTCGGTGACCCCTCCTCAAGGGGGGGGGTACTGTTGTGAATTCTGCTCTTGGGCTCCCTCCGGTGGTTGTTCATGGTAATGCAGTTGTTCCTGAGCAGCAGTCTTGGACAGGTGTTTTTGCTAATTGCAATTCTGACTGGGGTATTTAGCTGTGCAGGACTCATTAGTCCTTGCCAGTAGTCGATGTTCCTTTGGAAGTGTTGGTCCTCTGCCTGGCCTGTCCTACTTGCTGCCAATTCAGCTAAGATAAGTGTTTGCTTCATTTTTTTAGACACACTGCTGTGTGTTTATTTTCTGTGCTTATCTTGTTTCTATTTTGTTCCTGCTAGACAGTGCCTGATGTTTTTCTCAGTCTAGTTGGACTCGCTGGAGTCGCAGATATACTCTCCACATCTTTAGTTAGGTGGTGGAGTTTTTGTATTTTTCTGCTGTGGATATTTTGTAGTGTTTTATGCTGACCGCATAGTATCCTGTACTATCCTTTCCTTTCTAGGTAGAAGTGGCCTCCTTTGCTTATCCCTGTTTTCTGTCTGCGTGTGTCTTTTCCTCTCCTACTCACAGTCATTATTTGTGGGGGTCTACCTATCCTTTGGGGGTCTACTCTGAGGCAAGAGAGTTTTCCTATTTCCATCTTTAGGGATATTTAGTCCTTAGGCTGTGTCGAGGTGTCTAGGTCTGGTTAGGCACACCCCATGGCTACTTCTAGTTGCGGTGATAGGATCAGGGTTTGCGGTCAGTATAGTTACCACTGCTCCAGCGAAGGTCATTTCATGCTGCTCCAAGGCCACCTGATCATAACATACGTCGGGCCGACGCATAGTGACGCAAGTGTGAGAGAGGCCTTAATGAGCATTGAATTTAAATTAAAAAACGGAAAAAAATGGCGTGGGCTCCCGTGCAATTTTCTGCTCCAGAGGGGTGAAAGCCGATGGCCAATATTTGTAGCCTGCTATGAATATCAGCCCGCAGCTGTCTGCGTAGCCTTTACTGGCTATTAAAATAGGGGGACCCCCCAAAAAATGACGTAGGGTCCCCCTATATTTTATAGTCAGAAAGGCTACACAGACAGCTGCGGGCTGATATTCATAGCCTAGAGAGGGGCCATCAAAACTGGCCTCCCACCGCCTACAAATACCAGTCCGTAGCCGCCCCAGAAATGGAGCATCTGTAAGATGCGCCAATTCTGGCACTTAGCCCCTCTCTTCCCATTCCTGTGTAGTGGTGGGATATGGGGTAATAAGGGGTTAATGTCACCTTGCTATTGTAAGGTGACATTAAGCCGGGTTAATAACGGAGAGGCGTTAATAAGACGCCTATCCATTATTATTCCAAAAGTAGGAAAGGGTTAATAAAACACGCACACATTAGGAAAAAAATATTTTAATATTCTTCATTTAAGCATACTTACCATACTTCAGCGCCTGCAAAAAACGTAAAATAATAAACCGTATACTACCTGTCCGCCGTAGTCCAATTAATAACGAGTGTCCCACGACGATCTCCCCTATAGAACAGTGACATCGGGTGATGTCACTGCTCTATAGGACCGTCAGTGACACACTAACAGGAGACAATGGCTCACTTTATGGCAATTGCTGCGTGGGAAAATTTCCCACACAGCAATGCCAAAAGTGAGACTAGGGACTATTTTTTTTACAGCAGCGGAGGAATACAGTGCGGAAGGATACCTTCCTCCCGTCAAGTAATGGTGAGTATGTAATCTATGTTATATGTTCTGTATGTCTGTATGTATGTATTGTATGTAATGTATAAATGTATTGCATGTAGTATGTATGTAGTATGTTGTATGTAGTATGTTGTATGTAGTATGTATGTAGTATGTATTTTGTATGTATGTAGTATGTGTTACGGCCGCTACCGCTACTCACCGCTCCTTGTCTGGGTCCCGCCGCGCTGTCCCCGCTTCTTCTCCTGCTGTCACCGCTGCTCCTCTCGGCCGCTCGTCTTCCAGGTCACGGCGCGCTGGTCCCGCTTCTTCTCCTGCTGTCGCCGCTGCTCCTCTCGGCCGCTTGTTCTCCAGGTCCCGGCACGCTGGTCCGTCTTCCTCCATTGCTGCTCGTTCCTGCAGCCCGGCTTCCGGTGGGCGGTACGCTCGTCCTCGGCGGGCCCCTCCTCTACGTCTTAGACATACTGCTTCTGCGCAGGTGCGCAGGATCCTGCGTTAGGCATTCCTTCCTGGTTTCCTGATACCGCATGTGTCTCTCCGGTGTGCTGCAGCCAATCCAGGTAGAGTGCCTACTATTTCAGGCTGCCTCCTTTGCTAGGAGGTGCCTGAGTGTCTTTAGCTTTAGCTTTTGCCTCCGGTCACGTTGCTGCTGTGTCTCTGTGTCTCGTGCTGGTTCTCCCCCTTTCCCTTCAGCTCCGTCTTTGCTCTCCTTCTGTTCCAGTTCATCATTCCCATTTTCACTCATCATCTCTCCTCTCTCCCTACAGCTCCGTCTCCGGTATTCCACTAATCCAGCCTGTCATTTCATTCCCGAGTCCTCAGTCTCTGGTCCCGTACTCCTCGGTTCAGGTTTTCTGTTTTTGACTCATCCTCTGTTTTCTCCCTTTCCTGAGCCGCCCCTCTTGGTATCTGCTACCGTGGATAGGAGACCTCTGGGCCTGCTCCTGACAGCCCCTGTATAGGGGTTGGTTAACATCTGGTTTACTCGCCCAGAGGTAGGTCTACCACGGTCCAGAGGGTCCACTCTCGTTCTTGCCCCTGAAACGTTACAGTACACTCAGGCCATGGACCCCGCAGGTGCCGCGTTCTCTGCTCAGAAGGAGCTAGCACATCTGCGCGAAAATCAACAGCGCATTATGTCCTTCTTAAAGAACATGGAGTCCCGTCTGACTTCTCTGCAAACCTCCGACCCAGTTATCGCTTCTCAGATTGCAGGCCTGCAGCAAGAGCTTTCTCAGCAGGGGGATACGCAGGCACGTATGCTGTCTTATATGGCTTCCATAGACGACCGTTTATTTAATTTGCAGTCTGCTTCCACGGCTTCTGCTCAAAGTACGCAAGACTCTAATCTTGCTCCTTCATCCCATCCGTCACCTCGTCTTGGCAAACCTCCTATGTTTTTCGGAGATCCCAAGCTTTGTAGGGGATTTCTTAACCAATGCTGCCTCCACTTTGAACTCCTCCCCCAACAATACCCTACCGATCGGGCCAAGGTGGCCTTCATGGTTTTGCATTTAGAGGGTGAGGCTTTGGCTTGGGTCAATCCCCTGTGGGAGCGGGATGATCCCATAGTCTCGCAATTAGCCTTTTTCCTTGAGACCTTCCGCCGGGTTTTTGATGAGCCCGGGCGCCTAGCCTCCACGACCGAGTCGCTTTTCAACCTGCAACAGGGCTCCCTTACTGTCGCTCAGTACGCCATCCGCTTTCGCACCCTAGCCTCCGAGTTAGGGTGGAACAATGAGGCCCTGGTTGGCGCTTTCTGGCGAGGTCTATCTAGTCGGATAAAAGATGAGTTGGCAGGACGGGATACTCCGACCTCGTTAGAAGATCTCATTTCTCTGTCAACACGCATTGACCTTCGCTTCCAGGAGCGAACTCGTGAGTCCACTAGAGAGAGGAGGTCTGTTCGTCCTTCACCATCTGTCCGTAGGTCAGGGAGTCCGCGGTCTTCATTGTCTTCTTCGGCCTCTGCACCAGAACCTATGCAGGTAGATCGGGTCAAGCTGGCTGAGCAGCGTCGTCGGGAGAGACGTTCCCAGGGACTCTGCTTTTATTGTGGTAGTGCTTCCCATCTACTGCGAGCATGCCCCGAGAGACCGGAAAACTCCTCCGCCTAGGACAGGTAAGAGAGGCCTCCCTAGGTGTTTCTGATTCCTCTCAACCCTTGTGTCTGTCTGTCCTGTTTGTTCTTAATCAGAAACGATTTTCTGAAATAGAGTATGTGGATTCGGGTGCGGCAGGCAATTTTATCAGTCTTGAGGCAGTTCGGAGGCTTCGCGTTCCAGTTCTCTCTTTGGACTCTCCTCGTCTGATCGCTTCAGTGGATGGAAGACCCTTGCAGGATGCCATCACCTTGGTTACGGAAGAGATTGAATTATGGATCGGGGCCCTACATCGTGAGAAGATCACTTTCTATGTTCTCCCTAACCTCGCTCATGCTTTGCTTCTAGGGTTGCCTTGGCTCCGAATGCATGAACCTACTCTTGACTGGCGGTCTGGTGACGTACTCCGTTGGGGATCTATGTGTCAAAAACAGTGTCTCTTGTCTGTTAGCCCTGTGGTTCCGCCCTCTGCAGTTTCCGTTCCCTCTGGTTTACCCTCTCCGTACTGGTCCTTCGTAGACGTTTTTGATAAGAAAGAGGCTGAGACTCTTCCTCCGCATCGTGCCTACGACTGTCCGATCGAACTCCTTTCCGGTTCCACTCCGCCTAGAGGAAGAATTTACCCACTCTCTCCGGCTGAGACTAAAGCCATGTCCGAGTATATCCAAGAAAATTTGTCCAGAGGATTTATCCGAAAGTCATCTTCTCCCGCAGGTGCGGGATTCTTCTTCGTCAAGAAGAAAGACGGGTCACTTCGTCCTTGTATCGACTACAGAGGTCTGAACAACATTACGATCAAGAACAAGTATCCTCTGCCGCTCATTCCGGAACTCTTTGATCGACTTAGAGGAGCGCGAATTTTCACTAAATTAGATCTTCGGGGTGCTTACAACCTTGTCCGAATTCGAGCCGGTGATGAATGGAAGACCGCATTTAACACTCGAGACAGTCATTATGAATACCTAGTCATGCCGTTCGGTCTCTGCAACGCTCCTGCGGTCTTCCAAGAATTCGTTAATGACATCTTCCGTGACCTTCTCTACTCCTGTGTTGTGGTGTATCTTGATGACATCCTGGTCTTTTCTGTAGACTTACCGTCCCACAGAAGAAGTGTTCGTTTGGTTTTGCAACGTTTAAGAGAGAATCGCCTTTATGCCAAGTATGAGAAGTGTCTCTTCGAACAAACGTCTTTGCCTTTTCTCGGATACATCATTTCGGATGCCGGCCTCAAGATGGATCCTGAAAAGGTGAATGCCATTCTCCATTGACCACGTCCCTATGGAATAAAAGCCGTTCAACGGTTTCTCGGCTTCGCTAACTACTACAGGCAGTTCATATCCCATTTCTCCTCCATAATTCGGCCTCTCTCTGCTCTCACTCGCAAAGGTTCCAACCCAAAGACTTGGACTACGGAGGTCGAGAATGCCTTTGTACTCCTGAAGAAGTCCTTTTCTTCCGCTCCAGTACTTCACCATCCAGAGGTTAATAAACCATTCGTTCTCGAGGTGGATGCCTCTTCCACGGGTGCCGGAGCAGTACTCTCCCAAAGGTCTCAAATGGGTCGATTAGTTCCGTGCGGTTTCTTTTCTAAAACGTTCTCTGCTTCTGAACGTAATTATACCATTGGGGACCGTGAACTCTTGGCCATAAAGCTAGCTTTGGAAGAATGGAGGCATCTTCTTGAAGGAGCTGTTCATCCTTTTGTGATTTTCTCTGACCATAAGAATTTGGCTTACCTTCAAACTGCGCACAGACTTAATCCACGGCAAGCTCGATGGTCCCTGTTCTTTGCTCGCTTCGATTTCGAGCTCCGTTTTCGGCCTGGTGACAAGAATGTCAAGGCAGATGCTCTGTCCAGACTTTCTCAGCCAGAGGACATTGACGAAGAACCTGCGCATATCCTGGATCCCTGCAAAGTCGTCACGGTGGCTCCTCTTAAGATGATTCGCCCTCCTCCGGGTAAGACACTAGTGACGGAGGATGACAAGATGAGAGTGCTTCGTTGGGGTCATTCCTCTAAATTGGCAGGTCATGCCGGAATAAAGAAGACCTTCCTTCTCATCTCTCGCTACTACTGGTGGCCTTCGCTACGCCAGGATATCAAAGACTTTGTCGCCTCTTGTCCCTCCTGTGCTAAGTACAAGGTGCCAAGACAATTACCTCGGGGGAGTCTGCTTCCACTTCCCGTACCTTCCTGTCCGTGGCAACATATCGCCATGGACTTCATTACTGATTTACCGAAATCCTCTGGTTGTACTGTCATCCCAACGGTCGTAGATCGGTTTTCTAAAATGGCTCATTTTGTTCCTCTGCCTGGACTACCCTCGGCTCCAGAGTTGGCGAAAATTTTTATTTCCAATATTTTCAGACTCCATGGTTTTCCTCAAAACATCGTGTCTGACCGAGGAGTTCAATTTATGTCACACTTTTGGAGGGCGTTATGCAAACTTTTGAAGGTGTCGCTGGATTTTTCGTTTGCTTATCATCCACAGACTAACGGCCAAGCGGAACGTACGAATCAAATTGTGGCTTCCTATCTTCGTCATTTCATCAACGTCCACCAAGATGACTGGGTCAGCCTTTTGCCTTGGGCCGAGTTCGCCTATAATAATCACTCTAACGAGTCCTCCGCTAAATCTCCTTTTTTCATTGTCTTCGGTCAGCATCCGAATATGCCCCTCCCAATTTCTTCCGTGTCTGGAGTTCTGGCAGCAGATTCTTTATCTTCTAAATTCTCTGCAATCTGGGGTGAAGTTGAAGAGGCCCTCAATTTGGCCTCTGCTAAGATGAAGAGACATGCCGACAAGAGGCGTTTAGATTCTTCTCCATTTTCTCCTGGCGATAAGGTCTGGCTTTCCTCGCGTTATATTAGGCTCAAGATTCCATCCTATAAACTTGGTCCCCGCTACATCGGTCCTTTTGAGGTTCTGAGTCAAGTCAACGATGTCGCCTACAAGCTGAAGTTGCCTGCCTCGCTCCGTATTCCCAATACTTTCCATGTTGTTCAAACCTGTTACTCTTAATCGCTTCCATCCTTCTTCTGGTGCCTCTCCTCAGTCTGTCTGCGCCGATAACATTTTTGAGGTAAAGGATATTTTAGCCATGAAGAGGGTTCGTGGGAGAGATTTTTTCCTGGTGGATTGGAGGGGTTTTGGTCCTGAGGAGAGATCGTGGGAGCCTCGGGAGAATATCAATGCTCCTCGTCTTCTTAACAAATTCCTCTCCGGGATTGGGAGAGGGGATTTTAAGGAGGGGGGTACTGTTACGGCCGCTACCGCTACTCATCGCTCCTTGTCTGGGTCCCGCCGCGCTGTCCCCGCTTCTTCTCCTGCTGTCGCCGCTGCTCCTCTCGGCCGCTCGTCTTCCAGGTCACGGCGCGCTGGTCCCGCTTCTTCTCCTGCTGTCGCCGCTGCTCCTCTCGGCCGCTCGTTCTCCAGGTCCCGGCGCGCTGGTCCGTATTCCTCCATTGCTGCTCATTCCTGCAGCCCGGCTTCCGGTGGGCGGTACGCTCGTCCTCGGCGGGCCCCTCCTCCACGTCTTAGACATACTGCTCCTGCGCAGGTGCGCAGGATCCTGCGTTAGGCATTCCTTCCTGGTTTCCTGATACCGGATGTGTCTCTCCGGTGTGCTGCAGCCAATCCAGGTAGAGTGCCTACTATTTCAGGCCGCCTCCTTTGCTAGGAGGTGCCTGAGTGTCTTTAGCTTTAGCTTTTGCCTCCGGTCACGTTGCTGCTGTGTCTCTGTGTCTCGTGCTGGTTCTCCCCCTTTCCCTTCAGCTCCGTCTTTGCTCTCCTTCTGTTCCAGTTCATCATTCCCATTTTCACTCATCATCTCTCCTCTCTCCCTACAGCTCCGTCTCCGGTATTCCACTACTCCAGCCTGTCATTTCATTCCCGAGTCCTCAGTCTCTGGTCCCGTACTCCTCGGTTCAGGTTTTCTGTTTTTGCCTCATCCTCTGTTTTCTCCCTTTCCTGAGCCGCCCCTCTTGGTATCTGCTACCGTGGATAGGAGACCTCTGGGCCTGCTCCTGACAGCCCCTGTATAGGGGTTGGTTAACATCTGGTTTACTCGCCCAGAGGTAGGTCTACCACGGTCCAGAGGGTCCACTCTCGTTCTTGCCCCTGAAACGTTACAGTATGTATGTACTATGTATGTAATATATATATTTTTTTTTTTACATTCAACACATTAGCCGGATGATGGGACTACTACTCTCCCATCATTGGCTAATGTGTCAATCACTGTCACTGTTGCAGGCATCGTCCGATGGGACTTGTAGTCCCATCGGACGATGCCTGCACATACCCCCGGCAGCCCGCACAGAGCCCCGGCAGCCCGCAAAAAGCCCCGGCAAGCCGCACAGAGCCCCGGCAGGCCACACAGAGCCCCGGCATGCCCGCACAGAGCCCCGGCAGCCCACACAGAGCCCCGGCAGGCCGCACAGAGCCCCGGCAGGCACGCACAGAGCCCCGGCATGCACGCACAGAGCCCCGGCAGGCATGCACAGAGACCCGGCAGGCACGAACAGAGCCCCAGCAGGCCGCACAGAGGCCCGGCAGCCCGCACAGAGCCCCGGCAGGCACGCAAAGAGCCCCGGCAGGTCTTACAGAGCCCCGGCAGGCATGCACAGTGCCCCATCAGGCCGTACAGACCCCCGGCAGGCCGCACAGAGCCCCGGCAGGCATGCACAGAGCCCAGGCAGGCACGCACAGAGCCCCAGGAGGCCGCACAGAGCCCCGGCAGGCACGTAAGACCCCGTCAGGCCGTACAGAGCCCCGGCAGCCCGCACAGAGCCCCGACAGGCACGCACAGACCCCCCCACGGTCACGCACAGACCCCGCCCGCACACACACGCAGTCTCCGCCCATGCACCGCCCACACTCCATTATAGTGCATCATTGCACTATGGAAACTTCCGATTCCGATATCTGATATCACAACAATATCGGAACTCAGTATCGGAATTCCGATACAGCGAATATCGGCCGATACCCGATATTTGCAGTATCGGAATGCTCCACACTAGTTGCGATCTGTCGCTAATACAAGTCTATGGGCAAAAAACGCATCCTGCAAGCCCATTTGAAGGATCCGTTTTTTGCCCATAACGACGGATTGCGACAAAAGACGGAAGTAGGAAAGTAGCCTTAGACTTGCATTAGCGACGGATTGTGATGGAAGGCCATCCGTTTCATCCGTCGTGCACTGGATCCGTCGGAAAATAGCGGTCCATCGTGCAGAGAAAACGTTCAGAGGAACATGTTTTCTGTACGTCGGAAAATCGCTCAGCGACGGGTCCTGCGCTGCCCGTCGTCGGCTATAATGGAAGCCTCTGGACGCCGGATCCGTCGCTGACTGACTCATTCTGAGCATGCCTGGAACCATTTTTCAAGTCCGGAAAAGAAAAGAAAAAAAACATTCTCTCTCTCTCTCTCCAGAATTTTATGCATTGAAATTCAGGTACTAACAAATTAGACGCATCCATCACGTTACTGGATGCGTTACATTCATTTGGCGATCTTTTGACAATGTCCGTCGATACGTCGCTCTGACGCATTATGACGGCCATCTCAAGACGGAAGTGTGAAAGAGGCCTTAGCTGCACACAAAAGTGCAATCTTTATTGTGGGTCAGTACAATTATAATGATGCTAAAATGTAAATTTTATTACCTCAGTACAATAAATACAGTTTGTAAAAAAATCATATATACTGAGAGCCATCATTTCTACATGTTTCTATAATTGGACCTAGTGGAGACACGAGGGTCAGTAGGTACTCTAGTCCCCTGGCCTAGCTGTCTTTAGAATAACCTAATGAACCGAGGCTCATCCTATTGAATGCCTGTGCTTCTCCATCGTGGGCAGAACACTACTCAGACAACACAGAGTGAGGATATCACCCTCCAGTAAAACTGTATTGGTTCACCAATAGTTAACAGCATATAGTACATTCCCAGGAAGGACTTTTGGCGGGCATCCACTGAGAGGAGATTCGGCAAGCTTAGGAAGCTGACCGTGCACAGCAAAACTAATTTGTGGGCACAGTGATGGAAAGTGGAGCAGTTCTGTAATCCATCAGCTCGAACCATTGTTCTTATGCTGAAATCTCGTAGAAGCACACTGGTGACAAGAGCAGGCCCCTTTTTATATCTCTCAGCTCCCATTTCATGTCAGTGTGCCTCACATCATTGGGGGGAGATAATCATGGCTGTTCCCTCATTGTTCACTAGTTGAATTAACCCCTTCATGACCCAGCCTATTTTGACCTTAAAGACTTTGCCGTTTTTTGCAATTCTAAACCAGTGTCCCTTTATGAGGTAATAACTCAGGAATGCTTCAATGGATCCTAGCGGTTCTGAGATTGTTTTTCGTGACATATTGGGCTTCATGTTAGTGGTAAATTTAGGTCAATAAATTCTGTGTTTATTTGTGATAAAAACGGAAATTTGGCGAAAATTTTGAAAATTTTGCAATTTTCACATTTTGAATTTTTATTCTGTTAAACCAGAGAGTTATGTGACACAAAATAGTTAATAAATAACATTTCCCACACGTCTAATTTACATCAGCACAATTTTGGAAACAAAATTTTTTTTTGCTAGGAAGTTATAAGGGTTAAAATTTGACCAGCGATTTCTCATTTTTACAACGAAATTTACAAAACCATTTTTTTTAGGGACCACCTCACATTTGAAGTCAGTTTGAGGGGTCTATATGGCTGAAAATACCCAAAAGTGACACCATTCTAAAAACTGCACCCCTCAATGTGCACAAAACCACATTCAAGAAGTTTATTAACCCTTCAGGTGCTTCACAGCAGCAGAAGCAACATGGAAGGAAAAAATGAACATTTAACTTTTTAGTCACAAAAATGATTTTTCAGCAACAATTTTTTTATTTTCCCAATGGTAAAAGGAGAAACTGAATCACGAAAGTTATTGTCCAATTTCTCCTGAGTACGCTGATAACTCATATGTGGGGGTAAACCACTGTTTGGGCGCACGGCAGGGCTTGGAAGGGAAGGAGCGCCATTTGACTTTTTGAATGAAAAATTGGCTGCACTCTTTAGCGGACACCATGTCACGTTTGGAAAGCCCCCGTGTGCCTAAAAATTGGAGCTCCCCCACAAGTGACCCCATTTTGGAAACTAGACGCCCCAAGGAACTTATCTACATGCATAGTGAGCCCTTTAAACCCCCAGGTGCTTCACAAATTGATCCGTAAAAATGAAAAAGTACTTTTTTTTCACAAAAAAATTCTTTTAGCCTCAATTTTTTCATTTTCACATGGACAACAGGATCAAATGGATCCTAAAATTTGTTGGGTAATTTCTCCTGAGTACACCAATACCTCACATGTGGAGGTAAACCACTGTTTGGGCACATGGTAAGGCTCGGAAGGGAAGGAGCGACATTTGACTTTTTGAATGAAAAATTATCTCCATCGTTAGCGGACACCATGTCGCGTTTGGAGAGACCCTGTGTGCCTAAACATTGGAGCTCCCCCACAAGTGACCCCATTTTGGAAACTGGACCCCCAAGGAACTTATCTAGATGCCTAGTGAGCACTTTAATCCCTCAGGTGCTTCACAAATTGATCCGTAAAAATGAAAAAGTACTTTTTTTTCACAAAAAATTTATTTTCGCCTCAATTTTTTCATTTTCACATGGGCAATAGGATAAAATGGATCCTAAAATTTGTTGAGCAATTTCTCCCGAGTACGCCGATACCTCATATGTGGGGGTAAACCACTGTTTTGGCACACGGCCGGGCTCGGAAGGGAAGGCGCGCCTTTTGACTTTTTGAATGGAAAATTAGCTCCAATTGTTAGCGGACACCATGTCGCGTTTGGAGAGCCCCTGTGTGCCTATGCATCGGAGCTCCCCCACAAGTGACCCCATTTTGGAAACTAGACCCCCCAAGGAACTTATCTAGATGCATACTGAGCACTTTAAACCCCCAGGTGCTTCACAGAAGTTTATAATGCAGAGCCATGAAAATAAAAAATAATTTTTCTTTTCTCAAAAATGATTTTTTAGCCTGGAATTTCCTATTTTGCCAATGGTAATAGGAGAAATTAGACCACAAATGTTGTTGTCCAGTTTGTCCTGAGTACGCAGATACCCCATATGTGGGGGTAAACCACTGTTTGGGCGCACGGCAGGGCTCAGAAGGGAAGGCACGCCATTTGGCTTTTTAAATGGAAAATTAGCTCCAATCATTAGCGGACACCATGTCGCGTTTGGAGAGCCCCTGTGTGCCTAAACATTGGAGATTCCCCACAAATTACCCCATTTTGGAAACTAGACCCCCAAAGGAACTAATCTAGATGTGTGGTGAGCACTTTGAACCCTCAAGTGCTTCACAGAAGTTTATAACGCAGAGCCATGAAAATTAAAAAAAAAAATTCTTTTCTCAAAAATAATTATTTAGCCCAGAATTTTTTATTTTCCCAAGGGTTACAGGAGAAATTGGACCCCAAAAGTTGTTGACCAGTTTCTCCTGAGTAAGCTGATACCCCATATGTGGGGGTAAACCACTGTTTGGGCACACGTCGGGGCTCAGAAGGGAAGTAGTGACTTTTGAAATGCAGACTTTGATGGAATGGTCTGCGGGCGTCACGTTGCGTTTGCAGAGCCCCTGGTGTGCCTTAACAGTAGAAACCCCCCACAAGTGACCCCATTTTGGAAACTAGACCCCCAAAGGAATTTATCTAGATATGTGGTGAGCACTTTCAACCCCCAAGTGCTTTACAGAAGTTTATAACACAGAGCTGTGAAAATAATAAATACGTTTTCTTTCCTCAAAAATAATTTTTTAGCCCAGAATTTTTTATTTTCCCAAGGGTTACAGGAGAAATTGGCCCCCAAAAGTTGTTGTCCAGTTTCTCCTGAGTACGCTGATACCCCATGTGTGGGGGTAAACCACTGTTTGGGCACACGTCGGGGCTCAGAAGGGAAGTAGTGACTTTTGAAATGCAGACTTTGATGGAATGGTCTGCGGACGTCACGTTGCGTTTGCAGAGCCCCTGGTGTGCCTAAACAGTAGAAACCCCCCACAAGTGACCCCATTTTAGAAACTAGACCCCCCAAGGAACTTATCTAGATATGTGGTGAGCACTTTGATCCCCCAAGTGCTTCACAGACGTTTACAACGCAGAGCCGTGAAAATAAAAAATAATTTTTCTTTCCTCAAAAATGATGTTTTAGCAAGCATTTTTTTATTTTCACAAGGGTAACAGGAGAAATTGGACTCCAGTAATTGTTGCGCAGTTTGTCCTGAGTACACTGGTACCCCATATGTGGGGGTAAACCACTGTTTGGGCGCACGTCGGGGCTCGGAATTGAGGGAGCACCATTTGACTTTATGAATACAAGATTGGCTGGAATCAATGGTGGCGCCATGTTGCGTTTGGAGACCCCTGATGTGCCTAAACAGTGGAAACCCCTCAATTCTACCTCCAACACTAACCCCAACACACCCCTAACCCTAATCCCAACTGTAGCCATAACCCTAATCACACCCCTAACCACAACCCTAATTCCAACCCTAACCCTAAGGCTATGTGCCCACGTTGCGGATTCGTGTGAGATTTTTCAGCATCATTTTTGAAAAATCCGCGGGTAAAGGGCACTGCGTTTTACCTGCGGATTTACCGTGGATTTCCAGTGTGTTTTGTGCGGATTTCACCTTTGGATTCCTATTGAGGAACAGGTGTAAAACGCTGCGGAATCCGCACAAAGAATTGGCATGCTGCAGAAAATACAACGCAGCATTTCCGCGTGGTATTTTCCGCACCATGGGCACAGCCGATTTGGTTTTCCATATGTTTACATGGTACTGTAAACCTGATGGAACACTGCTGCGAATCCGCAGCAGCCAATCCGCTGCGGATCTGCAGCCAAATCCGCACCGTGTGCACATAGCCTAATTCTAAAGGTATGTGCACACACTGCGGAAAACGCTGCGGATCCGCAGCAGTTTCCCATGAGTTTACAGTTCAATGTAAACCTATGGGAAACAAAAATCGCTGTACACATGCTGTGGAAAAACTGCACGGAAACGCAGCGGTTTACATTCCGCAGCATGTCACTTCTTTATGCGGATTCCGCAGCGGTTTTACAACTGCTCCAATAGAAAATCGCAGTTGTAAAACCGCAGTGAAATGGCCAGAAAAACCGCGGTAAATCCGCCATAAATCCACAGCGGTTTAGCACTGCGGATTTATCAAATCCGCAGCGGAAAAATCCGCAGAGGAACAGAATACGTGTGCACATACCGAAACCCTAACCCTACCCCTAACCCTAACCCTAACCCTAGCCCTAACCCTACCCCTAACTGTAACCCTACCCCTAACCCTACCCCTAGCCCTAACCCTACCCCTAACCCTACCCCTAACCCTAACCCTAGTTCTTACCCCAACCTTAGTGGAAAAAAAATATATTTTATTTTTTTTTATTGTCCCTACCTATGGGGGTGACAAAGGGGGGGAGGGGCATTTACTATTTTTTTATTTTGATCAATGAGATAGGTTATATCTCAGTGATCAAAACTCACTTTGGAACGAATCTGCCGGCCGGCAGATTCGGCGGGCACACTGCACATGCGCCCGCCATTTTGGAAGATGGCGGCACCCAGGAAAGAAGACGGTAGGACGGATCCCGGGAGGCTAGGTAAGTATAAGGGGGGGGCGTCGGAGCACGGGGGGAGGCATCGGAGCACGGGGGTGGGGCATCGGAGCACGGGGAGGGGCATCGGAGCACGGGGGGTTGGATCGGAACACGGGGGGTGGATTGGAGCACGGGGTGGGGGATCGCTGTGCAGGGGGGTGGATCGGAGCACGGGGGGGATCGCTGTGCGGGGGGGTGATCGGAGTGCGGGGGGGTTTGATTGGAGCACGGGGGGTGTGATTGGAGCATGGGGGGAGCAGACAGGAGGACGGGGGAGCGGAGCACAGGACGGAGGGGAGCGGAGCACAGATCGGGGGGCTGGGGGGGCGATCGGTGGGGTGGGGTGGGGGCACATTAGTGTTTTCAGCCATGGCCGATGATATTGCAGCATCGGCCATGGCTGGATTGTAATATTTCACCAGTTTTTTAGGTGAAATATTACTAATCGCTCTGATTGGCAGTTTCACTTTCAACAGCCAATCAGAGCGATCGTAGCCACGGGGGGGTGAAGCCACCCCCCCCCCCGGGCTAAACTACCACTCCCCCTGTCCCTGCAGATCGGGTGAAATGGGAGTTAACCCTTTCACCCGATCTGCAGGGACGCGATCTTTCTGTGACACAGCATATGCGTCACAGGTCGGATTGGCACCGACTTTCATGACGCATACGCTGTGTCACAGGTCGGGAAGGGGTTAAAGGGAACCTGTCACCCCGAACATCGAAGGTGAGCTAAGCCCACCAGCATCAGGGGCTTATCTATAGCATTCTGGAATGCTGTAGATAAGCCCCCAATGTATCCTGAAAGATGGGAAAAAGAGGTTAAATTATACTCACCTGGGCGGGCAGTCCGATCCGATGGACGTTGCGGTCCGGTCTGGGGCCTCCCATCTTCTTAGGATGATGTTCTCTTCTTGTCTTCATGCTGCGGCTCTGGCGCAGGTGTACTCTATCTGCCCTGTTGAGGGCAGAGCAAAGTACTGCAGTGCGCAGGCGCCGGGCCTCTCTGACCTTTCCCGGCGCCTGCGCACTGCAGTACTTTGCTTTGCCCTCAATAGGGCAGACAAAGTACGCCTGTGCTGGAGCCGCAGCGTGAAGACAAGAACAGGACGTCATCGTCAGAAGATGGGAGGCGCTGGACCAGACCGCGACACCCATCGGACTGGACCGCAGCGGGACCGCCCCTGCGTGAGTATAATCTAACCTCTTTTTCTCATCCATCAGGATACATTGGGGGCTTATCTACAGCATTCCAGAATGCTGTAGATAAGCCCCTGATGCCAGTGGGCTTAGCTCACCTTCGATTTTGGGGGTGACAGGTTCCCTTTAAACTGGGGAACTGTCAATCTGAACTGGCAATCTGAAATCAGCAGGAATTCCACAAATTAGCATACAAAAAGGGGCACTGGAAAGTCTAACATGAAACAATGGCTCATGTGCCTTACTGAACAAAGGAATAGTAAGTCTGACATAATTAAGAATAGTTTACCTCTGCACAAGTGGCCAGATTTTTCTCATTGATGCTAAGTCATCACAGAGCTAATTAAGGATTTATTTTGACAGGACAAGCTATAGTTTTCACTGGAACATACTGTAGTGAGGCACAGTTTAATAAATGAGCAAGAAGAAATGGGGCACTCACCACTTAGGATTAAAAGAGTATTTTATTGTGGTTCCAGGAAACATAGATTCAAATGTAGCTGACTGTTGAGCGTGAAAATCACTCTCCCTCTGAGCCTGTCAGCCACATTTGTCTCAACAATCTCTATTTCATGGAACCGCAATAAAATAATTTTTTTAACCCCTTAACGGCCACCAATACGCCTTTTAATGGTGGCAGTTAAGGGTACTTATTCCTCAGCGCAGCTTTTTAATGGTGCTGAGAAATCAGTATATAGCACCCCCCAGCTTCAGAAATTCTTTGGGGTCCAAAGAGAATATGATTCAGGTAGGGTTTTACTGACCCCAGTGTTGCGATCGCAGTTATTCACAGAATGATGGCGAACGGAAAAAAAAGTCTGATTTCCCATTTAATTTCTCTCTCCTTTGATGTGATCGCACATCAGAAGAAAGAGAAATTGGGTCCCCCGATACCCCCCAGTACCGCTGATGTCCCTTGACCCTCCTACATCTCCCCTGTTATGTTCCCCGTCTTCTTCCACGAAGAAAATGACGGGCGCATGCGCAGTGCACCCGCCGAGATCTGCTGGCCGGCACCCGACAACAATAGGAAATTTTTCTATTGGCTCATTTCGATCGCTGTGATTGGGTCTATCACAGTGATCAAAGTAAAAAAAAAATAGTAAATCAAACCCCCCTTTCTCACCCACTTAGTTAGGTAACTAAAATAAAAACGTATTTATTTCCATTTTTCTATTAGGGTTATGGTTGGGGCTAAGGTTAGGGCTAGAGCTAGGGTTAGGGTTGGGCTAAAGCTAGGGTTGGGCTAGGGTTGTTGTTAGGGTTGTAGTTAGGGTTATGGTTAGGGTTGGGATTAGGGTTAGGGATGTGTTGGGATTAGGGTTGGAGTTAGAATTGGGGGGGTTTCCATTCTTTAGGTACATCGGGGGTCTCCAAACGCAACATGGTCCACCATTGATTCCACCCAATTTTGAGTTCAAAAAGTCAAACGGTGCTCCCTCCCTTCTAAGCCCTACCATGCGCCCAAACAGTGGCTTTCCCCCACATACGGAGTATTGGTGCGCTTATGAGAAATTGGATAACAAATTTTGTGGTCCATTTTCTCCTGATACCCTTATGAAAATAAAAAAATTGGTTTCAAATTAATTTTTTGTGAACAAAGTAAAATGTTCATTTTTTTTCCTTCCACATTGCTTTAGTTGTCGTGAAGCACGTGAAGGTTTAATAAACTTCTTGAATGTGGTTTTGAGTACCTTGAGGGGTGTAGTTTTTAGAAATGTGTCACTTTTGGGCATTTTCTGTTATATTGACCCACCCCAATAGGTGGTCCCTAAAAAAAATGGTTTTGCAAATTTTGTTGTAAAAATGAGAAATCGCTGGTCAACTTTTAACCCTTATAACGTCCTAACAAAAAAAATTATGTTTCCAAAATTGTGCTGATAACAGACGCGGATTGTTTACTGTAAGAGCAGTGAGACTATGGAACTCTCTGCCGTATGATGTTGTAATGAGTGATTCATTACTTAAATTTAAGAGGGGACTGGATACCTTTCTGGAAAAGTATAATGTTACACTAGATTCCTTGATAGGGCGTTGATCCAGGGAACTAGTCTGATTGCCGTATGTGGAGTCGGGAAGGAATTTTTTTCCCCAATGTGGAGCTTACTCTTTGCCACATGGTTTTTTTTTGCCTTCCTCTGGATCAACATGTTAGGGCATGTTAGGCTAGGCTATGCAGAGGATGGGGGTATTCCACAGCCGCCGGCTATGAACTAGATGGACTTATAGTCTTCCTTCAGCCTTAATAACTATGTAACTATGTAACTGATGTAAAGCAGACATATGGGAAATGTTATTTATCAACAATTTTGTGTGCCATAACTCTCTGATTCAAGGGTATAAAAATTCAAGGGTATTGAAAATTGCAAAGTTTTCAAAATTTTTGCCAAATTTCCATTTTTTTTCATAAATAAAGGCAAGTTATATCGAATAAATTTTACCACTAACATGAAATACTATATGTCATGAAATAACAGTCTCAGAATCAGTGGGATACATTGAAGCGTTCCAGAGCTATAACTTCATAAAGTGACAGTGGTCAGAATTATAAAACTTGGCCTGGTTGGACATTTTCTAGATGTTATCCAGCTAGGAAAAATACAGTAAAACAATTTGAAAATGGCGCCGTCTGCACCTGCCCAGTAGCAGCTATCTGTGTCTATAGCACAGCAGTCAAATTATATACGGTGATCGGTAAATGGAGTAAAAAATGATTTTTTTCTTTCATTATTAAACCCATAAAAAATGTTATAAACATGTAATGCTGAGGGCATAAATGTGGCTTTTTTCTACTGCTATTTTCTACACGTTTTCTGCAGGTGTCTGCACCACATGACACAATTATAAGCTTCTCTGATTATTGCATGGTTACTGTGTTTCTTTGATGTGTTTTCCCATTTTTCGATGCGTTTTTGGTACAGATTTAAAGCAACATTTTTAATACTTTTTTAGTATTATAGAAAAGATGTGATTCTACACTTAAAGATTCAACAACTTTTCTTTAACATGCGTTTTTTCAGACTTCACATAAAAGCATGTAGAGAGAAAAAAAGCACCAAAACTGCACAGTACAAAAATGTCTTTAGATACACCGAGGGAAAGAGTTTTCATGAAATTACCTTCACTTTACTTGGATATTTAGACCGTGTTCACATGTAACATAAATGCTGTGTTGTTGTTTTTTTTGCTGCTTTTCGGCACAAAAATTCTAGTGTCTTTAACTGTCCAAGCAAAGTGGATGTGATTTCATGAGTATGTGCGTCTAAGGCTACTTTCAGACTAGTGTCGGAATCTCCCTGTCGCAATGCGTCGGGCAGAGATTCCGACGCTAGCATTTAACGCACTGTACAACGGAGGCAGCGGATGCATTTCTCCGGCGCATCCGCTGCCCCATTGTGAGGTGCGGGGAGGTGGGGGCGGAGTCCCGGCCACGCATGCGCGGTCGGAAAAAGCGGTCCGTCAGGAGCAAAAAACGTTACATGTAGCGTTTTTTGCTCCCGACGGTCCGCCAAAGCACGACGCATCCGTCGCACGACGGATGCGATGTGTGGCAATCCGTCGCAATGCGTCGTCAATACAAGTCTATGGGGAAAAAACGCATCCTGCAAGCACTTTTGCAGGATGTGTTTTTTCTGCAAAACGACGCATTGTGACGGATTGCAGTTAACGCTAGTGTGAAAGTAGCCTAAAGATGCTGCTGAACTTTGTGGTTTTGGTGCTTTTTTTTCCTTTGGAGGGTTTTTTTGAGAAGCCGAAAAAACGCATGCAAAAAACTTCAGTTACTTTTTCAAGGGCAGAATCAAAGCTTCTCTGTACTATAAAAACACAATAAAAACATTGCTTCACATGTGCAACAAGACTGTATCACATAATAGGAAAAAGGCATAAAATGCAGCAAAATTAAAATAATCAAAGTAGATTGTTATTGTGTAGTTTGGTGTGGTTTGGTTTCTGGCTGTGAATGAATGGATGAATGAATGAATGAATGAGTAAACACAAAATAAATCCATAAGTCCCAACTGGAGATGAGCAGGACTCACAGATGACATCGCACAAGCCCTTGCTGATCAAAATATGCACATGCTAAAAAATTACATGTGCGCTTATTTAGACACTACACAAGCATATGCATAGTACAACCATGCACACAAGCATATGTAAAATACAAACATACAGATGTGTGAAAAAGTGTTTGTCCCTTTCACTTTTTCACACAATGCGTATATTCAATGACATTTTTGTGATGCACATTTTCAAACAACCAGGCAATTATTTTTGTTCATCCATTCATAAATGTAACAGCCATATCTTTTTATTTGTAATGAAGCTTCACTGTATGAGTTCTAATTTTTTTGCCAAATGAGCTGCCATTTTCTTAAATGCCATTTTGCCAAACACATTTTTTTATGCCATTTAACAATAATCGTTATCAAGCCCCTTTCACACATCCATGTCTCCAGTACGTTTGGTGACAGTTTTCACACGCACCGGAGACACATACACACGTAGAACCATTCAAGTGAATGGGTCTATGCACATGTCAGTGTGTTTCCATGGACCATGTGTCCGTGGGCAAAACACACTGACATGTCCATTTTCTGCAGTCAGCACGGACGGCAAAATGTCCCGCACATGTGCACATGGAGAACACACTTTGATGTCCTCTGTGTTACATGGACGGCCACTGGGGAAGAAGAGCTACAGTAAGCGCTGTTCCCCGGCGGTTAGTGCTGAAGCCAGTTATCATCATTCTTCCCTGCTCTGCCGGCGAGCAGAGGAGAATGCTGAGTGTTAAATTAAAGTCCGAACGACAGCAGGTGGTGGCTTTTGGAACTGTTACCCCCATCATCGGACACCTGATGTCACTAATAACAGTGACAGTAGGTGCGGAGGATGGGGGTATTCCACAGCCGCCGGCTGCGATCATTTGGAAATAAATGAATGAAAAACTCGACGTGGGTTCATCCCATTTTATGGAACCAACCAGACAAAACTCACGGCTTGGGGTTGCAACCCCCAGCTGTCAGCTTCTGTAAGGTTGGTTATCAAGAATAGAGGGGTCCCCATGCTGTTTTTTTTAATTATTTAATTAAATAAAGGTAAAAAACGGAGTGAGGGCCCCCCCCATTTTTGACAGCCAGCCTTGCTAAAGCTCACAGCTGGGGGATGCTATTCTCAGACTGGTAAGAGGTCATTGATATAGGCCCCCCAACCTAAAAATAGCAGACTGCAGCTGTCCAAAAAAGCGGTGGCAAGTGGAGTAATATTTGTATCACCTCTCAGGCCCTCGGCTTACTAATGGAGAGGCGTCTATAAGATACCCATCCATTACTAATCCTATAGTTGTAATGTTAAATAAAGACACGGCCAGAATAAAGTCCTTTATTTGAAAATATTACACAGACACCTTTAATGTTCTAAATTAAACCATACTTACTGTAACACCTAATTCCCTGATGCCCTCGATCTCCTGTAATAAAACTAAAATAATAAACCAACAATATACCATACCTGCCTGTCGTTTTGTCCCATGCTGTAATCCACGTCTGGGGACTAAATAGTTTTCAACCAGGACGGTGCCAAGATGCGGCCATCCCAGCTGAAAACCACTGGTGAATGAGCTGCAGAGAGCGCAGCATCATTCACCAGCGGTGACATCATCACGGCCGGGCTGAACTGAAGTGACCTATGGACCGTGGGAAAAAGGCGATGATGATGTCATTGCTGGTGAATGATGCTGCGCTCTCTGCAGCTCACTCACCAGAAATACATGCAGCCGCACACTCTGGTCCCAAGTGGCGGCGGCAGTGCAGGGTATTGATGCGCGAGTTTCTCGCTTTACACGCGTAAGTGTGACCCCAGCCTTATAATGGGGGTTTTCATGTTTCTGGAGTGTTTGAAGGCAGTAATAGCTCCGCAGACTACACAATTTTTCCTATAGAAAAATATAGAGAAAACAATGTTGATGTGAAAAGGAATTGAACTATGTCTCTCCTTTTTGTAAGATATTGCTTCTTACTTTCCCACATTTCTAAATACATGCTTCATGTTAGATAAATATTATAATATGAAAAAAAAAAAAAAACAATATATATATATACCCTCATTGGTTCATCGGTATATCCTGGCTTCATTGATCTTTCAGATCGCTTAGTCCGTAAAACCTGTTTGGCCTGTTTCTCCGTAAGAATTGGTGATGCATCTGCAATCAATGACAGCACAGTATTTAGACTTATATCTACAACATAAACCTTTTTTATTTATTATTTCCATTTAATCCTGGTAAGAAATTGCAAAATTCTGCCTAGCTAAGAATTTGTTAAAGAAAAAAAAAATACAGGAATAAAAAACAGCATATTTAGCTATACTTAAAAAAAGAAACATCAAAAAGCACGGAAGCAAAAATTTTGGAAGTCTTGCCGCTGATCTACGCAGCGCCTCTTTCTTTGATGCATATAGCTATACTTACTTGAGCATTTTTTTCACTGCCTAATTATAGCTATATGATATTAAAATTTCTGGTGACTTTATGTATAAAAAATAACTTTCTAATTGCAAAAATTTAGGGCTGACTTTACAATACAAAAAAAATGCCTTGTTAACTGTATCAATGAATCAAGGTTACATTATCTTTTATTAAAAAATGAAAAGCTTCTTTGTTCTAAGTGGCAATGGCCAGCAAGCCCTGTTTTGAAAAATAATGTATATTTCCGCCATGTTTATCTAGGTTTCTACTGATTCCATTCCATTTTTCTCAGCAACAGTGTGTGCCACTGATTGATCCAGTTAGCTTTGATTAGGGTCGGTTTTAGGCCTCATTCACACGTCAGACTTGTATGCCATAGTAGCAGAGTCTTCAAAACACAGAACATGTGTCAATCTTTCAGTTATAGCTTTTCTCTGTAAGTTCCACTCCTGGGTTTGGCATACAAACACTGATGCAAAATACTGATATGTAAATGAGGCCTTAGGCAAAGTGGGTCCCTAGTCAAAAGTTAAAAGTGGGGCCCCAAATGCTAACATATTGCATCATCACACAGAAACATCTAGGATAGTAAGCATTGACATGCGCTGAGTTCAGACTATTAACCCCTTGGTGACAGAGCCAATTTTGACCTTAATGACCAGGCCATTTTAAATCTGACCAGTATCACTTTATGTAGTAATAACTCGAGAATACTTCAACGGATCCCAGTGATTGTAAGATTTTTTTTTCGTGACACATTGTACTTTATGTTATTGGTAAATTTAAGTCAATATTTTTGGCTTTTGTGAAAATGTAAAAATTTTTGCTAAAATTTTGAGAATTTCCCAATTTTCAAACTTTCAATATTTATACCCTTAAACAAGTTAGTCGTGCTGTACAAAATATTTAACAAATATCATTTCCCATATGGCTACTTTACATGTACCATATATACTCGAGCATAAGCCGACCCGAGTATAAGCCGACCCCCCTAATTTTGCCACAAAAAAACTGGGAAAACTTATTGACTCGCGTGTAAGCCCAGGGTGGGAAATGCAGCAGCTACTGGTAAATGTCAAAAGTAAAAATAGATACCAATAAAAGTCAAATTAATTGAGACATCAGTAGGTTAAGTGTTTTTGAATATAAATATTGAATCAGGAGCCCCATATAATGATCCATAAAGTTTATGACAGGCCCCATAAGATGCTCCATATTAAAATATGCCCCATATAATCCTGAATAAAGGTTAATTATGGCCCAATAAGATGCTCCATAGACACATTTGCCCAATATAATGCTGCAGAAATGTTGATTATGGCCCCATAAGATGCTCCATAAAGATATTTGCCCCATATAGTGCTGCACAAACATTGATTATGGCCCTATAAAGACACTTGCCCCGTTTCCTGCACAAACGTTATGGCCCCATAAGATGCTCTATACAGACACTTGCCCCATTATAGTGCTGCACAAACGTTATGGCCCCAGAAGATGCTCCATACAGACACTTGCCCCATATAGTGCTGCACAAACGTTATGGCCCCAGAAGATGCTCCATACAAACACTTGCCCCATTTGCTGTTGCTGCGATAAAAAAAAATCGCATACTCACCTCTCCGTCGCTCAGGCCCCCGGCACTTTCAATATTCACCTGCTCCTCGTTCCAGCCGCCGCTCCATCTTCAGCGTCTTCTGCACTGACGTTGAGGCAGAAAGCACGCACTAACCAGGTCACCGCGCCCTCTGACCTGAGCGTCACTGCAGAAGATGCTGAAGACAGAGCAGCGGCTGGAACGGGGAGCAGCTGAATATAGCGCAGTGCTCCCCCTCCCCACTATACTCACCTGCTCCTGGCGCGGTGCAGTGCCTGCTTCCCCGACGCTGCTGCTTCTTCCTTTACTGAGCGGTCACCGTTACTGCTCATTACAGTAATGAATATGCGTCTCCACCCTTATGGGAGGTAGAGCCGCATATTCATTACTGTAATGAGCGGTACCATGTGACCGCTCAGTACAGGAAGAAGCTGCGGCGCCGGGGAAAAGACATGCAGGGACCGCGCCAGGAGCAGGTGAGTATAATTAGACAGCCCCCGCTCCCCCTCCCCTGCCGACCCATGGGTATGACTCGAGTATAAGTCGAGAGGGGGACTTTCAGCCCCCAAAAATGGGCTGAAAATCTCGGCTTATACTCGAGTATATACAGTACATCATTTTTCAAATGTCATTTTATTTTGTTAGAGGAGTTAATAGTTTAGTAGCAATTTCTAATTCTTTCAAGGAATTTCCAAAACCTTTTCTTTAGGGACCTATTCAGATTTAAATGGGCTTTGAGGGGTCTCTATATTGGAAACTCCCCAAAAGTGATATCATTTTAAAAACTAAACCCCTCAAATAGTTCAAAACTGCTGTCGGGACATTTTTTTTACCCTTCAGGTGCTACACCGGAATTAATGAAAAGTGGAATGAAAAAAATATAAATTTAAATTGTACCCCAAGTGTAGTCAAAAACGTCTGTTTAAGGCACATGGCAGGGCTCAGAAAGGAAGGAAAAAGTGCTATTTGTCTGAAATAGATTGTAAATGCCATGTTCCATTTGGAGAGCCCCTGGTATGCGAAAACAGCAGAAATCCCCCATGAGTGACCTCATTCTGGAAACTAGACCCCTCAAAAAATTCACTTGGAGATGTACTGAGCATTTTTAAACTACAAGTGATTATCGAAACTTTATACCATTTAGATGTGAGAATAAAAAAATTATATTTTTCAACTAAAATACTGTTTTAACACCAAATTTATAATTTAGACAAGTGATAATAGGAGAAAATGGACCCTAAAATTTGTTATGCAATTTCTCCCAAATGGCTGTACACCAAATATGACTGTACACTACTGTTTGAATACACGGCAGGGATTGGATGGGAAGGAACACTACTTGGCTATTAGAACCCAGAACTCCGTGACGGCACCCATTCCCCTGCACTCATGTGTTGATTTACCTGATTAAAGAAGAATAATTTCAACCGATCACCAAGTGCCACGTCTTCCAATTTTCTATATTTGGATTCTACACGAGGCTGTTCCATGTGCAGCATCTGTGTCTGAGAAGCTTTTTCAACGGCTAGTTCTACTGTGACCAGGTAATCACTATGTTGCTTGGTGCTGGTTTCCTCCATTCCTAGAACTTAGATTTTGTTTGAATAGAGTGAGGGCTCCATTAGCTGAGCCCCTGAGGTGACAGAACCGCAGAAAACCCCCAGGTGACCAAATGTTGGAAACTTCACTGCCTAAGGCCGGCTTCACACGTCGTGATATTTCTGGTACCAGAAAAAAAACGGTACTGGAGATATCAGTGTCCGTGTGTGTCACATCAGGACCACATGGAAAGCCGCCGGGAAGCAGCGCTACAGTAAGCGCTGTTCCCCTGCGTGTGGTGCTGAAGCCGGCTGTCATCTATTCTTCTCCCCTACTCGGCCGGCGATCAGGGGAGAAAGAATGAATGATACGCAGTGGGCACAGTCTCAATAACTAGCACTGACTTCACTGAGTCTGTGCTCGCTCGCCATCATGAACTCGTGTGACCTCATCACTTACATTCTCCCATGGTCCTGAGGTCACAGGAGTTCATGCTGGCGAGCGAGCACAGACTCAGTGACATCAGCGCTAGTAACTGAGCCTGTGCCCGCTGCTTCATATTTTCTCCCCTGATTGCCAGCCGAGCAGGGGAGTAGAATGGATGACAGCTGGATTCAGCACCACACGCAGGGGAACAGCGGCTTACAGTAGCGACTGTTTGTGCGCACGGAGGACAGTGTACACCGTTCTCCGTGTGCACGTGTGTGGGACGTTTGGCAGGCCATGTGTCCAGATAAAAACAGACATGTTTGCGTGTTTTGCACAACGACAAACGGTCCATCAAAACACACTGACATCTACATAGACCCATTCATTTGAATGGGTGTACGTTTGAAACCAGCCTAAGGAATTTATCTAGGGGTGTAGCGAGTATTTTGAAACCATAGGTGTCTCACAGAATTTTAGAACATTGAAACATGAATATATAACATTTGAGGTAAAAAAAAAAATGTTTAAAAGTTGACCCCAGAATTTATTTAGCAATTTCTCCTGAATGTGGTGACACCCCACATGTCATCAGAATCTATTGTTTGGCCACCCATCAAGGCTGAGAAAGAAGGACTGCTATTTGGCTTTAGGAGCTGAGATATTGCTAGAATAGTGTGCGGGTGACATTTGTGGAGCCCTTAAGGTGCTCGAAAAAAAATTGAAAAGTGACCCCACTGTAGAAACAGCATCTCTCATCTACGTTAATCTATGGCTGCACTTACTATTTTGTAACATCCATGTCATGCTTTTTTTCTGGACAATTGCAAATATGGCAGTTTAGTCACATATATTGTGGCCTCATATATTTTAGCGCCCCCAAACATTGTGTACAGCTTGTGCTTCTGGCAATACACGACCCGTAAATTGCTAAGTCCGCTATCTCTGCTACATTAATGCCAAACAAGTGGTAGCTTAAGGTACCTTCACACTAAACGACGCTGCAGCGATCCAGACAACGTTCCGGATCGCTGCAGCGTCGCTGTTTGGTCGCTGGAGAGCTGTCACACAGACAGCTCGCCAGCGACCAACGATGCCGGTAACCAGGGTAAACATCGGGTTACTAAGCGCAGGGCCGCGCTTAGTAACCCGATGTTTACCCTGGATACCATCCTAACAGTAAAAAAAACAAACGCTTCATACTTACCTTCGGCTGTCTGTCCCCAGCGCTCTGCTTCTCTGCTCTGGCTTTGAGCACAGCGGCCGGAAAGCAGAGCGGTGACGTCACCGCTGTGCTTTCCGGCCGCTGTGCTCACAGTGAGTGCAGGAAAGCACAGCGCCGGGGACAGACAGCTGAAGGTAAGTGTGATGAGGGAACAGCCGCCATCTTGGAACAGGCATACTTACAGATTGGCGTGACTCCATTTTGTCTCCTGGTCTCAGGTAGGCAGCTAGGAGCGCTCCTGGCCCCCACCTTTTCTATGAATAAAGTTCCTATTAGTATGCTAACGGGCTGAGCTCAGTGTAAACTGTAGACGGTATTTCAAAGCTCCATGAGGAAACCACACCACCAGGGGGCTTGGAAATGCTTGGGGGCTTAATTAAAACACGCATGCCAAGTGGCCACTGGATACACATCTATTATGGCAGCCCAGCCAAACCGTTTACAACATGGAATTGTGAATTATGGACGCATCGTCCGAGGTACAGGCTCATAAAAAATATTCTCCTTACCCTAAAGAAATTGTGCATCCAATAGTGTGACTCCCGTGACGGTGGAAGGTCTGAAACCCGAGATATAGGGATCAGCCTCCCACAGGGACCGAATGGGTCCAGGTTTGATCCCAGTACGACCGGCAGAACAAACCACAGGCGCTGGTACTGCCCGTGTGCTGATCCGATCATCGTGAGGGAAGTTATCCCATTTATTAGAAATTTGAATAAATCTTGCAGGGAGACAGAGGGGGTGGAGATTGCTAAGCCCACCCAGCTGCAGGCAGGGGGGCTCCGCCAGGTTTTAAGAGCTGAAGACACTAGGAGAAGTCTCTCACTCCACAGAAGAACATGATGATGATATCTTAAGGAACAGGGTATGCCAGCCAGAGGGGAGCAAGCACATGCTTTCTGGGGGCTGCCTGGCAACTAAGATTTGGACCTGCGGAATGCTGCGCGCCCCCAGCTTCCACAAGCGACCTTCAACCTGGTAAATTGACCTCCAGCTTTATACCTTTAAGCCTTGTATTATTGTTGTTATATTGTACTCTGACTGTAACTCTTGATATATTGTGATTGTATATTTCTTGTAATTATCTAGTGCGCCCTTAAGGCAATTAAATCATAAATTAATTTTGGGCTGATCCTTTTACTCTGATTGCAAATCTTAGAATACCCAGTGTGGGTAACAGGGCAGTCTCCCTGGCGGCCATTTGCTCTAGGTGCAGTTCCTTTACTGACCTGAGAGACAAAGGGGGCGCCGGAGAGCTGGACCTGTGTAGGGACGTCACGGATTGGTGACGGGGGAGGAAGGGGTAATCCTTCACAGTGGTGGCAGCGTACGTGGGATCAGAGTAATAGTGTGCGTGGGACCCCTACTCCCAGACACTAGAGACTACCAGCGGTATCTTTCGCTGCTGGGGTCTTAAGGTCAGCCCAGCACTAGACGGTCAGAGTGTAGATATAATAAGTTGTGTGCAAGGTCGGGGTTACAGCTGTGTCAGTAACCAGAGGTTCCAAAGATGGCGGAGGGCACCAGGAGTGCAGTGAGGGCGCAGGCCAGTGCTATGGTCTATGAGGAGGTGGTGGTGGACGGTACTGTTCCAGGCGAGGGGGAGCTCAGCCCAGACTCCCCAAGGAGCCAGCCACCCGTGCTTAGTCCGGAAAGGGACTACCCACCACCTACCCGCCCCAGCCTGTCCACATCAGCGGCCCTTGTTGCAGCGGCAGTGGCACGTCTCGAGGCGGGTAATGAAGACGCCTATATGAGACTCATAGCAGCGGCAGAGAAAGCAGCGGAGGCCGAGCGTGCAGAATGCCGTGAAGCAGCGGAGCGGGCAGAGAGAGCTGCAGAGCAGGCAGCGGAGCGGGCAGAGAGAGCTGCAGAGCGGGCAGCGGAGCAAGCAGCGGCAGAGAGAGCAGCGGAGCGGCAGCAGCGACTGGAGATGGCTCAACGCGGGCTCCCGCTGGACGCCCCAGCGCCACCAGAGTCCAGGGCTTCCAAAGTCCGGGCCGAGGACTTCCCTCTGCTTGAGAAGGATGGAGACCTGGATTCCTTCTTGCTGGCCTTTGAAAGGACCTGCCTTCAACACCATCTGGCCCCGAATCAGTGGGCAAGATACCTGACCCCCCGTTTGAGGGGTAAGTCCCTGGAAGTTTTGGGGGACTTACCTGCCGGGGCGGAGCAGGACTACAGCAGCATCAAGCGGGCGCTGATCCAGCACTACAACCTCACCCCAGAGTCCTACCGCAAGAAGTTCCGGAGCCTGCAGCGGGGCCCAAAGGACACCTGGACCGACCACATGCGGGCGTTGCTGAGAGCTGCAGAGCACTGGACCTCGGGTCTAGCGCTCACCACCCGCCAGGAGGTCCAGGAACTGTTCGTCATGGAGCAGTTCTTGTGGAACTGCCCAGAGGACCTCCAGCAGTTCCTCCGTGACCGGAAACCGAAGAGGGCTTCTGCTACAGCCGCCCTGGCAGATGAGTATGCCAATAACAGGGCGCCTGAGCCGAAGAAGCCTGCCAGCAGCACCTGGAGAGGGGGTAAGCCCAATCCTGCCCCTGTTTCCCCAGCCCCCAGAGTGCAAGGGGTGTACCCCCCTGTTGCCCTCTCCAGGCCAGGCGCAAAACCCAGACGTTGTCATCACTGCAACCAGCTGGGACACTTCAAGACCGCATGTCCCCAGCGTCTTAAGGCCCCATCCATGTCCCCGAAACCGTCCACTGTTTTATGTGTGGGAGGGGGTGGTGGGAGGTCCCTGGACAATTACCAACCCGTCACTATCGGCCGCTCAGCGGTCATGGGACTGCGGGACACAGGCGCTGAACGAACCCTGGTACGTCCTGAGGTGGTGTCCCCTCAAGACTTGGTACCGGGGAAAACCCTTTCCGTCTCCGGAATTGGAGGCGTGGAGCCGGCGCTGCCTGTCGCCAAGGTGTTTTTGGACTGGGGCGCCGGGAGGGGAATGCGGGAGGTGGGAGTAACGTCAAATATTCCTGCTAATGTATTACTTGGGACCGATTTGGGGCAGCTAGTGTCTCAGTATGTGGCCACTGAACCCCCAAGTTCGGCTCCCCAAGAATGTCATGACTCTACTGTGAATGTTGATGTGTTGAATGTGCCTCCAACAGTGGGGGAGGGAGTGAAACCTGAGGGTACTCCATACACTGACACCACACACACGGGGCTCACGGGGAGGACAGGTGAGGAGACTGTAGGGGAGAGCTCAGAGGTGGAGGGAGGGGCTGCTATGGGCAGTGTAGGGCCCATAAGTGAATCCAGCCTGCTGAGTCTAGGACCCCTGCAGGAAGAGGAACAGGCCATGGGGGGAGGAGGCGTCCCGGGAGAGGAGCCACCAGGTAAGACCCCAGGGCAGGAGTTCCCCACACCCGGGATGTCAGGAGGGCAGGAAAGTCTGCCTGACCCGGCGACTTGGTCAGGGGCCGGGGGGAAGCAGGTGCTACCCATGGGCACAGCGGTCGTGGCCGCTGTCACCCGGAGTGGGAGCGCCGGAGCCCAAGGAGCCTTGCAGAGGTCCGACGGCTTCCCCCTCTCTGACCAAGTGGCTGCCGAGTCAGACAGCGGCCAGGAGACAGATCCCGGGGAGCTGACAGCGGATGTGGCGGTGTCGTCCATTCTCGCCACATCGAGTCAGGGATTTCAGGCAGCGTTGGAAGCCGACGCTAGCCTGAAAGCTCTCAAGGACCAGGGACGGCTGTACCGGGTATCGGTCCAGCAGGGTTCACCGGAGGCGTGGCCCAGGGACAGACAGTTAGTGGTACCCTATCCGTTCAGGGCGGAATTGTTGCGGATAGCCCACGAGATTCCCATGGCCGGACACCTAGGGATCGCTAAGACCAGGGCCAGGCTAGCGCAGCATTTCTACTGGCCTGGAATGAGGACCGAGGTAATTGCCTACTGCCGTTCGTGTGACACCTGTCAGAGGGTGGGGAAGGCGGGGCGGCGCCCCAAAGCCCCACTGGTAACTCTGCCCATCATTGAAGAGCCTTTCTCGAGGGTGGCTGTGGATCTCATTGGACCTCTGTCCACTCCCAGTCGCTCCGGGAAATGCTTCATATTAACGGTAGTGGACTATGCCACTCGGTACCCGGAGGCGGTCGCTTTGTCATCCATTCGGGCTGACAAAGTGGCCACTGCCTTACTGGAGATCTTCTCCAGAGTGGGGTTTCCCCAGGAAATGCTCACCGACCGAGGGACCCAGTTCATGTCCCAGCTGATGGAGTCTCTCTGTAAGCAGATCCAGGTGCAACATCTGGTAGCCAGCCCGTATCACCCACAGACCAATGGCCTGTGTGAGCGGTTCAACGGCACCTTAAAGCAGATGCTTAAGATGTTGGTCGACTCCCACGGGAGAGATTGGGAGCGGTATCTCCCACACCTTCTATTTGCCTACCGGGAGGTTCCACAGGCCTCAACGGGGTTCTCCCCCTTTGAGCTCCTGTATGGGCGACGTGTACGGGGGCCCCTTGCTCTAGTGAAGGAAGCGTGGGAAGGAGATTTGGCCACCCCTGGAGTATCGGCCATTGAGTATGTTGTGCGCTTCCGGGACAGAATGACGGCCTTGACGCGGCTGGTGCATGACAATATGGCCCAGATACCTGACCCCCCGTTTGAGGGGTAAGTCCCTGGAAGTTTTGGGGGACTTACCTGCCGGGGCGGAGCAGGACTACAGCAGCATCAAGCGGGCGCTGATCCAGCACTACAACCTCACCCCAGAGAGGACCTACCAGGTGGGTCAAAAGGTGTGGGTACTGGTCCCCGTCCCACAAAACAAGCTTCAGGCAGCCTGGGAGGGTCCATACCTCGTGCACCAGCAGCTCAACGCCGTCACCTATCTGGTCACCCTGGACCACGCCCGTGGAAGGAGGAAGGCCTTCCACGTGAACATGATGAAAGCACATCATGAGCGGGAGGCTTGTGCCCACCCAGTGTGCAACCTCCCGGAGGAAGGGGAGGTAGAAACCCTCCTGGATCTGCTTACCCAAGTCAAGGCGGGTGGATCCATCGAGGATGTGGAGGTTGGCCACCAGCTTTCGGAGGACCAACGTTCCCAGCTGGGGGTCACCCTACACCCCTTTCGGGAGCTGTTTAGCAGCCTGCCCGGAAGGACTGAGGCAGCCGTCCACGATGTGGACACCGGCAATCACCCCCCGATCCGGCGTTCAGCATATCGGGTCTCTCTCGAGGTGCAGCAGCACATGCGCCAAGAGATAGACGAGATGCTGAAGCTGGGGGTGATCCAAGTATCCAACAGCGCGTGGGCTTCGCCGGTAGTCCTCAACCCTAAAAAGGACCGGACTACGCGGTTCTGCGTGGACTACCGGGGGCTCAACGCTGTGACGGTCACCGATGTGTACCCAATGCCGCGCATCGATGACCTGCTCGATCAGCTGGCCGGGGCCAAGTACCTGACCATCATGGATCTGAGCAGGGGATATTGGCAGATTCCCCTGACCCCTAAGGCACGGGAACGCTCTGCCTTTATCACCCCATTTGGACTGTACGAGTCCACGGTGATGCCCTTCGGCATGAAGAATGCCCCTGCCACTTTTCAGCGGATGGTCAACACGCTGCTCAAGGGACTGGAAGGGTATGCGACTGCGTACCTGGATGACATTGCCATCTTCAGTCCCACCTGGGAAGATCACCTACAGCACCTGGCGCAGGTGTTGGGGAGGATCCAGAGGGCAGGGTTGACCATTAAGCCGGAAAAGTGCCAGCTGGGTATGAGTGAGGTCCAGTACCTGGGACACCGGGTAGGTGGGGGAGCTCTGAAGCCAGAGCCCGGGAAGGTGGATGCCATCACCTCCTGGCCCTCCCCCAGGACCAAGGACGTTTTGTACCTGAGCCGGAAGCTCCTGCCGAGGGAAGTGGCCTATTCCACGATGGAGAAGGAATGTCTGGCAATTGTATGGGCCCTGCAACGTCTGCAGCCATACTTGTACGGACGCCACTTCACCGTGGAAACAGACCACAACTGTTATGTTTGCTAATGACAGGTGTTATGAAGGCAATCCAGAAACACAGTGTGCTTAGCGATCAGAGCGCACACAGTGATCTGACAAATACCCAAAAATACAAGAACGAGCTCTGAGACGTGGAAACTCTGTAGACTGCACACCTGATCCTATCCTAAACACAACTAAAAGCGGCTGTGGATTGCGCCTAACAACTACCTAGGCAACTCGGCACAGCCTAAGAAACTAGCTAGCCTGAAGATAGAAAAATAGGCCTGACTTGCCCCAGAGAAATTCCCCAAAGGAAAAGGCAGCCCCCCACATATAATGACTGTGAGTAAGATGAAATGACAAAACGTAGGGATGAAATAGATTCAGCAAAGTGGGGCCCGATATTCTAGGACAGAGCGAGGACAGTAAAGCGAACTTTGCAGTCTACAAAAAACCCTAAAGCAAAACCACGCAAAGAGGGCAAAAAAAAACCACCGTGCCGAACTAACGGCACGGCGGTACACCCTTTGCGTCTCAGAGCTTCCAGCAAAACAAAAGACAAGCTGGACAGAAAAAAAGCAACAAAAAAGCAAAAGGCACTTAGCTATACAGAGCAGCAGGTCACAGGAACAATCAGGAGAAGCTCAGATCCAACACTGAAACATTGACAAGGAGCAAGGATAGCAGCATCAGGCGGAGTTAAGTAATGAAGCAGTTAACGAGCTCACCAGAACACCTGAGGGAGGAAGCTCAGAAGCTGCAGTACCACTTGTGACCACAGGAGTGAATTCAGCCACAGAATTCACAACAGTACCCCCCCCCTTGAGGAGGGGTCACCGAACCCTCACCAGAGCCCCCAGGCCGACCAGGATGAGCCGCATGAAAGGCACGAACAAGATCGGAAGCATGAACATCAGAGGCAAAAACCCAGGAATTATCTTCCTGAGCATAACCCTTCCATTTAACCAGATACTGGAGTTTCCGTCTAGAAACACGAGAATCCAAAATCTTCTCCACAATATACTCCAATTCCCCCTCCACCAAAACCGGGGCAGGAGGCTCAACAGATGGAACCATAGGTGCCACGTATCTCCGCAACAACGACCTATGGAATACATTATGTATGGAAAAGGAGTCTGGGAGGGTCAGACGAAAAGACACAGGATTGAGAACCTCAGAAATCCTATACGGACCAATAAAACGAGGTTTAAATTTAGGAGAGGAAACCTTCATAGGAATATGACGAGAAGATAACCAAACCAGATCCCCAACAAGAAGTCGGGGACCCACACGGCGTCTGCGATTAGCGAAAAGTTGAGCTTTCTCCTGGGACAAGATCAAATTGTCCACTACCTGAGTCCAGATCTGCTGCAACCTATCCACCACAGAATCCACACCAGGACAGTCCGAAGACTCAACCTGTCCTGAAGAGAAACGAGGATGGAACCCAGAATTGCAAAAAAAATGGAGAAACCAAGGTAGCCGAGCTGGCCCGATTATTAAGGGCGAACTCAGCCAACGGCAAAAAGGACACCCAATCTTACTGGTCTGCAGAAACAAAACATCTCAGATATGTTTCCAAGGTCTGATTGGTTCGTTCGGTCTGGCCATTAGTCTGAGGATGGAAAGCCGAGGAAAAGGATAGGTCAATGCCCATCCTACCACAAAAGGCTCGCCAAAACCTTGAAACAAACTGGGAACCTCTGTCAGAAACAATATTCTCAGGAATGCCATGTAACCGAACCACATGCTGAAAGAACAAAGGTACCAAATCAGAGGAGGAAGGTAATTTAGCCAAGGGCACCAGATGGACCATTTTAGAAAAGCGATCACAGACCACCCAAATGACTGACATCTTTTGAGAAACGGGAAGGTCAGAAATGAAATCCATCGAAATATGTGTCCAAGGCCTCTTTGGGACCGGCAAGGGCAAAAGCAACCCACTGGCACGAGAACAGCAGGGCTTAGCCCTAGCACAAATCCCACAGGACTGCACAAAAGTACGTACATCCCGTGACAGAGATGGCCACCAGAAGGATCTAGCCACTAACTCTCTGGTACCAAAGATTCCAGGATGACCAGCCAACACCGAACAATGAAGTTCAGAGATAAGTTTATTAGTCCACCTATCAGGGACGAACAGTTTCTCTGCTGGACAACGATCAGGTTTATTCGCCTGAAATTTTTGCAGCACCCGCCGCAAATCAGGGGAGATGGCAGACACAATGACTCCTTCCTTGAGGATACCCGCTGGCTCAGATAAACCCGGAGAGTCGGGCACAAAACTCCTAGACAGAGCATCCGCCTTCACATTTTTAGAGCCCGGAAGGTACGAAATCACAAAGTCGAAGCGGGCAAAAAATAACGACCAACGGGCCTGTCTAGGATTCAAGCGCTTGGCAGACTCGAGATAAGTCAAGTTCTTATGATCAGTCAATACCACCACGCGATGCTTAGCTCCTTCAAGCCAATGACGCCACTCCTCGAATGCCCACTTCATGGCCAGCAACTCTCGATTGCCCACATCATAATTACGCTCAGCGGGCGAAAACTTCCTGGAAAAGAAAGCACATGGTTTCATCACTGAGCAATCAGAACCTCTCTGTGACAAAACCGCCCCTGCTCCAATCTCAGAAGCATCAACCTCGACCTGGAACGGAAGAGAAACATCTGGCTGACACAACACAGGGGCAGAACAAAAACGACGCTTCAACTCCTGAAAAGCTTCCACAGCAGCAGAAGACCAATTAACCAAATCAGCACCCTTCTTGGTCAAATCGGTCAATGGTTTGGCAATGCTAGAAAAATTACAGATGAAGCGACGATAAAAATTAGCAAAGCCCAGGAACTTTTGCAGACTTTTCAGAGATGTCGGCTGAATCCAATCCTGGATGGCTTGGACCTTAACTGGATCCATCTCGATAGTAGAAGGGGTAAAGATGAACCCCAAAAATGAAACTTTCTGCACACCGAAGAGACACTTTGATCCCTTCACAAACAAAGAGTTAGCACGCAGGACCTGAAAAACCATTCTGACCTGCTTCACATGAGACTCCCAATCATCTGAGAAGATCAAAATGTCATCCAAGTAAACAATCAGGAATTTATCCAGATACTCACGGAAGATGTCATGCATAAAAGACTGAAACACAGATGGAGCATTGGCAAGTCCGAACGGCATCACTAGATACTCAAAATGACCCTCGGGCGTATTGAATGCAGTTTTCCATTCATCTCCTTGCCTGATTCTCACCAGATTATACGCACCACGAAGATCTATCTTAGTGAACCAACTAGCCCCCTTAATCCGAGCAAACAAGTCAGATAACAATGGCAAGGGATACTGAAATTTAACAGTGATCTTATTAAGAAGGCGGTAATCAATACACGGTCTCAGCGAACCATCCTTCTTGGCTACAAAGAAGAACCCTGTTCCCAGTGGTGATGACGATGGGCGAATATGTCCCTTCTCCAGGGATTCCTTCACATAACTGCGCATAGCGGCGTGTTCGGGCACGGATAAATTAAATAATCGACCTTTAGGGAATTTACTACCAGGAATCAAATTGATAGCACAATCACAATCCCTATGCGGAGGTAGAGCATCGGACTTGGGCTCTTCAAATACATCCTGATAATCAGACAAGAACTCTGGGACCTCAGGGGTGGATGACGAAATCGACAAAAATGGAACATCACCATGTACCCCCTGACAACCCCAGCTGGATACCGACATGGAATTCCAATCCAATACTGGATTATGGGTTTGTAGCCATGGCAACCCCAACACGACCACATCATGCAGATTATGCAACACCAGAAAGCGAATAACTTCCTGATGTGCAGGAGCCATGCACATGGTCAGCTGGGCCCAGTATTGAGGTTTATTCTTGGCCAAAGGTGTAGCATCAATTCCTCTCAAGGGAATAGGACATCGCAAAGGCTCCAAGAAAAACCCACAACGTTTAGCATAATCCAAATCCATCAGATTCAGGGCAGCGCCCGAATCCACAAACGCCATGACAGAAAACGACGACAAAGAGCATATCAAGGTAATGGACAGAAGGAATTTGGACTGTACAGTACCAATGACGGCAGACCTAGCGGACCGCTTAGTGCGCTTAGGACAATCAGAAATAGCATGAGTGGAATCACCACAGTAGAAACACAGACCATTCAGACGTCTGTATTCCTGCCGTTCAACTCTAGTCATAGTCCTATCGCACTGCATAGGCTCAGGTTTAACCTCAGGCAGTACCGCCAAATGGTGCACAGATTTACGCTCGCGCAAGCGTCGACCGATCTGAATGGCCAAAGACAAAGACTCATTCAAACCAGCAGGCATAGGAAATCCCACCATGACATCCTCAAGAGCCTCAGAGAGACCCTTTCTGAACAAAGCCGCCAGCGCAGACTCATTCCACTGAGTGAGTACTGACCATTTCCTAAATTTCTGACAATATACTTCTATATCATCCTGACCCTGGCACAAAGCCAGCAAATTTTTCTCAGCCTGATCCACTGAATTAGGCTCATCGTACTGCAATCCGAGCGCCAGGAAAAACGCATCGACACTACTCAATGCAGGGTCTCCTGGCGCAAGAGAAAATGCCCAGTCTTGAGGGTCGCCGCGCAAAAAAGAAATAATAATCAAAACCTGTTGAATAGGATTACAAGAAGAATGAGGTTTCAAGGCCAGAAATAGCTTACAATTATTTTTGAAACTTAGAAACTTAGTTCTATCTCCAAAAAACAAATCAGGAATAGGAATTCTTGGTTCTAACATAGATTTCTGATCAATAGTATCTTGAATTTTTTGTACATTTATAACGAGATTATCCATTGAAGAGCACAGACCCTGAATATCCATGTCCACACCTGTGTCCAGAATCACCCAAATGTCTAGGGGAAAAAAAAAAAAGTGAACACAGAGCAGAAAAAAAAAAAAAAAATGATGTCAGAACTTTTTCTTTCCCTCTATTGAGAATCATTAGTTGGCTCCTTGTACTGTTATGTTTGCTAATGACAGGTGTTATGAAGGCAATCCAGAAACACAGTGTGCTTAGCGATCAGAGCGCACACAGTGATCTGACAAATACCCAAAAATACAAGAACGAGCTCTGAGACGTGGAAACTCTGTAGACTGCACACCTGATCCTATCCTAAACACAACTAAAAGCGGCTGTGGATTGCGCCTAACAACTACCTAGGCAACTCGGCACAGCCTAAGAAACTAGCTAGCCTGAAGATAGAAAAATAGGCCTGACTTGCCCCAGAGAAATTCCCCAAAGGAAAAGGCAGCCCCCCACATATAATGACTGTGAGTAAGATGAAAAGACAAAACGTAGGGATGAAATAGATTCAGCAAAGTGGGGCCCGATATTCTAGGACAGAGCGAGGACAGTAAAGCGAACTTTGCAGTCTACAAAAAACCCTAAAGCAAAACCACGCAAAGAGGGCAAAAAAAACCCACCGTGCCGAACTAACGGCACGGCGGTACACCCTTTGCGTCTCAGAGCTTCCAGCAAAACAAAAGACAAGCTGGACAGAAAAAAAGCAACAAAAAAGCAAAAGGCACTTAGCTATACAGAGCAGCAGGTCACAGGAACAATCAGGAGAAGCTCAGATCCAACACTGAAACATTGACAAGGAGCAAGGATAGCAGCATCAGGCGGAGTTAAGTAATGAAGCAGTTAACGAGCTCACCAGAACACCTGAGGGAGGAAGCTCAGAAGCTGCAGTACCACTTGTGACCACAGGAGTGAATTCAGCCACAGAATTCACAACACACAACCCCCTCAGCTGGATACACTCGGTCTCTGGGACGAATGGGAGGTTGCTACGCTGGAGCCTGGCTCTCCAGCAGTATCACTTCAGCATTCGCCACAGAAGTGGCAGAGACCATGGTAATGCTGATGGGTTGTCCCGGCAAGGAGAAGGTGTGGAAGGGCGCATGGGGGAACACAGGAATGTGATGCCCCCTAGCGCCCTCTAAAGCAGGGAGGTGTGATGAGTGAACAGCCGCCATCTTGGAACAGGCATACTTACAGATTGGCGTGACTCCATTTTGTCTCCTGGTCTCAGGTAGGCAGCTAGGAGCGCTCCTGGCCCCCACCTTTTCTATGAATAAAGTTCCTATTAGTATGCTAACGGGCTGAGCTCAGTGTAAACTGTAGACGGTATTTCAAAGCTCCATGAGGAAACCACACCACCAGGGGGCTTGGAAATGCTTGGGGGCTTAATTAAAACACGCATGCCAAGTGGCCACTGGATACACATCTATTATGGCAGCCCAGCCAAACCGTCTCCAACATGGAATTGTGAATTATGGACGCATCGTCCGAGGTACAGGCTCATAAAAAATATTCTCCTTACCCTAAAGAAATTGTGCATCCAATAGTGTGACTCCCGTGACGGTGGAAGGTCTGAAACCCGAGATATAGGGATCAGCCTCCCACAGGGACCGAATGGGTCCAGGTTTGATCCCAGTACGACCGGCAGAACAAACCACAGGCGCTGGTACTGCCCGTGTGCTGATCCGATCATCGTGAGGGAAGTTATCCCATTTATTAGAAATTGGAATAAATCTTGCAGGGAGACAGAGGGGGTGGAGATTGCTAAGCCCACAGAGCTGCAGGCAGGGGGGCTCAGCCAGGTTTTAAGAGCTGAAGACACTAGGAGAAGTCTCTCACTCCACAGAAGAACATGATGATGATATCTTAAGGAACAGGGTATGCCAGCCAGAGGGGAGCAAGCACATGCTTTCTGGGGGCTGCCCGGCAACTAAGATTTGGACCTGCGGAATGCTGCGCGCCCCCAGCTTCCACAAGCGACCTTCAACCTGGTAAATTGACCTCCAGCTTTATACCTTTAAGCCTTGTATTATTGTTGTTATATTGTACTCTGACTGTAACTCTTGATATATTGTGATTGTATATTTCTTGTAATTATCTAGTGCGCCCTTAAGGCAATTAAATCATAAATTAATTTTGGGCTGATCCTTTTACTCTGATTGCAAATCTTAGAATACCTAGTGTGGGTAACAGGGCAGTCTCCCCGGCGGCCATTTGCTCTAGGTGCAGTTCCTTTACTGACCTGAGAGACAAAGGGGCGCCGGAGAGCTGGACCTGTGTAGGGACGTCACGGATTGGTGACGGGGGAGGAAGGGGTAATCCTTCACAGTAAGTATGAAGCGTTTGTTTTTTTTTAACTTTTAGGATGGTATCCAGGGTAAACATCGGGTTACTAAGCGCGGCCCTGCGCTTAGTAACCCGATGTTTACCCTGGTTACCAGTGAAGACATCACTGAATCGGTGTCACACACGCCGATTCAGCGATGTCAGCGGGAGAGCCAGCGACCAAAGAAAGTTCTGGCCTTCTAGCCCCGACCAACGACATCACAGCAGGATTCTGATCGCTGCTGCGTGTCAAAATAAACGATATCGCTAGCCAGGACGCTGCAATGTCACGGATCGCTAGCGATATCGTTTAGTGTGAAGGTACCTTAACTGTGCTTTAGGCAGGGTGTGGCTCAGAAGCAGGGGGCATTTAGATTTGGGAGTGTAAGGAGGAAGACTGGGCTGTGGGCATCTGTACTGCGCCGGGTCCGAAACTGTCGAGGCTGCGTCCCAGGTTGCCCTGGGGGAAAGAATAGGGGACGAGACACACCTCTTCTTCACCTGGATGTGGGTGGCGTGAAAAACAGAAAAGCGTGCGCATCGATGAGTAGTTCCCCACCAGCTGCGACAAAGCAGGTGTGCTCAGCGTGCTCCGCTTGGTGTGCAGCAGCACCATTATTTACCACGGTCGGCTGCATAGCCATAACCCACGAGATACCTACAGGAGGTGCCCCACCAATCCGTGAGAGATATCGGCAGTTTCCCCCTCAGATGTACCAAGAAGTAAAAGAGATGTTGGCTCACATGCTGCCGAGTGGAGTTATCCAGGAAAGTCAGAACCCGGGGGCAGCCCCCACTCGATTATAGGTGACTGAATGTATATACCGTGCAAGACTCTTCTCCCCTACCAAGAATCGAGGAGTCATTGTCCGCTTTGGGAAAAGCAAAATACTTCTCATCCCTAGATCTGGCCAGTGAATATTGGCAGGTGCCCATGGTCGAGCATGACCGGCCAAAGACAGAGTTCGTCCTGCCCATGGGATTATTTGAATTCAATCAGATGCCTCAAAAGTGTCACCTTTTTTGCAAACAAATTGAGTACCTGGGACACGTTGTATCCGCGGAGGGAGTGAGACCAACACGAGAGAAAATAGCGGCGGTGCAAGACTGGCCTACCCTGAAGACAGTGAAGGACGTTCGAGCCTTCTTAGGGCTCACTGGGTACTACTGAAGATTTGTGAAGAACTTTACCCGAATTGCTAATCCGCTGCTGAAGTCACTAAAGGGAGTGCTGTCTAGTGCAAAGACGTGAACCATCCAGTGGGGAGATAGCCAGGAAGAAGCCTTCCGAGCTTTAAAGATGGCTTTGACTGAGGCCTCAATATTGGCTTATGCAGACTTCTCCCAGCCCTTCATCCTCCACAACGACAGAAGCCTAGGAGCTGACCTGTCACAAATGCAGGATAGGAAGAAGTAAGTGATTGCCTACGCTAGCTGGTCCCTTCGAGACTCAGAAAGTAACCTGGATAACTACAGCTCTTTCAAGCTAGAATTGCTGCCGCTCATGTGGGTGATAACTGAGAAATTTGCCGAATACCTGCCAGGGTCCGAGGTCTTAGAGCGCACCGACAAAAAACTCTGTCCCACCTAGAAAACACAAAACTGGGGGCCTCGGTGTAGAGATGGGTGGCCCGCGTGGGGAGAGTGACCCATGACTGACCTGGACACGACCGAGATGAAGAGCTAGAGGCAGAAGAGATTCCGGGGTCCCGAGGCCTCGCCAGGACATTGGTGGTGATGCAGGGACAGGTCGAAGAGGTGTTTGGAGAACGAGTGCTTTGACGACCTTGAGACGATTTGGGCTCACTTTGGCCCGGAGAAGACATTGCAGTGGTTGCAGAAGTTGGTCTACCACCAAGATTGAAGACTGCGGTAGAAGACGCCTGCGAACAATGTCGAAGCTGGAAACTGTTTAACCCCTTCACCCCGAAGCCTGTTTTCAACTTCCTGACCAGGCCATTTTTTTCAATTCTGACCAATGTGACTTTATGAGGTCATAACGCTGAAACGCTTCAACGGATCCTGGTGATTCTGAGATTATTTTCTCGTGACATATTATACTTTATGATAGTGGTAAAATTTCTTCGATTTGACTTGCATTTATTTGTGAAAAAAATGGAAATTTGGCGAAAATTTTGCAATTTTTTAAAGTTTTAGTTTTTATGCCCTTAAATTAGAGAATCATATCATTCAAAATAGTTAATAACTAACATTACCCACATGTCTGCTTTATATTAGCACAATTTTGGAAACATAATATTTTGTTAGGAAGTTATAAGGGTTAAAAATTGACCAGCGATTTCTCATTTTTATGTTTTAAATTTGCAAAACCATTTTTTTAGGGACCACCTCACACTTGAAGTGACTTTGAGGGGTCTATATGACAGAAAATGCCCAAAAGTGACACCATTCTAAAAACTGCACCCCTCAAGGAACTCAAAATCACATTCAAAACGTTTATTCACCCTTGAGGTGCTTCACAGGAATTTTTGGAATGTTTAAAAAAAAATGAACATTTAACTTTTTTTCACAAAATTTTTAATTCAGATCCAATTTGTTTTATTTTACCAAGGGTAACAGGAGAAATTGGACCATAAAAGTTGTTGTACAATTTGTCCTGAGTACGCCCATACCCCATATGTTGGGGTAAACCATTGTTTGGGCACATGGCAGAGCTCGGAAAAGAAGGAGCGCCATTTGACTTTTCAATGCAAAATTTGCTGGAATTGAGATCGGACACCATGTTGCGTTTGGAAACCCCTGATGTGCCTAAACAGTGGAAACCCCCACAAGTGACACCATTTTGGAAAGTAGACCCCCTAAGAAACTAATCTAGATTTGTGGTGAGCACTTTGAACCTCCAAGTGCTTCACAGAAGTTTATAATGTAGAGCCATAAAAAAATCATATTTTTTTTACAAAAAATGATTTTTCGCCCCAAATTTTGAATTTTCCCAAGGGTAACAGGACAAATTGGACCCCAAAAGTTGTTGTGCAATTTGTCCTGAGTACGCCGATACCCCGTGTGTGGGGTAAACCACTGTTTGGGCGCATGGCAGAGCTCGGAAGGGAAGGAGCGCCGTTTGACTTTTCAATGCAAAATTCGCTGGAATTGAGATCGACACCATGTCGCGTTCGGAGAGCCCCTGATGTGCCTAAACAGTGGAAACCGCCCACAAGTGACACCATTTTGAAAAGTAGACCCCCTAGGGAACTAATCTAGATCTGTGGTGAGCACTTTGAACCCCCAACGACTTCACAGAAGTTTATAATGAAGAGGCGTAAACAAAAAAATCATTTTTTTTCACAAAAATGATCTTTTCACCCCAAATTTTTTATTTTCCCAAGCGTAACAGGACAAATTGGACCCCAAAAGTTGTTGATCAATTTGTCCTGAGTATGCTGATACCCCATATATTGGGGTAAACCACTGTTTGAGCGCATGGCAGAGCTCGGGAGGGAAGGAGCGCCATTTGACTTTTCAATGCAAAATTGGCTGGAATTGAGATCGGAACCCATGTTACGTTTTTAGAGCCCCTGATGTGCCTAAACAGTGGAACCCCCCCCCCCAAGTAACCCCATTTTGGAAAGAAGACCCCCCACAAGTGACCCCATATTGGAAACTAGACCCCCAAGGAACTTATCTAGATGTGTTGTGAGAACTTTGAACCCCCAAGTGTTTCACTACAGTTTATAACACAGAGCCGTGAAAATAAAAAATCTTTTTTTTTCCACAAAAATTATTTTTTAGCCCCCGGTTATGTATTTTCCCAAGGGTAACAGGAGAAATTGGACCCCAACATGTGTTGTCCAATTTGTCCTGAGTACGCTGATACTCCATATGTGGGGGTAAACCCCTGTTTGGGCACACGGGAGAGCTCGGAAGGGAAGGAGCACTGTTTAGTTTTTCAACGCAGAATCGGCTGGAATTGAGATCGGACGTCATGTCGAGTTTGGAGATCCCCTGATGTGCCTAAACAGTGGAAACCCCCCAATTCTAACTGAAACCCAAACCAAAACACACCCCTAACCCTAATCCCAACCATAACCCTAACCACACCGTTACCCTAATCCAAACCCTTATCCCAACCGTAAATGTAATCCAAACCCTAACTTTAGCCCCAACCCTAACCCTAACCCCAACCCTAACTTTAGCCCCAACCCTAACCCCAACCCTAACCCTAATGGGAAAATGGAAATAAATACATATTTTTAAATTTTATTATTTTCCCAACTAATGGGGTGATGAAGGAGGTTTGATTTACTTTTATAGTATTTTTTGGCGGATTTTTATGATTGGCAGCCATCACACACTCTTTTTATTGCAAAAAATAGTTTTTGCATCACCACATTTTGAGAGCTATAATTTATCCATATTTTGGCCCACAGAGTCATGTGAGGTCTTGTTTTTTGCGGGACAAGTTGCCATTTTCAGTGGTCCTATGTTTATTTATAGCTGTCTTTTTGATTGCGTGTTATTCCACTTTTTGTTCGCCGGTATGATAATAAAGCGTTGTTTTTTGCCTCGTTTTTTATTTATTTTTTTGCGGTGTTCACTGAAGGGGTTAACTAGTGGGATAGTTTTATAGAGCGGGTCGTTATGGACGCGGCGATACCAAATATGTGCACTTTTATTGTTTTTTTATTTCCATAAATAAATGGATTTATTGGGAATTTTTTTTTCTTTGTTTGGGGATTTTTATTTTTTTGTACATTCTATTTTTTTTTTACTTTCTAACATTGTCCCAGGGTGGGACATCACTATATTAGATCAGATCGCTGATATGACACTGTGCATAGCACTGTGTCAGATCAGCGATCTGATAGGCAGTGCAGGAGGCTTTCCGGCGCCTGCTCAGAGCAGGTGCCGGCTAGCCACCTCACTTCATGACCCGGAAGGAGTCCCGTGGCCATCTTGGATCCGAGGACTCCTTCCGGAACACTGGAACAACGCGATCGCATTGCGTTGTTCCGGTGTGGGAGCGCAGGGAGCCCCCGTCCCTGCGCGATGCCCCTCTATGTTGCTGTCACTATTGACAGCGGCATCAGAGGGGTTAAATGCCCACGATCAGCGCTAGCGTGTGCATTGCTGCGGTGTGTCAGCTGTCATATACAGCTGATACCCGCACGCGATCGCCACGGCGCTCACTGTGAGGCCACACGATCGTGCTGCCGTACTAGTACTGCGGTTTGCGGGAACTCAATTCCCGCAGAGCAGTACTAGTACGGCGCATGTCAGGAAGGGGTTAAACCTCCAGAAGAGAGAGCCCCCACACAGACCATTGTGACTTCCGTTCCCTTAGAGTTACTAATAATCGACTACTTGATTGTGGGCCCGTTCATCTGGGGTATGAACACTGCTTAGTGATGACCGACCACTTTACAAAATTGGCTGTGGTGACTCCCACTCAAGATCAGACTGCCGAGTCAGCTGCCCAGGCCATTTGTCAAGACTTTGTCCCGGTGTACGGCTGTCTGAAGAGGAGTAATTCCGATAAGGATGCTTGTTTCCAAGGCCAAGTAATGGAGGAGCTACACTGTCTGTACCAGATTGAGAAGTCCAGGACGATGCCCTATCATCCCCAGGGAAATGGAGCCTGTGAGTGCTTCAACTGGACACTGATCCAAATGTTGAGAACGTTGGAAGAAGACAGGAAAGTCCGTTGGCCCGCGTATGTGGCTGAACTGATCTGGGTGTATAACAATCGGGTGCACAGTATGACCGGATATACCCCGTATACTCTGCTGTTCAGGTGAAAAGGACAGAACATCGACACCTGTTACAGACCCTTCATTGGCTGGTACAGACCAGGTTTCGAGAGCTTGAGCATCATGAAATGGCACCTCTTCGATGGACAGCTCTCAAGGCTGGAGACAGTGTGGTGGTCCAAGATAAGTGACCTCGAGGCAAGTTGGAACACCGTTAGGAAAAGACTCCTTATCGGGTGAAACGCCGAGTTAGGTCCAATGGCCCCATCTAGTGGAATCACTCACTATGAGGCAGATGGAGACACTTTGAACTCCGTTTGACATCTTTTCCAGTGGTGTCCAGCTTTTTTAGAGCTGTAAAAAGACGCCTAAAATGATGGGACACTGCCAGAACAGAGACTAGACGGAGGTGAAAGGGACTCCATGTGCCTCATTATAGCGAATATTTCCATCAGGTGTTTTGTCTGAATCGAGGTTTTGGGGAACATACAAGGAAACCCTGACGTAACCGCTCAGTGGAGAGCGCAGGATAAATGTGAAACTTATTCTGATTTTTGACATTAGCATTAGTGCTGCACAAGGTGGCTCTTCTAGTTAAAAACACCTGGGGTGGTGACAGGTTCCCTTTAACTTCTCCGCTACCACATTAGGCGGAGGCATTAGTCAGGCAAATTATAGCGTATTTAATAGAACATTCTGGACCAATAGCACAGGGGTCCTAGTCGACTCTGACTAGTTGTGTGTGAAACTTTACTGTGTTTTTCCCTTTTGTTGTTGGAGGAACTCATACTCCGTTTTCAGTAAAGGATATTTCCTTGACAAACTGTATGGTCGTGTTCTTTGTCCACGCAGTTGTATCTTGAGGAGATCACCTAGGTTCACGGTCTACAATACCCTATGGAGGGAGAGTGGGTAAGTGCTGGTTACATTCACCTGGTGAAATTGTGACAACTGCTATGTAGGAATGGAGAAAAACAGCTGTTGCTACCCCATGGGTGGTTGATAAATCCTTCAGGAAATATTGGATCCAGTTGGATGAAGCACATTAGGTGGGATGAGCGGCTGGAGTAAATGGATTCATCAACAATGATAATAAGGTTTTTATTGAAGAATGATTTACTCCAGCAACTCAGTCCACCAAACATGCTTCATCCACCTGGACCCACATAAGCTTTTTGCCACCTCATTGGCTCTGTCGGGGTTTCGGTATGAAGTCTTGAAAAATGATATTGGGGTGGAATCCCCAACAGGGCCATTACCTTTAATGAAGACAGAGTAACTTTGTGCTCTGTCTGACCTCTGTTTCGACAACGGTCGGCTACTTTTGTGTCAGGAAGAAGAACATTGCCAAGATAGAGACCAGGCAGGGTACAAGGTGACTTTGGGTGCCTCATTAACGTCAATGATCCTGTCTGAGGTTCCTCCCATTTTTTCAGACAGAAGCTCCTGGGGAGCCAACATGTGGCAGAAACACAATGTGAATATATATGTTATATATTGAAAGATAAATTGTCCATAGGTAACCAATATTTGTATTTTAGTCTGATTGTCATAATTAAAAAAAAAAAACCTCTGAGCTACTGAGAGATTCTTAAACCTTTGCGAAACGTTCCTGTGTATAGCAGAGCAGGACAGTTTGTTTTCACAGTGACGACGCTGAAATAAATGGACAACAGTCTTCTTTCAGAGAGGCATCTTCCTCATGGGAAATCAGATTGCACAGGACATAAGTGGAATTTCTTCCAGACTATTTTAGCAGGTTGCTGCTATTCAAACACTTTCTTAGGGACAGACTGTTATATCACAGAGCGCACAGTTATCTTCTTTCTCTGAATATTGAAAGTAATCATCTAGTGATTCTGATTGCAATTTTAAGAAACTTTTCATAATACATATTGCAAACTATGATGAAGTATATTACATGTTACACATAGGATTGTGTTATCTATAATATAACGCTGGGAGCGTCACTCTGTCCGAAGCCTTTATAGACTGCGCAAGCGCAAGCGCCGGCGCAGTCTGGCCCCCACAGAGTGACGCACCCAGGAGATCGCGGTATGCGTAAACACTGAACGCACACCACGATCTCCAACAGAGAAGCAGGGACCGCCAGGAGGGTAAGTATCGGCTATATTCACCTGTCCCCGTTCCAGCGCTGCGTGCGGCTCCGTCTCCGTGTCCCGGTCCTCGGCCTCTGACGTTCAGTTCAGAGGGCGCGATGACGCGATTAATGTGCGCCGGGGCCGCCCTCTGACTGACCAGTCACAGCCAGAGGACCCGGAAGATGGCGGCGCGCAGCGGTGGAACGGGGTCAGGTGAATATAGCAAGTGCTGGGAGGCCTGAGCTGGCGGCAATACCGGCACCTGACCCCCACAGCGCACCAGTGTCCCCGCCTGCTCAGGCTCCTAAGCACTCGGCGCCCAGCGACGATAGGTGAGTATGGTATTTTTTTTTATATATTGCAGCAGCATACGGGGCATATAGTATGGAGCATCTTATGGGGCCATAAACCAGGGGCATATAGTATGGAGCATCTTATGGGGGCCATAAACCATAATGGAGCAGTGTACGGGGGCATATAGTATGGAGCATCTTATAGGGGCCATAAACCATAATGGAGCAGTGTACGGGGGCATATAATATGGAGCATCTTATGGGGCCATAAACCATAATGGAGCAGTGTACGGGGGCATATAGTATGGAGCATCTTATGGGGGCCATAAACCATAATGGAGCAGTGTATGGGGGCCATAAACCATAATGGAGCAGTGTATGGGGGCATATACTATGGAGCATCTTATGGGGCCATAAACCATAATGGAGCAGTGTATGGGGGCATATACAATGGAGCATCTTATGGGGGCCATAAACCATAATGGAGCAGTGTACGGGGGCATATACTATGGAGCATCTTATGGGGCCATCAGCCATCATGGAGCAGTGTTCGGGGGCATATACCATGGAGCATCTTATGGGGCCCATAAACCTTTATGGAACAGTATACAGGGGCATATACCATGGAGCATCTTATGGGGGCCATAAACCTTTAAGGAGCAGTGTACGGGGGGCCTATACCATGGAGCATCTTATGGGGCCATAAACCATAATGGAGCAGTGTACGGGGGCATATACCATGGAGCATCTTATGGGGGCCATAAACCTTTATGGAACAGCGTACGGGGCATACACTATTGAGCATCTTATGGGGGCCATAAACCTTTATGGAGCAGTGTACGGGGGCATATACTATGGAGCATCTTATGGGGGCCATCAACCTTTATGGAGCAGTGTATGGGGCATATACTATGGAGCATCTTATGGGGGCCATAAACCTTTATGGAGCAGCGTATGGGGCATATGGATGGGAGCAGCAAATTAAAGAATGGTGGCACAGGATGGGAGCAGCACATGACAGAACGGGGGCTCAGGATGGGAGCAGCACATGACAGGATGGGGCGCAGGATGGGAGCAGCACATGACAGGATGGGGCGCAGGATGGGAGCAGCACATGACAGGATGGGGGCGCAGGATGGGAGCAGCACATGACAGGACGGGGGCGCAGGATGGGAGCAGCACATGACAGAACGGTGGCGCAGGATGGGAGCAGCACATGACAGAACGGGGGCGCAGGATGGGAGCAGCACATGACAGAACGGGGGCGCAGGATGGCAGCAGCACATGACAGAACGGGGGCGCAGGATGGAAGCAGCACATGACAGAACTGGGGCGCAGGATGGGAGCAGCACATGACAGGATGTGGGCGCAGGATGAGAGCAGCAAATGACAGAATGGAGGCGCAGGATGGGTGCAGCACATGTCAGAATGGGGGCGCAGGATGGGAGCAGCACATGACAGGATGGGGACGCAGGATGGGTGCAGCACATGACAGGATGGGGACGCAGGATGGAGCAGCACATGACAGGATGGGGACGCAGGATGGAGCAGCATATATCAGGATGGAGACCATATACCAATATAAATGCTCGCCACCCGGGCGTAGAACGGGTTCAATAGCTAGTTGTATATGATACTAGATAGCAACCGAGCACAGCAGATATTACAATATACCCTAAAAAGAACCCCTTTCAGCATAAAGTACTTATGGGGTTGTTTCCTTTCAGAGAATACTGGTCCCTGGGCGCAGTTTGGTATAAAACTACAAAGCTCATCCTCCCTACTCATCCTCCCCGGGTCCACTGCTGATTCTCCCATACTGGTCCCGGTGTCTGATATTGGCTTCAACGCTGATATCACGTCATCATCTAATTACTGTGGGGTGTTCTGTCTACATGGGCAGAGAGGAGATGAATGGTGCAGCAGGTCTATGACATTGATCAAGATAGCTAGAAGATAGGCAAGTGCAGCTATCTCCCCATACTCTGGTGACAGTCCCAGCAGTGTGATCGAATAGTGATTATTTACCCACTAGCTCAAGAGATGACACCATGAGGATAAACATTGACATGTTAAGACAGTATTAATTAGGATCCAATAGTATTTAATGGCATTGGTATTTTATTTTTAATGGCAGTTGAGGTAGACATGTATGTCCATGAGTTCTGTAGGACAATTTCAGTTTTCCGATCAAAAATTCCCAAACAAGTCAAATAAATATGTCTGTTTCCTGAAGCACGAAGAGCAGCATTGATTGCTGTAATCAATAATCTTAATGAAGAATTTAAAAATATCAGGTAAATGACCAATACAGTTGGCAAGACAAATAGTATAACTTGTCTCATTGAACAAGCATTAATTATGCCTGTATATAGAGGTAACAGAGAGGCAAGCTATTCTGAACAGGAAGCAAAATTCCAGCACCTATAGTGCTCACAGACTGCTGATCAATAGGAACTGCCCACTCCAACAGGGTAGATGGCAATTTCCTCTAAGGATATGTTGAAATCTGCTTTTGCTTTTTGTAGATCATGCTAATTTTATCCCAAAGACGTCATTATTGCATCACTGCTGCTGGCAAAATGACAAAAATCAAAGTAGAGCTAAACTATAAGTGCAAGATAAGTGTCTTATCAATGCAATTGCAGCAGCCCAGTCCCTTTTTTAATTGCATGAATTCCTACAAAAAATGGAATATGGATCCCAAAAAAATGCATCTTCCATAAAGCTTTAACTTTTTTTTTGGCATGGGAAAGTGAGAACAATCTATTACAGAAAACACCCTGTCATGGGGTAGGGAACCTGATGCAGAAAATAGAGCACACCATGAACAGAAAATTAAAATAGTTTAATTGCAATTTGTTCAATGAGTTTTCCCATCTCATAAAGTGATGAAATAATAATAATAATAATAATAATAATAATAATAATATACTATGGAATGGAATACCATTAGTATATGACATTACTTTATAATTAATGTTCTAACATTTAAAGAATTTGTTGAAAAAAATATGCAAAATCAGGATCCAACAGGGAAGGCTTGTTTCTACAGTGTGTTGACTTAAGACTGTTAAAAAAAATGAATGGACAAAAGTCTTCTTTCAGAGAAGAGCTCCTCTCTTGAGAAATCAGGTTCCACATGACATGAATAGAATTTTCAATCTGGTCAGTGATTGAGACGATTGAGCAGCTCATAGTTTGATTTAGAGAAGCAACGGAACAAGATGGGCTACAGAATGGACCAAGCTGGCTTTCATTTGTTTGATGTTTTTTACAAAAAAGAGAGATGTCTCTGACTTTTGTAGCATAAGAGTATAAGTGTCAATTTGTGATCTGATATATTGGATCCAGAACAAGTTTCAAAAAGGATATGGCACCAACTAGTGTAGGACTAGGGTTCCAGGGCCCCACTTTTCAGCTACGTGCAAATGTGACATTATCCTCAATCACAAATTTATATAACACTGAGCTGGGTAGATTGTTAAATGAATAAGATTCTGACTTCGTATGTATACGGTAAAGTAAATCAACTGTATTGTGCCAAGTACTGCTCATTTAAGAATGGTGACCCACTCTTGCACAGGGGCCCACCGGAGGTTTCTCCTATGCTCCTGTGGGCCAGTCGGAGCCTGGCACCAGGTGTGACCTTCACTGTTTTTCTAAAACAAAGTGACAAGAGATTGGAAAATGCTGAGGAGCAATAAAAAGACAGAGTAGCATGACACATATTTAGCACCAATGCTAAATAATGTAAACTATGTGCCCCCCCCAGGTCAGACATTATATCCTCTCGATATCTGATTCTCTGCCTGCAGGTGTTTTTCTGACCACTTGCTTACAAAGATACTTTCCATTCCCCTGTATATTGTAATACAGAATAATCATAAAGATGTTTAAATGTAATATTATATTAAATGATGTTAATACAAACAAACTTAATACTTTAAAGTATAAATACTAAAAAAATACATAGAATTAAATAAAAAAACATTGGTCAAACTAATGGACATGTAGCTCTCTTCTTCATTAGAATTTGCTTACCTGCAAAAATTGCCAGGAGAACCACAAAAGTGATCAGTGCAACAAAAAACTTCATTTTGGTTCTTCCCTCTCCTCTGGACGCTTATTTAGGAATGAATATCACTTATGAAGAATTAGACCTCTTAAAGACTCAACGTCAGCTAAAATCCCACCTCCCTTCCCTGGCTGGAGCTTTTTCTCTGGTGCTCAGGAGTTTGGGAATACGTGCAAAGATTTTAGGAATTTGTTTAGTATGTGTAACGTTTCCAGTCGGTCGCAAATTACTTGCCACTTAAATAAGTTTAGGGTGTAGTTTATGCTTCCTTCTTTTAGGTAAATGCTTCCAATTCGTTTTTACTAAATCTAAGGAAAGTATGAAAGTCTTTACTCTACACATGTTCTGTGATTTAACATGTAACATATGATGCAGTGATCACGGGTAGCACGGGTAGCACACAGTACTGATGGAAACACAATTATTAGTGTAGAGTCATAGGCGAAAGTGTTGAATAGATAGGCGTGTGCACAGCTTTTGTAGGTGCCAGACTAGATTCCCACACCATTAACATATATTAAAGGGACTCTGTCACCCGAATTTGGCGGGACTGGTTTTGGGTCATATGGGCGGAGTTTTCGGGTGTTTTATTCACCCTTTCCTTACCCGCTGGCTGCATGCTGGCTGCAATATTGGATTGAAGTTCATTCTCTGTCCTCCATAGTACACGCCTGCGCAAAGCAATCTTGCCTTATGCAGGCATGTACTACGGAGGACAGAGAATGAACTTCAATCCAATATTGCAGCCAGCATGCAGCCAGCGGGTAAGGAAAGGGTGAATCAAACACCCGAAAACTCCGCCCATATGACCCAAAACCAGTCCCGCCAAATTCAGGTGACAGGTTCCCTTTAAGAGCCTCGGCAATCAACTTAAGTGATCAGATAATTTAATGTTGTCCACACTAGTAGTAAGCAAAACGTTTCGGTCTTACATCAGACCTTCATCGGTTACAGAACAAAGTAAGGTTATTAGATCAGGTGGACCAATAATCTTGGTTGGAGATCACTAGATCATTAAACGTTCCGTGACATGAAAAAGTGGGGCAAGGGTTGTCAGACCTGTGCATATATAGGGTTAAGTGCAACGTGCCTCAGTGGCACGTGCGGACACGGTATCCACCGCTGGTCCTAGGCGAAAGTGTTGGCACCAGTGAACGAAAATATTAAAATCTCTAAGCCCCCAGTCAAGGGGGTCCTCCCCCTGTCCTTCCCTCTCAAGCATATTTCCAGTGAGGAAGAAAACAGCTGACAGTTTGAATCTCCTAGACTCAGATTAGTATAATGGACATAATGGAGCAGGAAATCTCACTTTTAACATGCAGGAGCTCATGTTAGGACAAAAAGACCACAGTAGTACCAAAGAGGATGTCTTTTGTACATAGATAAAGAGTTGTAGTTTGGACAGGTAATTGAGACAGGAGACCTCTTTTCAGAGGGCTGGAAAACAATAGGGTACCTGTGTTTACAGGTAAATAGCAAAGTGAAAGTGTCTTTGTTCCCAGGAAATGCATTTTGAATTCAAATGACACTGTTTTCCTGCAAGGGAAATGCTACAATAGCCAGTCCAGACTTTATGTCTCTGAAAAAAAATTATGAATATTGGAGTTTCATCTCTGAGTAACAGTAAAATCCCAATAAAAAACATGGCAGTGATCTCAAACTGGTGCAATCCTCCTGAGAGAAGCTTTGCATAAGTTGGGAATTTCATGAAATTCTGAGGGGCCGAGTACAACCCACAACCCGGCACCACGTGAGGTCATCACTCAGATGATGATAAAAGGTCATGCCGAATTATGATCTTGGAACCTGTAGAGAAATATACTTCTGCGTATACGTGATTCCCATCTGATGGATGTTCTTCAAACAAAGTGCTCTCCTTCGCTAGGCTGAATCATATCTGTGATCGGTGTAGTTTCTTTTATTTTATCCATTTTACTTTATGTAACTGTATATGCTGTATTGTTTTGTCCCCTTTGTAGAATCTTTTGTATCTGTTTTTATAAACACTATAGTTTTGGATTAAATATAAAATGTAATAGTTGTTTCTTTTGTTCTGTAAACTACACTCCTGAAAGCTATATGCTACCAGAACCAGGCAACCAGTCAGCCTGTATAAATGACTGGTGATGGCAGCGTTCGCAGTGACTGTATCCGGGGTATAAGCATATATTCCATGTTTTGGATTCTGAGGTGTATATACTATAGGCTCACTGCTAGCTTCCCGATAACCGGCCTTTTTAGTTGAAACAACAACCTGCAGCCTCCTCTGTTGATCGTCGGTCCATCGCATAGTTGTCTAGATGATAGGGGGCAGCAGAGAGCCATTCACCCCCAAGCTTCTTTCACATGTCTGTGTCTCTGGTACAAGTGGTTCACACGTACTGGAGACACCGACACACATAGTGTTTGTGTGCCCCACACATAGACATGTCCGTTTTTTACCATAAGCACGGACCGCAAATCACCCCGTACACGTGCACATGGAGAACACACATGGATGTCATCTGGGTGACACGCATCGGCGTCAGGGAAGAAGCGTTACAGTAAGCGCTGTTCCCCGGCGCCGGGTGCTGAAGACGGCTCTCATCATTCTCCCCTGCTCTGCCGGCAAACGGCGCAAGCAGAGAATGATGATGAGTTATATTCAAGTCAGAACGATGACAGCAGGTGGGGGCTTCTGGGACTATTACTCCCATCAACTTGCACCTGCTGCCGCTAATAACAGTGACAGCAGGAGCGGATGATAAGGGTATTCCTCACCCGCCGCCTGCGCTATAATTTAATAATGAAAAACCCAGCGTGTGTTCCCCGTATTTTCTATAACCAGTCAGGCAAAACTCACAGCTGGGGGCTGCAACCCTCAGCTGTCAGCTTCAGCAAGGCTGGTTATCAAGAATAGAAGGGTCCCCACATTTTTTTTAAATTATTTAAGTAAATAATTTAAAAAAAAACTGCATATCCCCATTTTTAACAGCCAGCCTTGCTAAAGCTCATAGCTGAGGGCTGGTATTCTCAGGCTGGTAAGGGGCCATGGATATAGGCCCCACCAGCCTAAAAAGAGCAGCCCACAGCTGCCCAGAAAAGGCAAATCTATTAGATGACGCTTTGCCCAGCTCTTCCCACTTGCCCTGTATCGGTGGCAAGTGGAGTTAATATTTGTGGGGTTGATGTCACCTTTGTATTGTCAGATGACATCAAGTCCACAGCTTAGTAATGGCGAGGTGTCTATAAGACACCTATCCATTACTAATCCTATACTTATATGGTAAATAAAGACAGCCAGAATAAAGTATTTTATTAAAATAAAACAAAACACACTTTTCCTTTTTTATTTAAAAATAACAAACACAGTTATACTCACCTAACGTCTATTCCACCGAAGCCCTCGTTCTCCTGTAATAAACCAAAAATAAAAAAATAATATCCCTCACCTGTTGGTCATTCTGTCCCACGCCGTAATCCATGTCTGGGATATAAATAGTTTTCAACCTGGACGGTGTCAAGATGCGACCGTCCAGGCTGAGAACCACTAGTGACTGAACTGCTGCGAGCGGAGCGTCAGTGACGTCATCGAGGTTCCTAGCCAGGCTGAACTGTGGTGACCTCAAGACCATGGGAAAATGCCAGTGATGAGGTCATCTTAGTTCAAGCTTAGTGTCTTCACAGCAGATCACTGCAAGAATTTCTGTGATCTAGAGTAGAAAATTATGAATATTGGAGTTTGTGTAGATCTGATAGTGATGGGCATACATTTTCAGCTACAGGAGGAATCGGGGAAGAAAATGCATGTTTGTTCATAACTGTGACACCTGCCTATAAGCCCCAAATCAATAGTGGCCATATAACTGACACCAGTTATGCAATATTTGATCTCTGGGTAACACCAATAAAAAATATGGCGGAGATCATAAACTTCTGCGATCATCCGGAGAGCATTTATCGCATAAGATGAGAATTTCATCAAATTTTGAGGGGCTGAGAAGGATCCACGACCTTGCCCACGTGAGGTAATCAAGGGGGGGGGGGTGTGGGTGTAACTCAGTTGTTCATAAAAGGTCAAGCCGAATCCAGTAGAGAGATACACTTCTCTGTATGCAGGATTACCGTCTGATGGACATTCTGTCTGACATGTCCCTAATGTGTCCCAAAATCAGGTGAGTACATTGAAATGTTATTGAGGTATACAATCTCAAATTTGCCCAAAAGATGACAGATAAAATTTGATTTGATTGATAAAATTTGAAAAACGGCGGATCAGTCAAATCAAATGGCATGATCAGGTTTTCGAAAAGCCCTTCAGGGATGTTAAACGCTGTTTCCCACTCATCCCTTTCCCTGATTCTAATTAGATTATAGGCCACCCTGAAGGTCCAATTTGGAGAACCATTTTGCCCCAACAATCTGATTAAACAAATCTGGGATGAGCAGAAGGGGATAAGGATCTCAGATGGTGTGGAGAAACTGGGTCAGTGGGTGCTCTCATTTGCTGGCCTGACTGCTTTTAGCAAGACTGCATGGACCAGGGTTTATACTACTGAACGACCACTCTATCTCCCCGTGGGCAATACACTACACAGACAACACAGGGTTAGGGTAAAACAGTGTGGCAAAATTTACTGAACCACAACACCCAATAGCAAACAGAACAATCCCAGCAATTACCCCCAAGATAGTGCACAGTACAGGGTCTCACCCTTCCACTGACATGCCTAGATTTTGGTAAATGTTACGTCAGAGCTCCCAGGGTCGCTATTCCACCTGTGATACACACACAAAGAGATATCGACAAGCGTAGGGAGATGACAGAGAACAGTCCATAGAGTCCGTACAAGGTCCAAAGCCAGTTGACATGACGTCAGAGCTCCCAGGGTCGCTATACCACCTGTGATACACACACAGAGAAGAGGTAACGACAAGCGTTGGGAGATGACCGCGAACAGTCCATAGAGTCCATACAAGGTTTAAAGCCAGTTGACACGAGAGTCACCACCTGGCTTTAAAGCCAGTTGACACGAGTCACCACCTGGCTTATCCAACCATCTCCATGGAATCAGGTGACCAGCAGGTCCCAAAGCCTGGCTTTCTCCAAACATATCCATGGTTCAGAGATGGTAACTGGCTCAGATCTGTGTACTTCCAAAAGGAGCCAAAAACCCCTAGGTTGATTCCTATAGAATCATAGTTCCTTGTCCCTCGTGATGGTGCCATGATGTATTGGCTGCAGTCCTCTCTCTCGTCCATTGGGTGTTTTGCAGAATGTCCGGCTGGTAGCTCTGTGTTTATGAGATCTGCTCTATGAGTCTTTTTATACCCGAGGCCTGTAAGCTATTTTTAGAAATACCCAGTGTCCTTCAGTCCCCCTGACAGCCTTTCCTTATCTACCTTCGAAGTCAACAAACTGGTTACAGAATACAATACACATTTAGCATATCAGCACACAATAAACAAAGATGAACACATACTATGTACAAGTCACTATTACAGACTAAGGGTGCCGTCTCACAGTGGCACTTTGGTCGCTATGACGGCACGATCCGTGACGCTCCAGCATCGCACCATTATCGCTCCAGCGTCGTAGACTGCGGTCACACTTCGCAATGCACGACGCTGGAGCGATAATTTCATGACGTGTTTGCGATGTAGAAGCTGTTGGTTACTATGCGCACATCGTATACAATATCGTGCACACCTTTGTTACACGATGCGATCATGCCGCCACAGCGGGACACTTAACGACGAAAGAAAGTTTCAAATGATCTGCTACGACGTACGATTCTCAGCGGGGTCCCTGATCGCAGTAGCGTGTCAGACACAGCGAGATCGTAAGTATATCGCTGGAACGTCACGAATCGTGCCGTCGTAGCGATCAAAATGCCACTGTGTGACGGTACCTACACAGTATGTTAAATAGTATATCAGTTTGCAAGTCGGTCTTCTTGATGCACATGACATAAACACTTAAATCCACAAGCCAATATACAGTTAAAAAGTCAATTCTTTTTGGTTTGCAATAACATAGTCTTCTGGGTAATTAAGATATACTCTGGTTTCTTCACAGATGGTAATCCGATTTAACTCACAAAAATCCATATAAGGACACAGACTTCCAGCTGTTTGTCTTTTTTTTACAAAAAAGAAACCTGCAGCAACGGGGGAAGAGGAAGGTCTGACGTGTCCCTTCATGGAACAGTCATAAGTCAGATGAGGAGGCAATTCCTGGCACCCCTCTTCAGAGAACACCTCCTCAAAACTGGACAGAAAAGAGGGTAGAGTTTTGGTGGAAACGGAAGGGAGAGGTATTAAGACAGTTATTCAAACAGAAATCACTCCATTTTTCCCTCACCCTAGACTGCCAAACTACAACTGGGTTATGCGTAACTAACCACTGGAGATCCAGTACAATAGGAGTAGGAAGACCTTCAAGCACATAGAAAGAAATGTGTTCTTTATGAAGGACCTTAATGTGAAGGCCTAAATTATGAACCACCTGTGTGAAACACCCCTGACCAGAATCAATAGAAAATATGGGGATGTGTTATGCCAGAACACAAGAGAAGCCATGAGTCCGGCCAAACTGTCCATCCACCATATTGGCCACTGCCCCACAATCCAAGAAAATATCTTTTACTTTTTTTTATATAGCGCTAACATATTCTGCAGCACTTTACAGTTTGCACAGATTATCATCGCTGTCCCCAATGGGGCTCACAATCTAAATTCCCTATCAGTATGTCCTTGGAATGTGAGAGGAAACCAGAGTACCTGGAGGAAACCCACGCAAACTCAACATCTGCAAGGACAACATCTGCAAGGAGTCTATTAGATGCTCCAATTCTGGAGCTTTGCCCTGTTCTTCCCACTTGCCCTGTAGTGGTGGCAAGTGGGGTAATGAGGGGTTAATGTCACCTTCCTATTGTAAGGTGACATTAAGCCGTCTTAGTAATGGAGAGGCGTCAATAAGACACCTCTCCATTACTATATGTAATATAGTTCCATTCCTATAGTTGTTAAAGGGTTAATCAAACACATCACACAGTAAGAAAAAAGTCTTTTAATGAAATCAATATACACAATTTTTCCATCTTTATTAGTCTGCCATTCCAAGCGAAGCCCTCAATCTCCTGGAAAAAAATGTCAAAATAATAAACCAACAATATATGCCAGCTGATTTTCCCACGCTGAAAAGTTCATTTTAGTTCAGGCCGGCAGGGGGCGCAGCTTCAGTGATGTCACCGCTAGTCACTGAAGCTCCGCTCCCTCCATTTCATTCTTTCACCAGTAGTTTACAGCCGGGGCGGTCGCATTAGCAGCACTCCCGGTTGTAAACTGTACATTCCCCAGATATGGATTACAGCGTGGGACTGACTGTACACTGGACAGGTATGGGCTTTTCTTTCATTCACTGTCACCTGCTTGCGCTGCTGCCGGCAGAGCAGGGGACAACGGACCACACGCTGGGGAACAGCGCTTACAGTAGCGCTGCTTCCCCGGTGGCTGTCCATGCACACTGAGGACAGTGTGCACTGTTCTTTGTGTGCATGTGTGGCACGTTTTGCAGCCCGTGTGTTAGGGTAAAAACGGACATGTCTCTGTGTTGGGTAAAAACGGACATGTCTGTTTTGCACATGGTCCGTGAAAACACGTTGACATGTGCATAGACCCATTCATTTGAAAACTGTCACTACACGTACCAGAGACACTGACGTGTGAAACCGGCCTAAGCTGCACTCACACATACGGATCCCTTACGTTAATAGATGTCGGACTAGATCCAGTCCTTGTGCTGTCTGGTTATTGGGCAGCACACCGACACTGTGCACATGTGTGACTGCAGCCTTCATGCTGCCCCCCACATATTCCACCTAAGATTTTTCCCTTTGGGGTGGGAGGCAGCTAGGTCTTCTGATGGGGGTCCCCATGATTTCTGTGAAGCCATGCATCATCATCCTCCTCTTCTCCTCCGTCCCCGCTTCCTGATCGGTCATGTGACCCGCACATCATGTGACTCTTACGTCATCGCCCTCGCAGCCCGTGCAGCATCTGCCCAGCAGTGACTGTCGGAAGCGGTGGAGTTTCCGTTGCTGACAGATGTCGTGACCGCGGTGTCAGCCATGGACGAGGCGGCGGGCGGGGAGCGCGGCCTGAGCCTGGCGGTGTGGACGGTGTGCGCCGTCACCATCCCCGTGCTCATCACCCTGTGGTGCAGTGTGCGCCGCTCTCGGCGGAGGAGGCTGGCGGAGGACGGCAGGCACAGCTGGCAGGACACGGACCTCTTCGGCAGACCCACGTACTGCTCCGTGTGCGAGCTGCACATCCTGCGGGGGGCCTGCTGCCTGTGCTGCGGCGTGTGCGCGGACGAGCCGTGCGTGCGGAGAGCCGGCCAGCGCTTCCCGTGCAAGGAGGTGATGGGGCGCGGCGGCATCGGCCACCACTGGGTCCGCGGCAACGTGCCCCTGTGCAGCCAGTGCGTGGTGTGCGGGCAGCAGTGCGGGAGCCAGCCCAAGCTGTGCGACTCCAGGTGTGTGCTCTGCGGGGGAGGACTACACGGCCCAGCATGCTGGTTACATAACGCGTACATGTGACGTCCCCTTCTCCACCATTATTACTACAGATGGTCTCAGCACCCATCCGCCACCTTGGTAATCCTTGGCTGATGGATGACATCTCCGCCACCTGCGGTTCTTCTTTTAATTACCCGGCTTAGCGCAATGTCACATGCTTCATGTCAGTGGGGACATCGGGGGAGGGGCAGGGGTGGATCTCCGGGCCCCCACCCATTGGACATATCCAGGGCCTACAAGTCAATACTCATCTACTCTACTTGTAATGATATTAGATAATACCGTAGAGAACAACAAAGACCTTGCTCCCTGCATTGCTGCCTACAGCGCTCCCTGGGTTACTGCCTACGGCGCTCCCTACGTTGCCGCCTACAGGGCTCCCTACGTTGCCGCCTACAGGGCTCCCTACGTTGCCGCCTACAGGGCTCCCTACGTTGCCGCCTACAGGGCTCCCTACGTTGCCGCCTACAGGGCTCCCTACGTTGCCGCCTACAGGGCTCCCTACGTTGCCGCCTACAGGATTCCCTACGTTGCCGCCTACAGGGCTCCCTACGTTGCCGCCTACAGGATTCCCTACGTTGCCGCCTACAGGGCTCCCTACGTTGCCGCCTACAGGGCTCCCTACGTTGCCACCTACAGCGTTCCCTACGTTGCCGCCTACAGGGCTCCCTACGTTGCCGCCTACAGGGCTCCCTACGTTGCCGCCTACAGGGCTCCCTACGTTGCCGCCTACAGGGCTCCCTACGTTGCCGCCTACAGGATTCCCTACGTTGCCGCCTACAGGGCTCCCTACGTTGCCGCCTACAGGATTCCCTACGTTGCCGCCTACAGGGCTCCCTACGTTGCCGCCTACAGGGCTCCCTACGTTGCCACCTACAGCGTTCCCTACGTTGCCGCCTACAGGGCTCCCTACGTTGCCGCCTTACTGCCTACAGCGCTCCCTACGTTGCTGCCTCCAGGGCTCCCTGCGTTGCTGCCTACAGCGCTACCTGCGTTGCCGCCTGCAGGGCTCCCTGCGTTGCTCCCTACGTTGCTGCCTACAGCGCTCCCTACGTTACTGCCTGCAGCGTTCCCTACGTTACTGCCTGCAGCGTTCCCTACGTTACTGCCTGCAGCGCTCCCTACTTTACTGCCTGCAGCGCTCCGTGCGTTCCTACATTATGGGGCAGATTGTACCATCTTCGTGTTGTATAATAATTGTCTATTCTGTTGCTATAGGTGTATCTGGTGTCAGCGGACCGTTCATGATGACTGCATGGGAGGTCATCTAAAGACGGAGAACTGTGATCTCGGAGAATTTAGAAATCTCATCATTCCTTCAAACTATCTGTGGGCTGTTAAACAGCTGAAACGGAGCAAAAGTGTCGATTATATGAAGGTGAAACCGACTTTATCCATTTTGTTTCAATCATTATATTCAGCAACAGGAAGAAAAAAAAAATCACTAGAATCATTCACCTTTATTAAATATGTATTCACACTATGATGTACTCTTAACCCCTTCAAGACCCAGCCTATTTTGACCTTAAAGACCTTGCCGTTTTTTGCAATTCTGACCAGTGTCCCTTTATGAGGTAATAACTCAGGAACGCTTCAACGGATCCTAGCGGTTCTGAGATTGTTTTTTCGTGACATATTGGGCTTCATGTTAGTGGTAAATTTAGGTCAATAAATTCTGCATTTATTTGTGATAAACACGGAAATTTGGCGAAAATTTTGAAAATTTCGCAATTTTCACATTTTGAATTTTTATTCTGTTAAACCAGAGAGATATGTGACACAAAATAGTTAATAAATAACATTTCCCACATGTTTACTTTACATCAGCACAATTTTGGAAACAAAATTTTTTTTTGTTAGGAAGTTATAAGGGTTAAAATTCGACCAGCGATTTGTCATTTTTACAACGAAATTTACAAAACCATTTTTTTTAGGGACCACCTCACATTTGAAGTCAGTTTGAGGGGTCTATATGGCTGAAAATACCCAAAAGTGACACCATTCTAAAAACTGCACCCCTCAAGGTACTCAAAACCACATTCAAGAAGTTTATTAACCCTTCAGGTGCTTCACAGCAGCAGAAGCAACATGGAAGGAAAAAATGAACATTTAACTTTTTAGTCACAAAAATTATCTTTTAGCAACAATTTTTTTATTTTCCCAATGGTAAAAGGAGAAACTGAACCACGAAAGTTGTTGTCCAATTTATCCTGAGTACGCTGATACCTCATATGTGGGGGTAAACCACTGTTTTGGCGCACGGCAGGGCTTGGAAGGGAAGGAGCGCCATTTGACTTTTTGAATCAAAAATTGGCTCCACTCTTTAGCGGACACCATGTCACGTTTGGAGAGCCCCCGTGTGCCTAAAAATTGGAGCTCCCCCACAAGTGACCCCATTTTGGAAACTAGACGCCCCAAGGAACTTATCTAGATGCATAGTGAGCACTTTGAACCCCCAGGTGCTTCACAAATTGATCCGTAAAAATGAAAAAGTACTTTTTTTTCACAAAAAAATTCTTTTAGCCTCAATTTTTTCATTTTCACATGGGCAACAGGATAAAATGGATCCTAAAATGTGTTGGGCAATTTCTCCTGAGTACACCAATACCTCACATGTGGAGGTAAACCACTGTTTGGGCACATGGTAAGGCTCGGAAGGGAAGGAGCGCCATTTGACTTTTTGAATGAAAAATTATTTCCATCGTTAGCGGACACCATGTCGCGTTTGGATAGCTCCTGTGTGCCTAAACATTGGCGCTCCCCCACAAGTGACCCCATTTTGGAAACTAGACCCCCCAAGGAACTAATTTAGATGCCTAGTGAGCACTTTAAACCCTCAGGTGCTTCACAAATTGATCTGTAAAAATGAAAAAGTACTTTTTTTTCACAAAAAAATTCTTTTCGCCTCAATTTTTTCATTTTCACATGGGCAGTAGGATAAAATGGATCATAAAATTTGTTGGGCAATTTCTCCCGAGTACGCCGATACCTCATATGTGGGGGTAAACCACTGTTTGGGCACTCGGCAGGGCTCGGAAGAGAAGGCGCGCCATTTGACTTTTTGAATGGAAAATTAGCTCCAATTGTTAGCGGACACCATGTCGCGTTTGGAGAGCCCCTGTGTGCCTAAACATTGGAGCTCCCGCACAAGTGACCCCATTTTGGAAACTAGACCCCCCAAGGAACTTATCTAGATGCATATTGAGCACTTTAAACCCCCAGGTGCTTCACAGAAGTTTATAACGCAGAGCCATGAAAATAAAAAATAATTTTTCTTTCCTCAAAAATGATTTTTTAGCCTGGAATTTCCTATTTTGCCAAGGATAATAGGAGAAATTGGACCCCAAATATTGTTGTCCAGTTTGTCCTGAGTACGCTGATACCCCATATGTGGGGGTAAACCACTGTTTGGGCGCACGGCAGGGCTCGGAAGGGATGGCACGCCATTTGGCTTTTTAAATGGAAAATTAGCTCCAATCATTAGCGGACACCATGTCACGTTTGGAGAGCCCCTGTGTGCCTAAACATTGGAGATCCCCCAGAAATGACACCATTTTAGAAACTAGACCCCCAAAGGAACTAATCTAGATGTGTGGTGAGGACTTTGAACCCCCAAGTGCTTCACAGAAGTTTATAACGCAGAGCCATGAAAAAAAAAAAAAAAATTATTTTCTCAAAAATGATCTTTTAGCCTACAATTTTTTATTTTCCCAAGGGTAACAGGAGAAATTTGACCCCAAAAGTTGTTGTCCAGTTTCTCCTGAGTACGCTGATACCCCATATGTGGGGGTAAATCACTGTTTGGGCACATGCCGGGGCTCGGAAGTGAAGTAGTGACGTTTTGAAATGCAGACTTTGATGGAATGCTCTGTGGGCGTCACGTTGCGTTTGCAGAGCCCCTGATGTGGCTTAACAGTAGAAACCCCCCACAAGTGACCCCATTTTGGAAACTAGACCCCCAAAGGAACTTATCTAGATGTGTGGTGAGCACTTTGAACCCCCAAGTGCTTCATAGAAGTTTATAATGCAGAGCCGTGAAAATAATAAATACGTTTTCTTTCCTCAAAAATAATTATTTAGCCCAGAGTTTTTTATTTTTCCCAAGGGTAACAGGAGAAATTTGACCCCAATATTTGTTGTCCAGTTTCTCCTGAGTACGGTGATACCCCATATGTGGGGGTAAACTACTGTTTGGGCACATGCCGGGGCTTGGAATTGAAGTAGTGACGTTTTGAAATGCAGACTTTGATGGAATGCTCTGCGGGCGTCACGTTGCGTTTGCAGAGCCCCTGATGTGCCTAAACAGTAGAAACCCCCCACAAGTGACCCCATTTTGGAAACTAGACCCTGAAAGGAACTTATCTAGATGTGTGGTGAGCACTTTGAACCCCCAAGTGCTTCATAGAAGTTTATAATGCAGAGCCGTGAAAATAATAAATACGTTTTCTTTCCTCAAAAATAATTATTTAGCCCAGAATTTTTTATTTTCCCAAGGGTTACAGGAGAAATTGGACCCCAAAAGTTGTTGTCCAGTTTCTCCTGAGTACGCTGATACCCCATATGTGGGGGTAAACCACTGTTTGGGCACACGTCGGGGCTCAGAAGGGAAGTAGTGACTTTTGAAATGCAGACTTTGATGGAATGGTCTGCGGGTGTCACGTTGCGTTTGCAGAGCCCCTGGTGTGCCTAAACAGTAGAAACCCCCCACAAGTGACCCCATTTTAGAAACTAGACCCCCCAAGGAACTTATCTAGATATGTGGTGAGCACTTTGAACCCCCAAGTGCTTCACAGACGTTTACAACACAGATCCGTGAAAATAAAAAATCATTTTTCTTTCCTCAAAAATTATGTTTTAGCAAGCATTTTTTTAGATTCACAAGGGTAACAGGAGAAATTGGACCCCAGTAATTGTTGCGCAGTTTGTCCTGAGTATGCTGGTACCCCATATGTGGGGGTAAACCACTGTTTGGGCACACGTCAGGGCTCGGAAGTGAGGGAGCACCATTTGACTTTTTGAATACGAGATTGGCTGGAATCAATGGTGGCGCCATGTTGCGTTTGGAGACCCCTGATGTGCCTAAACAGTGGTAACCCCTCAATTCTAACTCCAACACTAACCCCAACACACCCCTAACCCTAATCCCAACTGTAGCCATAATCCTAATCACAACCCTAACCCCAACACACCCCTAACCACAACACTAATTCCAACCCTAACCCTAAGGCTATGTGCCCACGTTGCGGATTCGTGTGAGATATTTCCGCACCATTTTTGAAAAATCTGCGGGTAAAAGGCACTGTGTTTTACCTGCGGATTTTCCGCGGATTTCCAGTGTTTTTTGTGCGGATTTCACCTGCGGATTCCTATTGAGGAACAGGTGTAAAACGCTGCGGAATCCGCACAAAGAATTCACATGCTGCGGAAAATACAACGCAGCGTTCCCGCGCGGTATTTTCCGCATCACGGGCACAGCGGATTTGGTTTTTCATATGTTTACATGGTACTGTAAACCTGATGGAACACTGCTGCGAATCCGCAGCCAAATCCGCACCGTGTGCACATAGCCTAATTCTAAAGGTATGTGCACACGCTGCGGAAAACGCTGCGGATCCGCAGCAGTTTCCCATGAGTGTACAGTTCAATGTAAACCTATGGGAAACAAAAATCGCTGTGCCCATGCTGCGGAAAAACTGCACGGAAACGCAGCGGTTTACATTCCGCAGCATGTCACTTCTTTGTGCGGATTCCGCAGCGGTTTTACAACTGCTCCAATAGAAAATCGCAATTGTAAAACCGCAGTGAAATGCGCAGAAAAAAACGCGGTAAATCCGCCATAAATCCGCAGCGGTTTAGCACTGCAGATTTATCAAATCCGCAGCGGAAAAATCCGCAGAGGACCAGAATACGTGTGCACATTCCTAACCCTAACCCTAACCCTAGCCCTAACCCTAACCCTACCCCTAACCCTACCCCTACCCCTAACCCTACCCCTACCCCTAACCCTACCCCTAACCCTACCCCTAACCCTAACCCTACCCCTAACCCTAACCCTATTCTAACATTAGTGGAAAAAAAAAAATTTCTTTATTTTTTTATTGTCCCTACCTATGGGGGTGACAAAGGGGGGGGGGGGGTCATTTATTATTTTTTTTATTTTGATCACTGAGATAGATTATATCTCAGTGATCAAAATGCACTTTGGAACGAATCTGCCGGCCGGCAGATTCGGCGGGCGCACTGCACATGCGCCCGCCATTTTGGAAGATGGCGGCGCCCGGGAGAAGACGGACGGGACCACGGCTGGATCGGTAAGTATGATAGGGTGGGGGGGGGACCACGGGGGGGGGATCGGAGCACGGGGGGGGGGATCGGAGCACGGGGGGGGGAATCGGAGCGCGGGAGGGGTGGAACGGAGCGCGGGGGGCGTGGAACGGAGCACGGGGGGGCTGGAATGGAGCACGGGGGGGTGGAACGGAGCACGGGGGGGGTGGATCGGAGTGCAGGGGGGGTGATTGGAGCACGGGGGGGTGATTGGAGCACGGGGGGAGCGGACACGAGCACGGGGGGGAGCGGAGCACAGGGCGGAGGGGAGCCGGAGCAGTGTACCGGCCAGATCGGGGGGGTGGGGGGGCGATCGGAGGGGTGGGGTGGGGGCACACTAGTATTTCCAGCCATGGCCGATGATATTTCAGCATCGGCCATGGCTGGATTGTAATATTTCACCCGTTATAATGGGTGAAATATTACAAATCGCTCTGATTGGCAGTTTCACTTTCAACAGCCAATCAGAGCGATCGTAGCCACGAGGGGGTGAAGCCACCCCCCCTGGGCTAAACTACCACTCCCCCTGTCCCTGCAGATCGGGTGAAATGGGAGTTAACCCTTTCACCCGATCTGCAGGGACGCGATCTTTCCATGACGCCGCATAGGCGTCATGGGTCGGATTGGCACCGACTTTCATGACGCCTACGTGGCGTCAAAGGTCGGGAAGGGGTTAATGGATCCCGGCATAAAAAGCCCAAACAGATCAAGACGCCTGTTATCTTTGCTGAATCAGGATGTACTAGGCAGATGTAGCAGCGCTGAGTTGTCTGTCACAAAGCACACTATATACAGTGGAAAAATAAGTATTTGATACACTGCTGATTTTCTAAGTTTTCCCCCCTACAAATAATGGAGAGGTCTGTAATTTATCATAGATACACTTCAGCTGTGAGAGACAGAATCTTCAAGCAAGATCCAGAAAATCACATTGTATGATTACATAATTAATTTACATTTTATTGCGTGAAATAAGTATTTGATACAATAGAAAAACAGAACTTAATTCCTGAGAAACGTCAGGGATCAGCCCAGAACTACACTGGAGGACCTGGTCAATGACCTGAAGAGAGCTGGGACTACAGTCTTAAATATTACCATTAGTAACACACTACGCCGTCATGGATTAAAATCCTGCAGAGCATGCAAGATCCCGCTGCTCACACCAGCACCTGTCTAGGCCCATTTGAAGTTCCACATGACCATATTGTTGATCCAGAGGAAGCATGGGAGAAGGTCATGTGGTCAGATGAGACCAAAAGAGAACTTTTTGGTATCAACTCTACTCTACGTGTTTGGAGGAAGAAGACTGAGTACAACCACAAGATCACCATCCCAACTGTGAAGCGTGGTGGAGGAAACATCATACTTTGGGGGTGCTTTTCTACAAAGGGGACAGGACGATTGCATCATATTGAAGGGAACATGGATGGGGTCATGTATCGTGAGATTTTGGCCAACAACCTCCTTCCCTTAGCAAGAGCGTTGAAGATGGGTCGTGGCTGTGTCTTCCAGCTTGACAATAACTTAAAAAACACAGCCAGGGCAACTATGGAATGGCTCCGTAAGAAGCATTTCAATTTCCTAGAATGGCCTAGCCAGTCTCCAGACCTGAACCCAATAAAAAAATCTTTGGAGGGAACTGAAACTTAATGTTGCCCAGTGACAGCCCCCAAACTTGAAAGATCTGGAGAAGATCAGTATGGAGGAGTGGGCCAAAATCCCTGCTGCGGTGTGTGCAAGCTTGGTCAAGAACTTCAGGAAACATGGATTTTGTAATTGCGAACAAAGGTTTCTGTACCAAATATTAAGTTCCGTTTTTCTATTGTATCAAATATTTCATGCAATAAAATACAAATTATGTTAAAATCATACATTTCGATTTTGTTTTTATTTTTAGATGCTGTCTCACAGTTGAAGTGTACATACAATAAAAATCAGTCCTCTCCATTCTTTCTAGGTGGGAACACTTGCACAATATATATAGTCTCCTTGAGGCCACGTTCAGTATTTGGTCCGTATTTTACCTCAGTATTTGTAAGCCAAAACCAGGAGTGGGACAGTCAGAGGAAAAGTATAATAGAAACACGTCACCACTTCTGTATTTATCACCCACTCCTGGTTTTGGCTTACAGATACTGTAAAAGTAAAATACTGACCAAATACTCAGGGTGAATGGGGCCTATGGATCAGTCGGACCTCTGTATGATTCCGCTCCCAAAACGAACCAGTCCAGATAGCCCAATGCAACATGCCAGTTGTAAAGATAAGAAAAACCGCCCATACAAGGTGACTTATTGGAGTAGTAAAGTGTCCCATCCTGACTGGATTCACCTCAGAAAGCTGGAGGGACCATAGGTGTGCTCGTTGTAGCTCCTTCAATTTGTGGAGTCATGTAGTTTCCCCTTAGCTAGTAAGGAAAGTGTAGACAACAGGAGGTTCCATACTGAGGACTCCAGACCCTGTCACTGCGGGCTGGGCATCCAAGGGTGGAATAGCGTGTGATGGTATCGGGGTAACATTAGCTTTATCCTCTAGATATGTCCTGCAGCAGGAGGTGGTGAAGGGGGTGGTATTATGGGTATGTTCGGCTCCTAAACACCAGCTCCTAGCAGTTGCGATAAGGCTATATAGTTAGTTTCCAGGCTTTGCGTGTATCAATAATCCCCATCGTGAGGCTGATAAACTAAGAGAAGTGAAATATAACCCACAAATAATACCACTGAAACTAAGTTATACAGCTGACAAATGTCTGATATTTGGTGGGGTAGATACTGGAATGTATGAGCTCCTGATGGGTATGATGTCACATGGGGGTACCTACCAGGAGCCCATACATTCTACCCACATAATGAGCCTGATGAGCCTTCTTTGCAGCAGAGCTTTTCAGGTCATTTGCATATAAGAAAAGCATGGATTTCTAAAGAACTTTTCATCGGATCGCAGATATGAAGGTGTTGTCGTGTTCGTCTTATGACTTGCGTACCCGTATAGATGGCCTAGGAGGGTTGATTTTACTCATAGATTCCCTTTAACCCAGGTGAAAGACACAGTTTGCATGAAGTCCCTTCATCAGGACAGAATGTTCAGGAGATGACCATTCATATGTGGACACATCTGGTTGCTCTAGTCTGTCGTCCTGTGGGCTAGCATTCATTTGGGTCCTCTCACTCACTCGGTATGAGTATTCACCCCTTGTGTCCAAAAAAAGAGAACACAAAGGCAGTGAAGGATGGAAAGTCCTAAAGGGAGGGGTGGTATTTGCATACAGCACATAGGACAAGCATGGATTCTGTTTCCCACTTTTGCATAACCGGTGGTGGTGTAGATCTTACTCCATCGTCAATCTCTTTGGAACAACAACATTATTCTATATAGTTCTCAAGGGATTGAACCTCCCACCAGGACGGTAGATTACCGTACTTGCATTCTTTGAACACTCAGTTAAAGGGAATGTCTCTCAACTTTTACTTTTGTATTAATTGTTGTTTATATAATTAATACAAAATGAAATGTTTTGTTTAAACAGTTTATTTTCCTGCATCTGATGGGGGTTGGTATTTTTGATTGTTTTTTCTGTGTTTGTCCAGAAGAACACTTACACATTGCAAATATGGCAGTCCTTGGCATAGGAGACTGCTGTTGGTGTCTGACCTAATCTCCTACACTGTGGCTACCTCCAGCTCTGACCAAGGCACACCTCCTTGGCCGAGCAGGTTCCAGCTGTGTGGGAAGCCAGGTGCCATTTTGGTCTAGTCTAGATCAATGCTCTGAACTAAAAGGTGGACACTGCATGTAAATGACCGGCTGAGGCGGTGTAAGGAGGTCCAGGGCTGCTGTGGTGAGTACATGTCGGACAGCCTGGTATTGTGTTATTAATACCAAGCTACTTAGCTGTCCTCGCCACTAGAGGACGTCCCGCTGCAGGGCTGCTTTGAACAAGGAGAGCAGTGCAGCAGCAGAGACTTCTTCCTGCGGTGAGAACAGATCGGAAGCCTGCCGACTTGTGCTCACCGACGCCGTTACCACAATGTTCAGAGCACAGTAGAGAAATGATCATACTGCCGGGCCCTGAACGCTGACTCTTCTATGCTATGTCAGCATAACGCCTCATTCAGACGTCTGTGTGTGCAGCGACATTTGAAGAGGATTCACAACTTCTGGAAAGCACATCAGAAGTTGGCAATAAAGTCTTTCAGAGGTCCCTTTATTACAGATATCTGAATGAGCGAAGCTGTGCAACTCATCCGATCATATGTGGCACTGTCTGCTGGGCCATACATCCCATCCCATCGTGTGACATGGTCCGCTGGGATGTACATATATGGAGGGCTGTGTGGCGTCTCGTACTGTATATGGAGGGCTGTGTGGCTGCTTGTACTGTATATTGTATATAAGGGGCAGTGTGGTGGTTGGTAGCGTATATGGGGGTAGTGTGGCTGCTCGTACTGTATATGGGGGGGGACTATGGCTGCTTGTACTGTATATGGGGGACTGGCGGCTCGTACCGTATATGGGGGGGCTGTGTGGCGGCTCGTACCATATGTGGGGGATGTCAGTGTGGGGACTCGTGCTTTATATGGGAGGCTGTCAGTCCGTGTGGTATAAATGGATGATGTCAGCATGCTTAATTCTGCTCAAAATTAAGTGATACAATTAATATAAAATAATCATTAATATGTTGATATTAATATCTATATCTGTTTGGAGAATGGATAATTTTTACTGTAAACATATAGGTTCTATACATTGAACTAGTTTCTTAACTGGGCCCCATGTATATCCTGTTATTTAGTATGGCCGTATCATGTAAGGTTGTTGTGAATGTGATCTGTTTGGGGGTGGTTTTGGCTTATTTATGCCGGAATTCATTGTGAATATAATATAACTTGAATGCATATGTAATAAAGGTGAATGTCTTTAGTGTTTTTGTTTTTTCCTATTTTATAGTCCTCACATTACGTATAGTATATTATTGCTTCTATACATACATACATGCATGCACATTTTAAGAGATGTATTCTAGAAAATGACAATTCCAGAGCTTCTTTTTAGGCCCTATTTACACTAGTCATGATTCAGTTTTTACTGAAACAAGAAACGATGTGATAGACGCATTACTACCTGTCCTTGAGCTCAAGTTCTATCTCAGCTGCGCTGTGGTGATGAGCACACATACCCCTCTCAGCCGAGGAGCAACCCTGACATGAGATGGAATAAATCTTTTCACTGAGTACGTATACCCATTTTGCAGAGAACTTGAGCTGGAGAACCCTCCCCCTTGTGCTCGTTCTCAGAGGAACTCTTTTAAACTGATCACCTGTTCTGAATGTCGATACTCTGGTGATCCTGGAACATTTGTTATTTTTCTTATGTTCCCCTCCATTCCAAAGTCATGCACATTTCCCCATCTCCTGTAATAATGGTGCAAATATTCCCATCAACCAACTGGACGTATACCACAGAATTTCCCATGTTTTGATTGGCCACCATCAGAGGAGAAATGTCAAATGCCCACCAAGAAGTTCTGTGGTACAAGCCCACTTGGTTGAAGGGAAAATTTACACTTTTTATTACTGGAGGGCATAACTTTTGAAAGGAGGGGCACAGAAGAAAAAGTTTAAAACGTTTCCAGAATCAGTGGGGCAGAGGTAACTAGAGGAAGTCCTCAGTTAAAATTAAAAAAAATAATCCATACACCCTAATGACAAGAAGATGGAAGCACTAAATTGTCATTTTTTTTCACTAAGTTTTCAGAGAAATAATGAAGAATGTGACAGTCTTGCATTGTATAAGATGATCCCAAATGATATTCGTTAATAGGGGTTACAACAAGTATTTAATAAAATAATGTCAGGAAATTTTACAGATCTTCCATAATACTACAAATTTCTGTACATCCGTACATAACTGCCTGACCTGAAACACTATACAAAAAAAGGTTGCACTCTATCGTGCCAAAGCATGTCGAATATGAAATACATGAAATATGAATAGCAAAATTGCTTTTTGAACATTAGGAAAAATATATATGAGACGCTTTGCACAGAATTTGGCCAAATAGTGTGAGCCCATCAACCATCGTCAAGGTGGTCTCATTAATCTGATGGGTCCCTGACCCCCCTGTCCAAATGTGAACACTTACCAAAGGCCAATGTCTGTATGCCTGGGTGAATGTGGACACCTCTGTCAGCAAGGCCTACATATGGGTTGGCCAGAACCAAGTGTGATTAGGTGTAATTCCTATTCACACTAGTTTGGATGTGCCAGTCTTTTCTGTCATTTGTATGTTAGCTTACTGACTGAGCACTCCTCCCATCACCATGTGGTTTTTAATTACATCTTAATCACACTTGGTTCAGGCCAACCCACATGTCGGCTTTACTGACAGAGGTGTCCACATACACCCATGCATACAGACATTAGCCTTCGGTAAGTGTTCACATTTGGACAGGGAGGTCAGGTACCCATCAGACTAATGAGACCACCTTGACGATGGTTGATGGGCTCACACTATTTGATCAAATTCTGTGCAAAGCGTCTCACAAATATTTTTCCTAATGTTCAAAAAGCCATTTTGCTATTCATATTTCATGTATTTCATATTTGACATGCTTTGGCATGAGAGAGTGCAACCTTTTTTTGTATATTGTATATGGAGGTGGCTGCTCCTGGTATGCACCTATTCACACTAGTTTGAATGTGCCAGTCGTTTTTCTGTCATGACCTGAAACTGTTATATTCCGGTCCTTGTTAAATGCCATACAGATGTTTGTTACCTTGTTCCCATATTGTTTAGAGCATTGCAATTTATGGTTGATACAAAATCTTATCATTTTCTAGTTAATAACCTCCATGGGAAGCAACTGGACCCCTTTAATTGTTCTGGCCAACACACGAAGTGGAAATAATATGGGTGAGGTTCTAGTGAGTGAATTTAAAGGTCTTCTTAATCCTTTACAGGTGGGTATATTAGGGTTGGGGTACTTGGGTAGAAAGCGGTGTCAAGTATATAAAGCAGAATTCACCAAAATGGTATCTGCACTAAAATAAATTTGCCATTTTTTTTATACCTGGCGGATTTTATATATTGTTAAAGTAGATCTGTCACTTGCACTATACAAACTGCACTCATTACTAATTAGATATTAGACCCGATGAGGCTGGTGTACTTACTTGGATAATATGTGCGCGTATAGCTATTTGAAACCTTTTACTCCATCTCTGCCGACCTAGCCTGACTGACACATCCTCAGTGCCTCTCCTCCCTGCTGCTGATTTCTCACACCGCTCAGTACAAGCTGCAGCTGAGAGGCTGTCTGGGCAGAGACTGCATACATATCAGCTATTTCACTCTATAGCTGGACTCCTAAAATGTTCATCTTCATTTCGGCATTATCCAGTATTTCTGACATGGAGACCCCGATCTCATCAGGTATTAGAGATATAGTTAAATATAATATGCCTTCTGTATTGTGAAATCTAGTCACAGATCCGCTTTTAATTAAATTGATGCATTTTTTTTTACAGTTCTTAAATGTGGCAAAAAAGAACTGTATGGCTTCCATTCATCATTTGCTTCTTTTTGGTCACTTTCCTTTTATGTCTTGAGGTATTTTTGTTATAATGGAGATCTATAGGTAGTGAAAAAATTTTTTTATGATTTAAAGGGAAGGTGACAGCGAATACATGCCGCCCGATTCATGTATGAGACACTGTATGATTCCGGCCAAGTATGCTCTGAAACACTGTGGCATTTCAGAGTAAACATACTTTAAAAGTCTCCGGGAACCGAGCTGCACAGGAGACTAATTGGAAAGGCAGGTCCCCGGCATCTTCTCCCGCCCTGCTGCCAGTGACTGACAGGTCTTTCCCTGCTTGCATGTATAGGAGGAGACCTGTCACTCAAAGGGAATGGGCGGTGAGAAGCCACCTGGACATACCTGTCTGACTAGGCCGACTGGCTGTGAAAGTATGTTTCTCCTTCGCCTCATTGGGGGACACAGGACTGTGGGTGTATGCTTCTGCCGCCAGGAGGCTGACACTAAGTAAACTTAAAAAAAAAAAGTTAGCTCCTCCTCCATCGTATACACCCTGACACTGGCTACCAGAGACTCCAGTTTATGCTTAGTGTCTCAAGGAGGCACACCTCTGAGTCCTTTCTCTTGGACTCCATTTTTTCAACGCGATGAATTGAAGGGGAGACGGATCCTTTTGAGGGTCCGATCTCCCCAAAACCATCAACGGGCAAGCACGTGTGATTCCATGTCCACGTATCCTTTCCCGCTACGTGGGATTCTTCACCGGACTTGGCCCTGACCACCCTAAGGTATTGAGACCCTGGGCTGTACAGGTGCCCGTAGTCGTCCGTGTTTCCCCCCAGGTTTTCTACACCCCGGCTCTGCTGCGGTGATAGATGGGGTGGTGGACGGTCCCTCTCCTTATCCTGGCAGATAACGGAGATAGGGTTCCTGCACCGTCTTTTCTTTTTGGCTTTCCCCCTCTGCTGGGGCGCTGGGACCTGCTGTAGCAGTATTTTTTTGTCCCAGTCTCTGTCCCTGGGTAGAGCTTTACGGATAATTATGTCTAGAAGAGTTAAATCTCACACGGTTCTATTTACCGGTTGTGTAGATTGTCGTGCCCCTTTCCCGCACGCCCAGAGTAATCGCTGCTGCGAGGCCTGTGACTCTGAACGCGCCCAGGAGCCCTCCCCCCCCCCCCCCCCCTGCCAGCTCCCCAGCAATCCCTCCGGCTCCTGCCCCTCAAGATTCTGGGGCAGCTCCGCCAGAATGGGTCACGTCCTTGTCGCAATCCATGGCGTCCCTCTCTGAAGCAATCAAATCCCTTCAGTCCCCGGCGGTCGGGGCTGGCAGTCCATCTGTCTCGGAGAGGGCCTCAGGGTCTCAGGAGCCTTCGGCCTGCAGGGGTCGCGCTCGCACTAGACAGACGCGTGGAAAGCGGATTCGCACTGCGTCACACAGGCCCTCAGGTGCTTCTGCATCCTGGAGCTCTGTATCTCGATCTCCTTTCCCTGCAGAGAGCGGAGAAGTTGAGACAGACTATGAGTCTGAAGGGTCCCTTAATTTTGAGACTCCTGGATTTCAGGAGTCGGTAGATAGCCTCATTGAGGCTGTCAATCAGTCCCTGGGGATAGAGGACGAGCTCGCCTCATCCTCAGATCATAAGGTCACATTTAAGCGGGCAAAACGGACCCATAGGGTATTTGCCTCGCATCCGGAATTTGAGGATCTGATTCGCCGCAACCGGGAGCACCCGGACAAACGTTTTTCAGGGCTGAGGGCTCTGAAAGCTAGGTACCCCCTTGCTACTGAACTTTGTAGTAATTGGGCGGAAAATCCTGCTGTGGATCCTCCGGTGTCCCGTTTAGCTTCTAACACTTTATTATCGCTCCCTAATGGCTCAGCAATTAAGGATCCTACGAATCGTCTTATTGAAAGCTTGGCTCGCTCCGTTTTCGAGGCATCAAGTTCGGCGCTTTTCCCTTCTTTCGCGGCAACCTGGGTTGCTAAGGCTATGATGTCTTGGTCAGAGTCTTTATCAAGGGCTCGTCAAGAAAGTGATTTGTCAGCAGAATTGGCGGAAATGTCATCTCAGATAGCACTGGCTGGTAGTTATCTGATTAATGCATCTTTGGATGCTGCAGATTGTGCCTCTGCAGCCGCGGCTAATGCTATTGCAATTAGGAGGGCCCTCTGGCTTAGAACATGGCGGGCGGACTCTACCTCTAAAGAATCGTTTACAACTCTTCCGTATCAGGGTGGCCGCTTGTTCGGTGAAAAACTGGATCAGCTGATTTCGGATTCCACAGGAGGGAAGAGTAAGTTTCTTCCCCAGCAGAGGATTAGACAGCCTTTTCGCCGCCAATTTCAAGCACGTTTCAGACCCTTCCGCAATACTAGATGGGCTCCAGCATCGAGTTCTGCTGCGCAAGGTCGACCCAATCAGGACCGAGACGTTCGGATGCCCTATTCGGCCAACCAGGGGGGAAGAATGCGTTCCCAGTCTACCAGATCCAGAGGATCTAGGACTCAAAGATTTTCGGCCAAGTGACTGGAGGCCTCCTCGGAGTACCTCCAGCAGAGTAGGCGGACGTCTACTTTTATTTCACCAGGTCTGGCTTCAAGTAGTCCACGACCGGTGGGTGGGGGAGCTCGTATCTTCAGGTTACAAGATAGAGCTGGTCCGTCTACCTCCTCCCCGGTTTTTCCCATCCCGTCTTCCCAAGTCCGAGTCCCTCCGACAAGACCTGTACAACTCCATAGAGTCCCTTCGTCTCAGCGGTGTAATTTCTCCTGTCCCAAGGGAGGAAAGGTTTCGGGGTTTTTATTCCAATCTTTTTGTAGTCCCCAAAAAGGACGGAGCGGTACGGCCTATTCTAGATTTAAAACTTTTAAACAAGTTTGTCTGCGTTCGTCACTTTCGGATGGAATCGCTCAGTTCTGTCATCGCCTCTCTGGAAAAAGGAGAGTTTTTGGCCTCAGTAGACATTCAGGATGCTTATCTGCATATTCCCATCTTTCCGCCTCATCAAAGATTTCTCCGGTTTTCCGTAAACAATCTACACTTCCAGTTCACGGCATTACCCTTCGGGCTGGCTTCCGCTCCCAGGGTGTTCACAAAAGTCATGTCTACTGTGGTGTCCATTCTGCACTCCCGAGGTATAGTTGTCTTGCCATACCTAGACGATCTGCTGATCAAGGGACCGACTTTTCTATCTTGCAGGGAAAATGTCAGCATCACTCTGGACACCCTTTCTCGCTTAGGGTGGCTGGTAAATTTAAGGAAGTCATCCCTACAGCCGTCTCGAAAGATCTCATTTTTAGGCATGATCTTCGACACCTCTCAAGCCCTATCAATCCTTCCCCAGGACAAGGTCCTAGCCCTTCGGCGGGAAGTGAGGAATCTTCAACAACCATGCCCTCATACGATTCTGTCTGGCATGAGGGTGTTAGGAAAGATGGTTGCTACTATAGAGGCGGTTCCTTTTGCGCAGTTTCATCTTCGACCCCTCCAACAAGCAATCCTATCGGTGTGGAACAAAAATCCTCTCTCCCTCAACCGCAGGTTTCGGTTGTCTCTCCAGGTCAGGCAGGCCCTCTCTTGGTGGCTAAACAGCTCATCTCTACTCAGGGGGAAGCCCTTTTCCCCAACCAATTGGCTAGTGGTTTCCACAGATGCCAGTCTCCTGGGTTGGGGAGCGGTGTTTTTTCAACACACAGCTCAGGGACGCTGGTCTCCTCGGGAATCAGATCTCCCCATCAATATCTTAGAGATTCGAGCAGTTCGACTAGCCTTGTTACATTTCCACCATCTTCTGGCAGGTCGTCCTGTCCGGATACAATCGGACAACGCCACGGCGGTAGCCTACATCAATCACCAGGGGGGCACCCGCAGCAAGGCAGCCATGCAGGAGGTAAAACAAATTCTACTCTGGGCGGAGAAAAATCGCTCTGTAATCTCAGCAGTCCACATTCCGGGCGAGGAAAACTGGGCGGCAGATTTTCTAAGCAGTCAGGGCCTAGCCTCCGGGGAATGGTCTCTCCATCCCGAGGTGTTTTTGCAGATATGCCATCTCTGGGGGACTCCGGACGTGGATCTAATGGCGTCCAGGATGAATGCCAAGGTTCCCAGGTTTGTCTCTCGGTACCGAGACCCCCAGGCAGTTGCCGTGGATGCGCTGGTTATGTCGTGGAACCAGTTTTATCTCTCTTATCTATTCCCTCCTCTGGCTCTGCTACCGAGGGTAATCAAGAAGATCAAATCAGAGAGAGTGCCGGCCATCCTGATCGCTCCAGATTGGCCACGACGGACCTGGTATGCAGACCTGGTACAACTTCTCGCCGGGGTTCCTTGGCGGCTCCCCGATCGGCCGGATCTTCTATCTCAAGGGCCGATCTACCACCAGAACTCAGAGGTCCTACGTTTGACGGCCTTTGCCATTGAATCTTGGGTTTTAACTCGGGCAGGTTTTTCTCAAGAAGTGGCTGATACCATGATCAGTGCACGTAAGTCCGTCTCGGCCAAGATATATTATCGCACTTGGGAGGTGTTCCTTTCCTGGTGCAGAGAGCGCGGGCTGCCTCCTCTGCGTTTTTCCGTTCCTAACATTCTAGCCTTCCTTCAAACAGGCCTGGATTCTGGGCTTGCTCCGAGTACCCTTAAAAGGCAGGTTTCGGCTTTATCAGTCCTTTTTCAGCGCAAGATTGCTCCTAATCGTCAAGTCAGGACTTTTTTCCAGGGAGTCGCTCATAAGGTTCCTCCTTATAAGACTCCTTTGGAAGCTTGGGACCTTAATCTGGTCTTAAATGCTTTACAGGACGCTCCTTTTGAGCCTCTTCAAGATGTTTCTTTGATGTTTCTTTCTTGGAAAGTCGTATTTTTAGTGGCCATAACGTCCATAAGACGGGTATCGGAGCTGGCAGCCCTTTCTTGTCGGCCTCCCTTTTTGCATTTTCATCAGGACAAGGTAGTGCTCAGACCAGCACCGTCTTTTTTGCCGAAGGTTGTTTCATCATTTCACATCAATGAAGATATTGTTCTGCCCTCTTTTTGTCCGGCACCTACGCACCGTGTAGAAAAAGCTCTCCATACGTTGGATCTGGTGAGGGCTCTGAGGAGGTACGTTTCCTGAACGGCTCCTTTTCGCCAGACAGATGCTCTGTTTGTCCTTCCGCAGGGTCGCAGGAAGGGATGCGCGGCTTCAAAATCTACCCTGGCCAGGTGGATAAGAGCGACCATTCAGGAGTCTTATCGCACCATGGGCATGACGGTTCCGGATGGAATTAAGGCCCATTCGACTAGAGCAGTGGGGGCCTCCTGGGCCATTCGGCACCAGGCTTCAGCAGAACAGGTTTGCAAGGCTACGACCTGGTCTAGTCTGCATACGTTTGTCAAACATTATAATGTCCACTCCCAGACCTCTGCAGATGCAAGTCTGGGTAGAAGAATTCTTCAAGCGGCAGTGGCGCATTTATAGACAACCAATATATGGAGGTCTTTTACTGGTGAGTTATTTTTTTCCCACCCAGGGACTGCTTTAGGACATCCCACAGTCCTGTGTCCCCCAATGAGGCGAAGGAGAAATAGGGATTTTTGTGTTACTCACCGTAAAATCCTTTTCTCCAAGACGCTCATTGGGGACACAGCTCCCTCCCTGGTAGCCTTATGGCTGCTTTTGTTATATCTGATTGCGTTAGTCAGAATCTTTTCTAGACATAAAATTTTCTGTATTTATGCTGTTATATTATCTGTTGAGTTTTGTTCTCCTACTGCTTTTTACACCAAACTGGAGTCTCTGGTAGCCAGTGTCAGGGTGTATACGTTGGAGGAGGAGCTAACTTTTTTTTTTTAAGTTTACTTAGTGTCAGCCTCCTGGCGGCAGAAGCATACACCCACAGTCCTGTGTCCCCCAATGAGCGTCTTGGAGAAAAGGATTTTACGGTGAGTAACACAAAAATCCCTATTTTCCTCTTCAGAGTCAAACATACCTGGTAGAAATCATACTGTCACTGTCTGATTCATGCACCATATATCAGCTGTAAGGTTTCCTTTAAGTAAGCCTTGCTTCATAATTGTTTTTGCTCCTTTTTTCTGTTTTGGGCTTTGTTTGCACTTTTTTGTTTTTAAGAACACTTTACTCGGTTATGTTTTCTTCCTGACTGTTTATGGTCAGGGCTGTGGAGTCAATAAACCAAACCTCCGACTCCTCAATTTCCATGACCACGACTCCGACTCCACAGCCCTGACAAGACTGTGAAGTCGATAAGCCAAACCTCCAACTCCTCAATTCCATGACTCCGACTCCACGACTCCGACTCCACAGCCCTGACAGGACTGTGGAGTCCGTAAGCCAAACCTCCGACTCCTCAATTCCATGACACCGACCACCAAAATGGGCTCTGACTCCGACTCCGACTCCAAAGCCCTGGTTACGGTTTTCCTTATCCAGATGTTTTAACCTAATTCATCATTGGCGACTTTTCAAAGTGCCACAAAGTTTCTGTCCAGTTGTACTTCTGTACCCTCAAATAAGATCATCTTTTGTTTTTGCACAAAATTCCTCAATCCATGTGCATGACTTTTAAAGGATTTTGGCACAAAGAACAAAGCAACAAATAGCAGAAGACACTAATGAAAAGTAACGAAAAGGGCAAATGATGACTTGGGGCCAAAATGTATAAAAATATAAATATTCACCGGTGACCTCTTTTTTTTTTTGTTTGTTTGCAGGTGTTTGATTTGAGCAAAACCTCTCCATTCAAAGCACTTCAGCTGTGCACTCTCCTACCTGCTAATTGCGCCAAAGTGCTTGTGTGTGGAGGGGATGGCACTGTCGGATGGGTCCTTGATGCGGTAGATGAAATGAAACTAAAGGTAAAAATATTTCTTTCCATTTGAAATGTACTTTATCGCCTTGCATTTTCATTGTAGTTGCGCCTAAGTAAAAGTATGAGGCCAGCGCATGAGCTGAGCCTGCTTCATACCAGGCAGTTGTCAGCTGTGTAACCTAGCCAGCAACTGGCCGCAGTTTAACCTTTTCATTGCCACTGTCAATTTCTGATGGCAAAACTTGATGGCATCATTAACTGGGTATGCGCCCCAGGTTTTATTGCACCCTTACCCACTACCACCAATTCAATTGTGGTGTACCGGGAGCCTGCTTAAGACCCCCATAACTGCCATTTTATTCTTTCTGTGAATCTCGTCCTATCTGAGCTTTAGGCCACGTTCGGTATTTGGACAGTATTTTACATCAGTATGTGTAATCCAAAACCAGGAGTGGGTGATAAATACAGAAGTGGTGCATATGTTTCTATTATACTTTTCCTCTAATTGTTCCACTCCTGGTTTCGGCTTACAAATACTGATGTAAAATACTGACCAAATACTGCTAGTGTGAACGTGGCCCTATAGTAGAGCTGTGACTTCACTATATACTCCAATGTTGTGACATTGCAGTATATAGTATGAGCAATCAAATGATAACAGGTTCAAGTCCACTAGAGGGACTAAAAAATAAAGTAAAAATGAAAAAAAAAATGTAAAAAATATATGAGAGTAAGGCCACTGTTTGTTGTAAGGTCGTGATGTCAAGAAGTGTGCCATGACCTTATGATTCTATTCTAATTTACCTATAAACTCAGGCTGCATACAAACCTACAGAACTTAAGGAGTTCATAATTCGGGGACTTCCTGTACATGGTAACTTATATTTATTGCAAAACCGAGTTAAAACATAATACACTTTGTCCTGCTTAAAGCAGAACCTCATGTAGCCATGTCTGTGAAAAAAGAAAAACTATGGCTGCTGAATAGTGGAGAGGCTAAAATGAAAGAACTTTGGGTCAATCGGCACTTTTAACCATTTTTTTAATGAATAATAATACACCTGAAAATAAGGAACTCTGTGATCTTATTATAGAAATGTACTCCTTTCTCCTTCTGCACTGATCAAAATTCTCAGTTCACCTATAAAATCTTGTCTTCAGTGTGTAAAACATTTCCCTATTACTGACAGGGCTGTGGAGTCGGTAAGCCAAACCTCCGACTCCTCAATTTCCATGACTCCGACTCCACCAAAATGGACTCCGACTCCACAGCCCTGGTTACTGAGACACTAGATGACAGTTGGTACTCGTAAAGTTCTGTGGAGAACTTCTGTTTCTGGAGGACTTGCAGCTCTCTTCTCCATAGATTTTTTTTTTTAATAGAACAAAATGCCATTTCCTATCTTAGTAATGGGAACATTTGTATTCACTGAATACAGTTATTACCCATGAATTGAAAGTGAAATATCAGTGCAGGTAAATTATATTACAAGGTTTGTTAATTTCATGTGTACTATCGGTTTATGAGATAAATATTAAAGCGGTTACTTTTTAAGACGTTGGTGTGAAGCATTCACTCCATTTTGTGGACCATAGTAGACAATATTTCAGCCCTATGTTGTGATCAGATCTTTGAGAAGCAAGAACTTCCAGAGGTTATCCAGGATAAGACAAAACGGGGTCAGCTCCATTTCTACAAACAGTGCCGCTTTTGTTCATGGACTGTTTGGTTTTGCAGCTCGCCCCATTTCAGTGAAAAAGACTTTGTAGAAATAAAATGTGTAGGGAATAATGGAAAGATGGTCACACACATTAAAGGGGTGGTACAGCGTCAATAAAAACATTACATTTTGGTGGGAAAATAAGAAAATGAGGTATACGCACATGTATAGCACACGCTGATCTCTGAGGCCTATGATTGATGGGGCCTGGACCGGTGGGTCATCAGATTCCATAGAGGTTTCAGTTATTTTGATGGACTGCTGCACTATATTGACATCAAATGACTAAATCCCTGACAGAAGCTCTTCACAAAAGGATTGTATTGTAATATTTAGTGTGTACCACAGCTCTACTACATCAGAAAAAGAATATCCACTCGCCAATCAGAATATTGAAATCGCGGACAGGTGGAGGGAGTAACATAGAATATCTTGGGACAACGACGCCTGTCAAGATGGAGATATAAGGAAACAAGACGACATTCAGTTTTTGATGTTGATGGACAGGAAGCAATTAAATTAGACAAGTGTGAGGATTTGCACCAGTGCCAAATGCTAGATTGAGAATTTACTCCAATGTGGAAGCAAAGACTAGCCTGGTTGGAAAAGGTGGACTGGTCTGATGAATTACGTGTTCTTTCACTTAATGAACATCAAGAAATTGAAGGAAGCCATGGAAATGTACATCTGTGCAAGGGTCGGACACGACTGAATGGATAGACTCGTGGGTGACCCTGATTGTGCTGCTTATGTGGGGAAAAGAAAATGCCAGAATAGACTATATGTGGAAGACTGGGTGATATGTAGGCCATGTGTGGCTGAGAAACCCTTGGGTCCTGGCCTTCATCAACATATTTTTTCCAGTGTCGTTTCTCTGCACTCTCGTACTACTCCCCGTCTTCCCCCCTCCGTGCTTATCTGTAAGCTAATTCCTATGTATCAGGTGATTGTGGATTAAATATTTATTTCTAGCTATTTTCGGACAGCTTGATGCAATGTTTAATCCGATAAAACTGTAGGATAAAAAGCTGGACACCACCATTAAGAAGGTCAGAGTCTAAAGTTTGTAACAGTGGGAAGCTCTCGTCCCCGTCATGATCATGAACGGGAACAGATGTGTTACCAGCCTGGCCTTAGGTTTTGGGCTGTTGAGATTTTTAGCATCATACTCCTTTCGATTCACAGAGGATGCAGGTCTAGAAGCGTTCTTCAAGCCTTTGGGAATATTGGGAAATGCAATGATTTTACAGAATATTGATTCAGTGACAGCCACTTCATACACTTTGCCCTGATTTAATTGCAGGCAAATAAGGGATTTAATTCAGTAGTAAAATAATAAAGTAAAAAAATATATCTATACACACCATCTATGTATATAGTGTATAATATATCCATAGTGAATGCATGAAACGTGCCTAGGTGAAATGACTTTGTGGCACCGTTGGCTGGTGGTAATTATGCAGTATTATAACTGATAATATGAAGCTTCTACTTTTCCATCCGTCTGTTTCCAGGGCCAAGAAAACTTTATCCCACAAGTTTCAGTGCTACCCCTTGGTACAGGCAACGACCTAGCTAACACATTAGGATGGGGTGCAGGCTATGCAGGGGAGGTTCCTGTGGAGCAAATACTTCGCAATGTGATGGAAGCGGACAGTGTCAAGCTTGACAGGTGAGAAGGAAAACTTCCATCTTTTAGCTCATTGTGCTGATATAATTGCTTCAGAAATTCTTGAACTTTGCAATAGATCTGTCTGTTTGACATCCATTGTGAAACAGATTAGGATCCGCTGAGGTCTGGAGTTCAAATCCCACCATGGACAACTTCTGCAAAGAGTTTGTATGTTCTCCCCGTGTTGGCATGGGTTTCCTCCAAGTACTCTGGTTTCCTCCCACATTCCAAAGACATACTGATAGGGAACTTAGATTGTGAGCTCCAGTGGGGACAGTGATGATGTATGTAAAGCACTGCGGAATGTGTTGGCGCTATATAAGAAAAGCATAATTAATATATAGTAAATAGTGATGAGCGAACCTGCTCGTATAAGGCCTTATCCGAGCATGCTCATGCTCGCTAAGTGTCTAAGCATTCTCAAAAAATGTGTTCGAATTCCAGCAGCTGCATGTCTCGCGACTGTTTGATAGCTGCAACACATGCAGGGATTGCCTATTCTCAGCAGGTTGTTTAACGTTGTCAAAAGGAATTAGCGGTGTAACTAGCGTCCCATTGGCCCCGGTGCAAAATTTGGACCTTTGGCCCACACCTGCATGTTGGTCAGATGTATGGGCTCTTGTAGTGTTCCAGATCGTATAAAGACATATGTGTTCACCCACCCGTTTAATAAGGTTCTTCATCCTGACCCCTTCCAAATATAAATAAACCCCAACCTGGACCCTTTTCTGTTATAATGTTCCCATCCTAATCCCTTTCTTGTAATAATGTCCTCTATCCTGGGCCACGTCCAAGTATAATATCCCCCTTTCTGTGCCCCTTCCTGGTAAATTAGTCACTGGTATCAGCGGGCAGTTGCACCCTCTGCAACCATGATCATTATTTATGCCCCTGACAAGACTGCTCAAGGCAACGAGCAGCTCACCGACACAAAAAGAGGACTTAGAAATCCTCCAAAAAATTTTTTCAAAAAACACCAGAAAAAAGGCAGGCCTCCAAACAAATGCCTATCAGGGTGCAGTGGACCTGATTTAAAGATGGCAGCAACACCGCTGCAGCAATACCGATGAAACAGCCAAACAGCCACTCTCAACTGCTGGTTGTTTGTAGCCATAACTATTTTGTCAGAGCAGATGTCCACTCTAAGTGAATATTAATTCGGTGGCTGCTGATTGGCTGCAGTGGTTTGTGACAAATTGGGAACAGATGCATAGAACAGCATCATCAGAATGGCACTTCTGCTTGAGGGGGTATCCACTGTTTTTATTTTAAGAGACCCTGAAGTGATTAAGCAGGGGTTGTCCCTTTAACCCCTTAACATCCAATGACGGGCAGAGTCCGTTATTGGATGCCTCCCCTGTTTGGTGCAGGGTGCGGCGATGAGCCCACACCTTTTCTGGCACATGACAGCTGATCTGATCAGCTGACATGTACCCCTAACAGCCATGTGTAAAATCGTGATTCACCCGCGGCTGTTAACTTGTTAAATGCCGCTGTCAAACTCTTGACTGCGGCATTTAACATGCACGCACAGGAAGCGCGTCATTACCTCCTCCCATCGGCACCCGTGTCACCTGACCATGGGTCGCCGATGGATTGGCATGACAACCCGAGGCCTGTAGGAGACTCCTGTGGTTGTCATAGCCAGATAGCTATGAGCACCGCCCAGTGGTCGGCGCTCATAGCGAATTAGGTATTCTGCTACATGCAGGCGGTCTGATCGCCGCCTGCATGTAGCAGAGCCGGTTTGGTTATGGCAGCTTCTAGTTAGTCTCCCATGGAGACTATTGAAGCATGCCAAAAGTAAGAAAAAAAATGTTTTTAAAAATATTAAAAAAATAAAAGTTCAAATCACTCCCATTTCGCCCCATTCAAAATAAAACAGTAAAAAAAACTACACATATTTGGTATCGCCTCGTTCAGAATCGCCCGATCTATCAATGTATAAAAAGAATTAATCCAATTGGTAAACGGCGTAGCAATTAAAAAAAAAAAAAAAAAATCGAAACGCCAGAATTATGTTTTTTTGGTTGCTGCTACATTGCAATAAAATGCAATAACAGCCAATCAAAAGATCATATCTGCACCAAAATGGTATTAATAAATATGTCAGATCGTTGTGCAAAAAATAAGCCCTCACCCGGCCCCAGATCCCGAAAAATGGAGATGCTACGGGTCTTGGAAAATGGCAACTTGTGGTATAAAAAAATAAAAAAAAACTTTGGAATTTTTTTCACCACTTAAAAAAGAACCTAGATATGTTTTGGCATCTATGAACTCGTAATGGCGTGGAGAATCATAATGGCAGGTCAGTTTTAGCATTTAGTGAACTCAAAAAGAAAACCCAAAAAACAATTGTGGAATTGCACTTTTATTTTACAATTTCACCACATTTGAATTTTTTCCCGTTTTCCAGTACATGATATGGTAAAATCAGTGGTGCCATTTAGTGATGAGCGAATATACTCGTTACTCGAGATTTCCCGAACACGCTCGGGGGTCCTTTGAGTATTTTTCAGTGCTCGGAGATTTCGTTTTCCTCGCCACAGCTGAATGATTTACAGCTATTAGCCAGCTTAATTACATGTGGGGATTCCCTGGCAACCAGGCAACCCCCACATGTACTTATGCTGGCTAACAGATGTAAATCATTCAGCTGTTGCGAAGAAAACTAAATCTCCGAGCACTAAAAAATACTCGGAGGACACTCGAGCGTGTTCGGGAAATCTCGAGTAACGAGTATATTCGCTCATCACTAGTGCCATTCAAAAGTACAACTTGTTGTGCATAAAAACAAGCCCTCACGTGGCCATATTGACAGAAATATATAAAAGTTAAGGCCGTGGGAAGAAGGGGAGCAAAAAATGGAAACGCAAAAACGGTACTTAAGGGGTTAATCCGATTGTCCTGTTCTTTCCAGAGAACTGATGTAGCATGGGAAAAGTCTTCAGGTTGGGAGTGTTAGATTTATCTTAAAACATTGGCAAAACATGAAAAACTGGTAGCATGGCGATATAGGGCAGTGCAGCATTTTGGAGAACTTTTGTTGAAAATTATTATTTTCAATTTGATTCTAAATTAAATGGGCAACCAGTTCAGTGGCTGGCACAGAGTTCGGGCATCAGTGTTGTGGCTGGACGCAAAGAAATGGCAGAGTAGACCAAGTGGTCACGGACCTGAGATATGAAGGGTGATCGTTAATGAAATGTGTTCTGGGTTGAGTTTTTTTTTCTCAGTAATATTTACTGTATGTTTGATATATGTTAAAGGGAACCTGTCACCCCCAAAATCGATGGTGAGGTAAGCTCACCGTCATCAGGGACTTATCTACAGCATTCTGGAATGCTGTAGATAAGCCCCCGATGTATCCTGAAAGAGGAGAAAAAGAGGCTAGATTATACTCACCCAGGGGGCGGTCCCGCTGCGGTCCGGTCAAATGGGTGTCTCAGGTCCGCTCCGGCGCCTCCTATCTTCATTCCATGACGTCCTCTTCTGGTCTTCACGCTCCGGCGCAGGCGTACTTTGTCTGCCCTGTTGAGGGCAGAGCAAAGTACTGCAGTGCGCAGGCGCCGGGCCTCTCTGACCTTTCCGGCGCCTACGCACTGCAGTACTTTGCTCTGCACTTAACAGGGCAGACAAAGTACGCCTGCATCGGAGCCGCGGCGTGAAGACCAGAAGAGGACGTCATGGAATGAAGATGGGAGGCGCTGTACCGGACCTGAGACTCCCATCGGAGCAGGACCGCCCCTGGGTGAGTATAATCTAACCTCCTTTTCTCCTCTTTCAGGTAACATCGGCGGCTTACAGCATTCTGTAATGCTGTAGATAAGCCCCTGATGACGGTGAGCTTACCTCACCATCGATTTTGGGGGTGACAGGTTCCCTTTAATTTATTATGCTTTTCTTATATACTGCTATCATATTCCGCAGCGCTTTACGATGTTTCTTTTGAGTGGTGATAACTGGGGAAAAACTCTAAGGGATAGCATCACTAATAGATTAAGGATATATATTTAATATTTCTCACAAGTTGTCTCTACTCAAGAGAACCATTGTCCTTTTAAAGAATGGGTCATAACCATAGTACTGGAAGAAAAACAAAACACATTTCTTTATTAGTCCAGTTTTTTGTTTAGTATTTTCATGTTTCTCAAACCGAAAAGCTGTATCCAGTTTCCAGATTGCCGTCGCTTCCCTGTATAAAGAGTACATTCAGGGAAAGCTGTCTATTAGCAATTTGTTGGTCACGGACTCGCAGGATTACAGCATATGTGTCTTTCTATTTTAGTGTTATGGTCTTCCCACTAATCCTAGTCTCGTAGCATATCCCCTGTTATCATCTGATAGGAATACTCCTTTAACACCACTGTGTAGAAGTGGGATCTTTTTGTCTATTTTGAGCTGTGCAGATGTTCTTGCATGCCGGTCAGTAAATGAATAAACTTGATACAAAGGCATCCTTTCTGTTTTTCAGGTGGAAAGTGCAGGTTACTAACAAGGGCTACAGTCTGAGGAAGCCAAAGGTAAAATACTGCTTCCCTGAATGTTAGATTTTTCATAGGTGTATGGCATGGGTGGGGAACTTCAGGCCCGTGGCCTTGATGACCTTTTATCCAGCCGAGGGCAGATACCGGAGGCCCCAGTGCTTGGGCCAGCAGCTGTAATTTGTTGGTCACCAGCCCCTTAATTTATTCTTTCTCTGTGACTACTGAAAGCTGAAGCACATGCAGTGAAAGATGATGTCCTGAAAACGGTACCAGCGTCAGGACATACTTTGTGGGGGGAGTTAATTGTCTGGCCCCTGAGGGATTGTATACATGTCAAAATGGTCCATGGCAGAAAAAAAGATTCCTCCACCCCTGGTGTATGGCAACAGTACTAGTAACTTTGCAGATTGAATTTACTGTGGGTAAAAGAACATAGTCTCCAATACACGTTTCGTGTGTCTTACTTCCTCAGGGGGTTTCACATTACGTACACATTTGCAGAAGTTTATAATAATATTTTTCTCCTTTTTTAGGTTTTGTCAATGAATAATTACTTTTCAATAGGCCCTGATGCCTTGATGGCATTAAACTTCCACACACATCGTGAGAAGACCCCTTCGCTTTTTTCAAGCAGGCTTGTTAATAAAGTAAGTAAACTCTCATTATTTGAACTGGCTCCAGGACACCTTGTCGCTATAAATGTTGCTCTACTCTACCGAGGTTACGTGTCCTCCTTATTTTGTGTAGCAGCAGTGGGATTTTCTGTTGTAGAAGTCTTCTACACTGTATTAATGACACTTGGCAGTGATTGTAAATGTTCTTGGAGATTTTGTAGCTTGCTTTGCCATTTTAGCATAAAATATCCATGTTTTTATTGCGTTTTAGGCAGTATATTTATTTTACGGAACTAAGGATTGCTTGATCCAGGAATGTAAAGATCTTGACAAGAAAGTTGAGGTAAGAATTATAGGCGTTGTTGCTACAAAAAATCTCTTCACCCATTTCCATGTTTAGAGGAAAAGTGCAAATTCAGAAATGCAAGTGAGACCTTCAAATTTTATGGGGATTTTAAAATGGTTATTGAGATATATTAATCTTAATCAAAAGATCTCGGAATATTAAGAAGTTCCATTTTTCGATGTGTTTTAAAGAAAAAATGTTGCTGTGCTGAGGTGCTTATAAATGCTCCCTTGCTGTCCCTGTGTAACTAGCTGTGCCGGACCATGTAAAGATGCTGTGGCTGATGATTGCACATACACTAGTTCTGACAAAGGGAGGAAGCATAATGGAATACACTCATTCCATGGGCAAGGACTCTTGCTGCTGCTTCTATGTGTTTCCTCATCTTCCTGCTTGCTTGTTTTATCAAAAGAATAAGAGTATCTGTTGTTTTGCTGGTCCTTTGAGCTCATCTAAATAAAGCAAGTCAATAAAGTAGGAGCTTATCATCCAATCGGGCACATAAACTAATCAGGTAGCTCATCAGTACAGTGAAGCCTTTGATATATCAATCAGTGCAGATCCAAAGTAAAGGAGCCAGTCAAAAGTTCAAAGAAATAGCACCTTCTATGAAAAGGGCAAGCAGGGAAAGGAGTAATGTCCTTCACTCTGGAGCTGCACGTAGTGATGTTAAAGGATTCACTCTATTGGCAAGCAGTCTGCTTAGTTTGTGTCCAGTTGGTCTCTGAGCCTGTACTTCTGCCTTGATTTTTTTTTTTTTAGATGTGCTCAAGGGACCAGTGAACCAGCAAGTAGGCAGGAAAATGAGTAAAGTCGCACACAGAAGTAACCGTCACCGGTTGGCAGATTTCCGGCGCGATTGCTGGAACCGCGTGTTACATGCTGCTGGCAGAATTTGACAGCGACATTTAATGGGTTAACAGCCGCGGGTGGATCGCAATTCCAGCTGACATGTGCCGGGAAAGATATGAGCTCACCGCTGGAGACACGACATGTGCAGTACCAGTGTGGCGCATGTCGAGAAGTGGTTAATGTACACTGTGGGCACATTACTGATTGCTAAAAGGGGGGGCAATTAAAAAATCAAATACTGGAGTGGTGCTTTAAGTTAGAAGGGTTGTTCACTACTAGGACAACCCTTTCTTAAACTAAATTTCTCCTTCGCCTCATTGGGGGACACAGACCATGGGTGTATGCTGCTGCCACCAGGAGGCTGACACTAAGTAATACAAAGAAAAAGTTAGCTCCTCCCCTGCAGTATACACCCTCCTGCTGGCTCCCATCTAACCAGTTCTTGCTTAGTGTCCGTAGGAGGCACACGGACGGGTCTGCTATTCAGACCCAAAGAACTCTTTTTTACCGTTTTTTACTTTTTACTACGGTCGAATGGGGCGACGGATTCTTTCATGTTCCGATCTCCTCGAACCATCAACAGGCGAGCACGGGAGTTTTACCTCTCCGTATCCTCTCCTGCGACGTGGGAAGCCACTGCCTGAGCTGATTTTAGGGGCGACGGGCCCCTTCAAAGCCACCGATCTCCCCCCTCCCTTATCAGACGAGCACTGGAGTTTCACCTTCAGTATCCTCTTCTGCAGCCAGGTCTATTGCCGGACATTCAGCCCTGTCCACCAGGTTTTACCCTCGGCTGTACAGAGGCACCTTCCAGCGTGGCGTCCGAGCAGCCCCCACTGCATCACCACTGAAAAAGCGGATGATGGAAGGAGGCAGACGGTTCCTCTCCACCCCTCTTCTGCAGGGATGGTGGATGGAGGCTCCCCAACCCTGCACCGTCCTATCTACCCGGGCACAGCTCCTACCTGCAGCATCTGCCACCCCCTCCATATTGGGGTAAGTGCTCCGTGAGATTTGGGTTTTCCGGCGGTCAGAGGAGGGCTCCATAGCGACTGGGTCCCCACAGAGCTTCGCGGCACTTTTCTCCTCAGTCTGCGGGTGCGCGCCGGCCAAAGCCATAAATTTAGTCCCCGGCTTCAGCCCTGTTTAGGCCGCATCCCGGGAAGCCCCGCCCACCGCTTGCTTCCTTCTAGCGGCTCCGCCCCCCTATTCAGGCGCTTCTCGTTCCAGACGAGATCTGGGCGGCCATCTTCTTCCTCCTCCATTGCGGTCACTATTTCTTCTGGAGGGGGCTGCGGCCGGCGGTTTTTCAGCGCTGAAGTCAGCGCTATTCCAGACAGGGGACTCAGAACCTGAGTAAGGTGAATCGCCCCAATATCTCCCCCCCCCCCCCCCGGCACGCATCCCGGCAGCATTAACCCCTTTACCCCCAAGGGTGGTTTGCACGTTAATGACCGGGCCAATTTTTACAATTCTGACCACTGTCCCTTTATGAGGTTATAACTCTGGAACGCTTCAATGGATCCTGGTGATTCTGACATTGTTTTCTCGTGACATATTGTACTTCATGACAATGGTAAAAATTATTTGATATAACCTGCGTTTATTTGTGAAAAAAACGGAAATTTGGCGAAAATTATGAAAATTTCGCAATTTTCCAACTTTGAATTTTTATGCAATTAAATCACAGAGATATGTCACACAAAATACTTAATAAGTAACATTTCCCACATGTCTACTTTACATCAGCACAATTTTGGAACCAAAATTTTTTTTTGTTAGGGAGTTATAAGGGTTAAAAGTTGACCAGCAATTTCTCATTTCTACAACACCATTTTATTTTAGGGACCACATCTCATTTGAAGTCATTTTGAGGGGTCTATATGATAGAAAATACCCAAGTGTGACACCATTCTAAAAACTACACCCCTCAAGGTGCTCAAAACCATATTCAAGAAGTTTATTAACCCTTCTGGTGCTTCACAGGAATTTTTTGAATGTTTAAATAAAAATGAACATTTAACTTTTTTTCACAAAAAATGTAATTCAGCTCCAATTTGTTTTATTTTACCAAGGGTAACAGGAGAAAATGGACCCCAAACATTGTTGTACAATTTGTCCTGAGTATGCCAATACCCCACATGTGGGGGTAAACCACTGTTTGGGCGCATGGCAGAGCTCGGAAGCGAAGGAGTGCCATTTGACTTTTCAATGCAAAATTGACTGGAATTGAGATGGGACGCCATGTTTCGTTTGGAGAGCCCCTGATGTGGCTAAACATTGAAACCCCCCACAAGTGACACCATTTTGGAAAGTAGACCCCCTAAGGAACTTATCTAGAGGTGTGGTGAGCACTTTGACCCAACAAGTGCTTCACAGAAGTTTATAATGTAGAACCGTAAAAATAAAAAATCATATTTTTTCACAAAAATTATCTTTTTGCCCCCAATTTTTTATTTTCCCAAGGGTAAGAGAAGAAATTGGACCCCAAAAGTTGTTGTACAATTTGTCCTGAGTACGCTGATAGCCCATATGTGGGGGTAAACCACTGTTTGGGCGGATGGGAGAGCTCGGAAGGGAAGGAGCGCCGTTTGACTTTTCAATGCAAAATTGACAGGAATTGAGATGGGACGTCATGTTGCGTTTGAAGAACCACTGATGTGCCTAAACATTGAAACCCCCCACAAGTGACACCATTTTGGAAAGTAGACCCCCTAAGGAACTTATCTAGAGGTGTGGTGAGCACTTTGACCCACCAAGTGCTTCACAGAAGTTTATAATGTAGAACCGTAAAAATAAAAAATCATATTTTTTCACAAAAATTATCTTTTTGCCCCCAATTTTTTATTTTCCCAAGGGTAAGAGAAGAAATTGGACCCCAAAAGTTGTTGTACAATTTGTCCTGAGTACGCGGATACCCCATATGTGGGGGTAAACCACTGTTTGGGTGGATGGGAGAGCTCGGAAGGGAAGGAGCGCCGTTTGACTTTTCAAAGCAAAATTGACAGGAATTGAGATGGGACGCCATGTTGCGTTTGAAGAGCCACTGATGTGCCTAAACATTGAAACCCCCTACAAATGACACCATTTTGGAAAGTAGACCCCCTAAGGAACTTATCTAGAGGTGTGGTGAGCACTTTGACCCACCAAGTGCTTCACAGAAGTTTATAATGCAGAGCCGTAAAAATAAAACAAAATTTTTTTCCCACAAAAATTATTTTTTTAGCCCCCAGTTTTGTATTTTCCTGAGGGTAACAGGAGAAATTGGACCCCAAAATTTGTTGCCCAATTTGTCCTGAGTGCGATGATACACCATATGTGGGGGGAACCACTGTTTGGGCACATGGGAGGGCTCAGAAGGGAAGGAGTGCCATTTGAATGCAGACTTAGATGGAATGGTCTGCAGGTGTCACATTGCGTTTGCAGAGCCCCTAATGTACCTAAACAGTAGAAACCCCCCACAAGTGACACCATTTTGGAAAGTAGACCCCCTTAGGAACTTATCTAGATGTGTGCTGAGCGCTTTGACCCACCAAGGGCTTCACAGAAGTTTATAATGGAGAGCCGTAAAAATAAAACAAAAATTTTTTCCCACAAAAATTATTTTTTAGCCCCCAGTTTTGTATTTTCCCGAGGGTAAAAGGAGAAATTCGACCCCACAATTTGTTGTCCAATTTGTCCTGAGTGCGCTGATACCCCATATGTGGGGGGGAACCACTGTTTGGGCGCATGGGAGGGCTCGGAAGGGAAGGAGCTCCATTTGGAATGAGGACTTAGATGGAATGGTCTGCAGGTGTCACATTGCATTTGCAGAGCCCCTAATGTACCTAAACAGTAGAAACCTCCCACAAGTGACACCATTTTGGAAACTAGACCCCCTAAGGAACTCATCTAGATGTGTTGTGATAGCTTTGAACCCCCAAGTGTTTCACTACAGTTTGTAACGCAGAGCCGTGAAAATTAAAAAAAAAAATCTTTCCCCCCAAAATTATTTTTTAGCCCCCAGTTTTGTATTTTCCCGAGGGTAAGAGGAGAAATTCGACCCCAAAAGTTGTTGTCCAATTTGTCCTGAGTGCGCTGATACCCCATATGTGGGGGGGAACCACTGTTTGGGCGCATGGGAGGGCTCGGAAGGGAAGGAGCTCCATTTGGAATGAGGACTTAGATGGAATGGTCTGCAGGTGTCACATTGCATTTGCAGAGCCCCTAATGTACCTAAACAGTAGAAACCTCCCACAAGTGACACCATTTTGGAAACTAGACCCCCTAAGGAACTCATCTAGATGTGTTGTGATAGCTTTGAACCCCCAAGTGTTTCACTACAGTTTGTAACGCAGAGCCGTGAAAATTAAAAAAAAAAATCTTTCCCCCCAAAATTATTTTTTAGCCCCCAGTTTTGTATTTTCCCGAGGGTAAGAGGAGAAATTCGACCCCAAAAGTTGTTGTCCAATTTGTCCTGAGTACGCTGATACCCCGTATGTTGGGGGAAACCAACGTTTGAGCGCATGGCAGAGCTCGGAAGGGAAGGAGCGCCATTTGGAATGCAGACTTAGATGGAATGGTCTGCAGACGTCACATTGCGTTTGCAGAACCCCTAATGTACCTAAACAGTAGAAACCCCCCACAAGTGACCCCATATTGGAAACTAGACCCCCCAGGGAACTAATCTAGATGTGTTGTGAGAACTTTGAACCCCCAAGTGTTTCACTACAGTTTATAACGCAGAGCCGTGAAAATAAAAAATCTTTTTTTTTCCCACAAAAAATATGTTTTAGCCCCGAGTTTTGTATTTTCCCAAGGGTAGCAGGAGAAATTGGACCCCAAAAGTTGTTGTCCTATTTGTCCTGAGTACGCTGATACCCCATATGTTGGGGTAAACCCCTGTTTGGGCACACGGGAGAGCTCGGAAGGGAAGAAGCACTGTTTTACTTTTTCAACGCAGAATTGGCTGGAATTGAGATCGGACGCCATGTCGCGTTTGGAGAGCCCCTGATGTGCCTAAACAGTGGAAACCCCCCAATTATAACTGAAACCCTAATCCAAACACATCCCTAACCCTAATCCCAACAGTAACCCTAACCACACCTCTAACCCTGACACACCCCTAACCCTAATCCCAACCCTATTCCCAACCGTAAATGTAATCTAAACCCTAACTGTAACTTTAGCCCCAACCCAAACTGTAGCCCTAGCCCTAACCCTAGCCCTAACCCTAACCCTAGCCCTAACCCTAGCCCTAACCCTAACCCTAGCCCTAACCCTAGCCCTAACCCTAGCCCTAGCCCTAGCCCTAACCCTAGCCCTAACCCTAGCTCTAACCCTAGCCCTAACTCTAACCCTAGCCCTAATGGGAAAATGGAAATAAATACATTTTTTAAATTTTTCCCTAACTAAGGGGGTGATGAAGGGGGGTTTGATTTACTTTTATAGCGGGTTTTTTAGCGGATTTTTATGATTGGCAGCCGTCACACACTGAAAGACGCTTTTTATTGCAAAAAATATTTTTTGCGTTACCACATTTTGAGAGCTATAATTTTTCTATATTCTGGTCCACAGAGTCATGTGAGGTCTTGGTTTTTGCGGGACGAGTTGATGTTTTTATTGGTAACATTTTCGGGCACGTGACATTTTTTGATCGCTTTTTATTCCGATTTTTGTGAGGCAGAATGACCAAAAACCAGCTATTCATGAATTTCTTTTGGGGGAGGCGTTTATACCGTTCCGCGTTTGGTAAAATTGATGAAGCAGTTTTATTCTTCGGGTCAGTACGATTACAGCGACACCTCATTTATATCATTTTTTTATGTTTTGGCGCTTTTATACGATAAAAACTATTTTATAGAAAAAATAATTATTTTTGCATCGCTTTATTCTCAGGACTATAACTTTTTTATTTTTTTGCTGATGATGCTGTATGGCGGCTCGTTTTTTGCGGGACAAGATGACGTTTTCAGCGGTACCATGGTTATTTATATCTGTCCTTTTGATCGCGTGTTATTCCACTTTTTGTTCGGCGGTATGATAATAAAGCGTTGTTTTTTGCCTCGTTTTTTTTTTTTTTTTTCTTACGGTGTTTACTGAAGGGGTTAACTAGTGGGCCAGTTTTATAGGTCGGGCCGTTACGGACGCGGCGATACTAAATATGTGTACTTTTATTGTTTTTTTTTTTTTATTTAGATAAAGAAATGTATTTATGGGAATAATTTTTTTTTTTTTTTTTTCATTATTTTGGAATATTTTTTTTTATTTTTTTTTACACATTTGAAATTTTTTTTTTTTACTTTTTTACTTTGTCCCAGGGGGGGACATCACAGATCAGTGATCTGACAGTTTGCACAGCACTCTGTCAGATCACTGATCTGATAGGAGTGCAGGCTGCTTCACAGTGCCTGCTCTGAGCAGGCTCTGTGAAGCCACCTCCCTCCCTGCAGGACCCGGATCCGCGGCCATCTTGGATCCGGGGCTGGAGGGAGCAGGGAGGGAGGTGAGACCCTCGCAGCAACGCGATCACATCGCGTTGCTGCGGGGGTCTCAGGGAAGCACGCAGGGAGCCCCCTCCCTGCGCGGTGCTTCCCTGTACCGCCGGCACATCGCGATCATCTTTGATCGCGGTGTGCCGGGGGTTAATGTGCCGGGGGCGGTCCGTGACCGCTCCTGGCACATAGTGCCGGATGTCAGCTGCGATAAACAGCTGACACCCGGCCGCGATCGGCGGCGCTCCCCCCGTGAGCGCTGCCGATCGCATATGACGTACTATTGCGTCCTTGGGAAGTAAAGCCCACCCCACATGGACGCAATAGTACGTCTAATGGCAGAAAGGGGTTAAGGGACTAGCTTTCCCTGTTTTTTATATACTTAAGGCTGCAATCTCTGGTGCTCCTGCACACTACAGAATGTATAGTACAGTGTGCAGGCTTGCAAACAGAGAGCTGTGAGTTCCCAGCAATGAAGCTCTCATGACTCGTTCCCTGGTGACTCGTTCCCTGGTATTTAATACTCTGCCCGGTAGTCACTGGGCCCATAGCTGCATCCCCAGCTTTCCATGCCTTTTTATTAAACCCAGGACCAGCATTCCCTGGTCTTAAGGGTCCCCTAGTTTTAAAAGGGTCACATCCCCAGCATTCTCTGCTCTGCCAGAAGCCGGTCTCCTTTTCCTTAGTACTTAATCAGGCCAGTATGCCCTGGTCTTAAAGGCACAGGGCCAGTAGGCACTGGTCTTAAAGGCACATGGCAAGTATGCCCTCGTCTTAAAGGCACATGACCAGCATCCCTGGTCTTAAAGGAGCATGACCAGCATACTTGTTCTTAAAGGCACATTACCAGCTTTGCTGGTCTTTAAGGCACTTGTTCCAACATTCCTTTCATGACCAGTATTCCTGGTCTTAAAGGCACGTGACCAGCATGCCCTGGTCTTATAGACTCGTGACCAGTATACCCTGGTCTTAAAGGCACATGACCAGTATGCCCTTGTCTTAAAGGCACGTGACCAGTATTTCCTGGTCTTAAAGGCACATGACCAGTATGCCCTGGTCTTAAACGCTATAACCAGTATGCCCTGGTCTTAAAGGCACATGACTAGTACGTCCTGGTTTTCAAGGCACATGACCAGTATGCCCTGGTCTTAAACGCAATAACCAGTATGCCCTGGTCTTAAACGCACGTGACCAGTATCCCCTGGTCTTAAACGCAATAACCAGTATGCCCTGGTCTTAAAGGCACATGACTAGTACGTCCTGGTTTTCAAGGCACATGACCAGTATGCCCTGGTCTTAAACGCAATAACCAGTATGCCCTGGTCTTAAAGGCACATGACTAGTACGTCCTGGTTTTCAAGGCACATGACCAGTATGCCCTGGTCTTAAAGGCTCATGTCCAGTATGCCCTGGCTTTTAAAGGGACACGACCAGTATGCCCTGGTCTTTAAGGCACGTGACCATTATGCCCTGGACTTAAAGGCTCAGGACCAGTACGCCCTGGTCTTAAACGCAAATGACCAGCATACCCTGGTTTTAAGGGCACATGACCATTATCTCCTGGATTTCAGCATGCCCTGCTTTTAAAGGCACATGAACAGTATGTCATCTTACAAAAGGCACAACACCAGTATTCCCTGGTCTTAAAGGCTCATGGCCAGTAACCCCTAGCCTTAAAGGCGCATGACCAGTATTTACTGGTCTTAAGGGCACATCATCTATCCTAAGCTGGTCACCCTAACTGAGCTCTGGAGCACTCACATGCTCCCTCTCCTACAATGGGAGCCGTCGGCTAGCAGGGGCCGCAAGTATTCTAGAAAAACGTACAGGTTCTAGAAAATCTCCATCAACATTTGACGGTGATGCACTGGAAGACCTCTAAGTAGGATACCATACCTGGTCGGAATTTTATGGGCGTCGGGTCCCTGGCTCCGATTTCCCCCCACACCTTCAACAGACGAGCACACGGAGTGTCGCCTCCATGTATCTTCTTCTGCATCCAGGTCTATCGCCACAACCTGCCCTGTCCACTCGGAAACCTCAATTCTGGGGATGTGGCGTCCACATTTGTGGCGTCCCAACAGGGAGGTTTTCCCCCCTTTGTATCAGATGCAAGAAAGTGGACGATTCCTTTCCACTTTTCTGTTAAGAAGATGGTGGATCGAGGTTTTTCCTTATTTTCTTCTCTGCACGACGATGGCAGAGACCTGCTGGTTACAGTCCCGCATTCTGTCACTTGGCAGACTCGCCGGGCAGAATTTCTTGCGGTATTCCTACCAGTATCCTGGCCGGTGTATCATCAATTAAGATTCCACAGACGGTCGGATAGCAAATCTAGTTTGATCCGTCTTGTGGTTTCGGGTTCAGCGCTCTACCCTTCCTTAGCCGCCACATGGGGCTTGACCAAAGGGAGAGAATGAAAGTCTCCGGGTCCCAGACCTTATCTACTTCGTTCCACAGTATAGCTGGCCAATCAAATCTTCTGAGCGGGAGACTAGCAAGGGATCGTATCTCTTCTTCAGGCTCAACCAGCAGTGGAAGCATTGGCCAGGACAGTCTAGATCTAAGGGATCTTGGTTCCAAAATGGAGGGAATGAAAAGTATCTCCATTCCTGGACCCCAAACTTCTAACAACCTTTGACAGGGCCCTTTCTTTTTTCGGATGGAGTTCCTCCGCTCAGCCACTTCTTCAACAGAGAAACGTGGTTGTTTTCTGGCATCCATCGTCATTCGGGATTCTTACCCTCACATACCTATTTCTCCTCTCTACTATAATCTCTTCGCCTTTCCATTCGCGAACAGTATTTTCACGACCTGGCCCTTCTGCCTGGCTACCACACCAGAGTGGTCGCAAGGGTCATGGCGGTTGTCATGTTCTTCTTGCACCTTAGAAGCATGGTCGTCCTGCCCTATTTGGTCGACTTTGTAGCCGCTCTCCTAGGACTACGCTGAGTCGTCCATATCACTTGCAATTACCTCTCTATTGGGCTAGCAGCTAAACTTAGACAAGTTTTTTTTTTTTTTTTTTTCCTCATTCTCAGCCCAGCAGATCCTCTTTGAGGATGATCCTGCCCAAGAAGGATGGTTATTCTCTCTCGGGTCTAGGTCGTGGCCCTTCTACAGGGAGCTTGCGCACTCGATCTCTCATTCCCTCGGTTCTTTCAATTCGCTAGGAGGGTTCTGAGGGAAAGGACATCTACGGATGCAGTTTCCTTCGCTGCGCTCGTTTTCTGCAAGTCAATCAGGCTCTCAAAGGGTAGTCTCTGAGCTCCTTTCTCTTCCAGAGCCTTCTCCTGGCCCAAGGGCTATTGGGAGATACCATTGCCAGTTTTCTTCTCCCGATCATCTCTCTGTAGATCCCAACGGTACGGCTATTCCTTCAGCAGGCCCTCTGCCTTCTGGCGGGTCTTCAGTTGGATAATGCCTCGGCTGTGCCCCAAGTTAGCCATCTAGCAAGTACCCTCAGTCAAGCGCCATGGCTAAGGTACCTCGCACTCTCTGATGGGCCGAGTTCTATCTTCGGTGATCTCAACAGTACATTCCCTGGAGTAGAACACTGGGCGGCAGACATATTCAGCCGTCCGGGCTTTTCCTCAAGTGAGTGGGAACTTCACTCGGAAATCTTCCATCGGACCTGCCTTCACTGGAGTACTCCAGAGGTAGTTCGGATGGCGTCCAAACTGAACACCAATGTACTCCAGTTCATGGTTTGGCCTCGCGATCCAAGACCATTGCAGTGCATGATCTATTCTTCCATGGTACCAATTTCCATAACCCCTCTTCCACTACGTCTGAATCCTTTTCGGAAGCGGGTAGGGCCCCAGTGATCCCGGGAGACCCGCACTGACCATGTCAGGTTTTTTTTTTTGTTTTTTTTCTTGCTTGCGGTACTAGTATTTTTCCGGCTTATTGTCTCAAGCTGGAAATATGGTCTTTCTTGCAGGCCCCAACCTGTAGTTCTTCCCTACCGCGTACCGTTAAATCCGTGGGACCTTAATGGTCCTGGGCATCTTACAGTGGACTCCTTTTCTGATCCGGATAGACTTTTCTATCAGGGAGGGTCTCTCCCCTTCTTTCTCTGCGTTCTTGTCCTCCTGATGAGTCTTCAGATCTCGACGCTCTGTTCTTTATCTTTTTTCCTTATTACCTTCAAGGCAAGGTTGCCCTCTAGCCATCCCCTTCCCTCGTTGCCGAGGGGTATTATATCTCCACTGTTGCAGGGGCATCGTCCTCTCATCTCCTTCGGCTCTAGTCCACAAAGCGGAATGGGTTCTCCATAATCTGGAAGAAGCGAGTGCTCCGAGTGGGTACGTATCGAGGACGACGTCCTTCCAAAGGTTGGACATTTTACTCGGGTTTTTCGATGGTAAGTAGGCTTCCTGACGGTCGCAGGAAGGGTTTAGCAGTTTTTCTTCGGGCACGTTAGCCTGGTGGATTCTTTTCTCCATCCAGGAGTCCTTTCGCGCTAGATGCCAGCCTATCTCCCTGTCTGAGGGCTCTAGGCGCCAGACGTCGGCAAGCACGACCGCAGGCTTGCGAATTCCTCCAGGCCGCATGCATTCTTGAAGCACTATAATTCACTCACTTCCACAGATGTGAGTCTGGGCAGGTGGACTTTGCAGGCCGCGGTGGCGCACTTGTAAGTAGCGGCTACACGGCCTGAAGTGATGTTGTCCCCACCCAGGGACTGCTTTGGGACGTCCCATGGTCTGTGTCCCCCAATGAGGCGAAGGAGAAATAGGGATTTTTGTGTACTCACCGTAAAATCCTTTTCTCCGAGCCATTCATTGGGGGACACAGCTCCCACCCTGTTATTAGCTTATGCTATGTTTTTATCTTTTGATATGTTATACTCTTATATATAATGTGACATGCTTTACGCTTATATGTCGTTATTGATCTCCTACTGCTTTTGCACCGAACTGGTTAGCTGGGGCCAGCAGGAGGGTGTATACTGCAGGGGAGGAGCTAACTTTTTCTTTGTATTACTTAGTGTCAGCCTCCTGGTGGCAGCAGCATACACCCATGGTCTGTGTCCCCCAATGAATGGCTCGGAGAAAAGGATTTTACGGTGAGTACACAAAAATCCCTATTTTCAGCCCCGATAAAATAATAAAGCCTGTACTCTCCTCCCGTGGTCGCCCCGTACCTGCGGTGTCGACACTCGCTCTCCCCGGGACTGTGATGTGGTGTTGTGAGACGTGATGCCGGCGTTGCTGTCTCCCGACTTCTGACACACTGAACATGAGGAGGAAGTCCAGGATCAGCTGCAGCCCTGGCTTCCTCTTCATATTCAGTTTGTCCGAAGGCGGAGACAGTGACGCCATTGTTGATTGAGTGTTGGGGTCACAAGTCATTCCACCGCTTCACAGCCCTAGGACTGCAAGTGCCAACATAGTTGGAACGGAGCCAGCACGGAGGTGAGTACAGGCTTTATTTTTTTCAAGGCCTAACATTTAGTTGACAAAGGTATTCTAGTAGTGGGCAACCCCTTTAATGGGGCTAGCTTCAGGTCCCTACAAAGGCAAATGACCAGAATAACCACTGTACAGGGAACAGCAGTTCTGAGGCTGTACAAAAGCTTTGCGCATGCATTTAGGAACTAAAGCTGTCAGTGATTGACAGCTGGGTTCCCGTTGTAACAGGAAGATCTAGTATGGATGTGCCTTTTAAGCCCTGGTCTAAAAGTTTACGACTCTTTGTATCTCTGGTAATGCAATAATGCTTTGGGATTTTATATAATACATCGTTTAAGAGTTCAAGAGATTGCTGATGCTTCAAGTTTACAAACTAGAGTTTGCATCGTAAAGATATATTAACAAGTGGTGGAGGTTTCTGGGCACTATAAGTTATTTTAAACTCCTTTTGGTGCTTAAAACAAATGGTGGTCATCCTCACCTGTCATCCCAAGCTCCTAGATATGTCTGGAGATGCTCTCTGGCTGACTGAAGCTGTCACCACTCCTGCCAGTGATTCGTGGAGTATCCTTTTCCACCTGGACTGTTGAGGACAGAACCAGAAAGTACATGCTAGGGGCTCGTGCAGACATCCGTGCATATCGGTCCGAACTTTGGCCGCGGCTCTCCTGACTCGAGTGTCGCAGCTTCATAGATTTCTATGAGACTGTCACTCTCTGGTCAGGCGTCCCTACGACAGTCCATGCTTTGGCAATCCGTGTTCAGACCGATTTGCCCTAACAGAGAATGGGTTTGCCTCGGAACAGTATCCCGCAGTCCGAAGCATGCACATTTAAAAAACCCTTATATATCCATAATAATATAAGGGAGACATCACCAAGTGTTGGCCAAGACACCACATACCGTAATTTATATTTTTTGGTAAACACCCTTTTAAGGCCCAAATTAGGCTGAACTCAAGAGGGTAGAAGAAATAAAGAGTAAAAAAAACGGTTTATCAATATATTTATATCCATTTACTTGTAAATAAGGCATGCTTGGCAATGAATTCAAAGCGCCAAATTGTGTGTAATGAAACTACGGCAATGGGTACGTTTTCGTGTCTGTAAACAGTAAGTTGCCATTAGGGTATGTGCACACCATGTTTTCTGTGTCTTATCGCACAGGTATTGGGAAAGCTCTCGGGGCATATATTAACAGTATCCGTAGGGCCCTGATAGAATCTGTTGAGTTAAGTTGTGTTGGCAACACCAGCTGTGTGTATGTCGGTATACCTTTATACCACCCATAACTTTGGTAGTGATGCCATACTTCGATCACATCACGTTCCACCTCGCTTTGTTGGTGTTTGTGCCAGCACATGTTTATACGTAGCTACCGGTAAATGGATTTGTGAAATTGCTGTTATTTACTTGTGAACTTTGTAACGGCAGCTGGAATTAGATGGAGAGAAGATTTCGTTACCGAATCTTGAAGGAATTGTGGTCTTGAACATTGGCTACTGGGGTGGTGGCTGCCGTCTGTGGGAAGGAATGGGGGATGAGCCATATCCATTATCTAGGTATGTGTCATTTCTCTATGATTGACCCTGAGATCCTCCAATGTATTAACCCCTTCACGACCTTCTGATTTTTTTTTTTGTTTGTTTTTTTGCTTTTTCTTTTTTTGCTTCCCTTCTTCCCAGAGCTATAACTTTTTTTTTATACTTCCATCAGTATAGCCGTATGAGGGTTTGTTTTTTGCGGGTCAAGTTGTACTGTTCAATAACCATTTGATTTTACTATATAGCATACTGGAAAACGAGAAACAAATTCCAAGTGCGGTGAAATTGCAAAAAAAAAAAAAAAAAATTCCACAATGTTGTTTTTTTTTTTCTAATTTACCATGGTCACTGAATGCTAAAACTGGCCTGCCATTATGATTCTCCATGGCAGTATGAGTATGTAAATTGCAAACATGTACTGGTTCCTTTTCGTTTAACCCCTTTCCCACTTTAGACGTATAGGTATGTCTAAGGTCACTTTCCCGTTTTCTGCGGCCTTTGGCGATAAGCCCGCAACGTTTCTGTCACATGTCAGCAGATGAGCATTTTTGTTACACATGGCAGGGCTGAAGCCTTGCTGTGTGTAGCACAAGCAATCAGATGATTGCAGCTTCTAGTATCCCATGGAGACTGTATTGAAGTAAGTGAAAAGTAAAAAAAAAAAAAAATTTAAATGTTAAAAAATATATAAAAATTTTAAATCGCCCCATTAAAAAAACAAAACACCTATTTAGTATTGCCTCATTCAGAAAACGCCTGATCTATATACACTGCACAAAAAAAATAAAGGGAACACTAAAATCCCACATCCTAGATATCACTGAATGAAATATTCCAGTTGTAAATCTTTATTCATTACATAGTGGAATGTGTTGAGAACAATAAAACCTAAAAATGATCAATGTAAATCACAACTAATATCCCACAGAGGTCTGGACTTTGAATGATGCTCAAAATCAAAGGGGAAAATGAAGTTACAGGCTGATCCAACTTCAGTGGAAATGCCTCAAGACAAGGAAATGATGCTCACGTGCCTGTATGACCTCCCTACAACGCCTGGCATTTAGATAAATTTACTTTACATTTTATAAATCTGACATTTCTGAACGCAGCGATACCAAATGTGTGGGGTTTTTTGTTTCATTTTCAATGGGAAAAAAGGGAGGTGATCTTTTTGTGTTATTGTTTTTTACATATATTTTTTAAAACGTTCCTTCTTCTCTCATTATCACTTTTTTTTTCCCCTGAAGGCATGATGATGGCTTATTGGAAGTAGTTGGAGTTTATGGATCTTTTCACTGTGCACAGATTCAGGTTAAGTTGGCAAATCCTGTCCGTCTTGGCCAAGCTCACACTGTAAGGGTAAGGACTTGTGCGCTTATGTCATTCTATATTTTTTATCCTTTTTGTAGACTTTTCGTTAATGTAATAGAATAGGAGGAAATTTCTGCTCCATATTTCTTTGAGCGCAGTTTTGATTAAGGATTTCACTACCTGAAATTTTTTGTTTTATCTACTACCATGGCAGTTTAATTGACCGACTGGAGTGTTTTCTATTCACACCAGTAAAGAAGAGATTTTCGTGAACCTGAATTTTTCTTTCTTTACTATTCTATAGAGACTCCAAAAAAGGTGCTCAATGTGCCCCTGCAAATAAAACTATATAACAAATAATGTAAACTTAGTCCGGTCATCAAGTGTGATAAAAATGAAAACAGATGTATTTGACGGGCCAAGTCCTTAATTGACCAAAAGATAATTATACAGTAGTGTTGATTGATCAATTTTGCATAGCTGATGACTAATTCTGAAGTACTTTACTATTTTATTTACTTGGCAGCTGATTTTAAAGAGTTCAAGGATGCCAATGCAAGTGGATGGAGAGCCATGGGCCCAAGGGCCATGTACAGTCACTATAACCCACAAGACACATGCACTAATGTTGTACCATATAGGAGAACAAACTGATGATGATGACGAAGATCCCTCCAGTGACTCAGATGAAGACCCTCAAGACACTGTGAATCGTGATGTGGAAATGTAGTTCTTAACACATGGCTGAGTTTAAGGCCGGGTTCACATTGCGTTTACAGCAGCCCGTTCAACACATACGTTAACGGGCTGCTGTAAACGCAAGTGCTGGTATGGCACGCTAGTGCAGATAGAGCATCTGCTAGCTCTATCTGCGCTAGCGGTGATGGACCCGGAAACGCTGCAGCCCGTGTCTCGGGGTCCGTCACTCAATGACGGCACATGGCTAGCGCACGCCCATTGTGGGCGTGCGCTAGCGAAGCGTCAGACATTGTATTCAATGGCGGCGTTAACGGACTACGTTACACCGCGTTATGCCGCGATGTAACGTAGTCCGTCTAACGTACCACCATAACGCAATGTGAACCCAGCCTAACATAAAAACATCCTTCCAAGGAGCTCCATATCCTTTATTTATTCACTTTTATTTATTTGTCTTTTTTTTTTTTTTTTCTGTATAATTTTATGAACATCTGACCTTTTTTAATAGTTTACCTCTGTCACACCTGAATATCATTGTAAACGTTTGCACCTGTTTAATCGTTATGTGTACATAGTCTTTGAAAATATCTCCTAAGTGTAGGCCGGTGTACAAAGCCATTCCAGCGACATTTCTATAGTGATTAACCAATTGAGACAGCACTGAAGTGGAAAGGGGTTAAACGCTATGTTATTATATTCTGTGTAGCAAATCACTGTTTTTGCACTTTGACGATGAAGGGGTTCTCTGGGAATTGAAAAAAGAAATGCCACAAATAAAGTCCTAAGAACTCTTAACTGTTTTAGGACCTCTCGTAGTCGTAGACTTTAAACATATGAGCAGTCCACTGTTTACTCTTAACTGACGTTGTAAAATGTCACTGCAGAGTAAGTTACTTGCGGAAGATTGTGTAGGAGTGGGCAACCAGCTACAAAACACAACCAGACTCCTCATAGAGAGGGTTTATTGCCATCTCTGCCGTCCCAATCACTGTGTATATAGTATAGGAAGCACTTACAGTGCTTCTTTCTCCTGACCCAGCATTCATACGATTACAGGGTGTAGAGAGAGCTGGATCTGCTGGGTCTTAGGAAACCCAGCTCAGCACTGCAGTTCAGAGCTACAGCATGATCAGATGTATGTGTGTTTAATTATTTTATTTGCTGGTATAAATAAATTTAGAGGAAAAAAAAATTCTGTCTCAGAATGGCGCCAACCCTGCCTGCGCAGTAGCATCTATCAGCTGTCTGAAGCGCTGGCGGTGCCATTTTGCTAGAGAAAACATTTTTTGTCTCCACTAAGATGGCCAGCGCAGTAGCATCTATCGGATCGCCGATAGATGCTACTGCTCAGCCGCAGCCGAAGTCATTCTGAGACAGAATTTATTTTCTGAAATTTATTTATACCAGCAAATAAAAAATATAAATGCACATCATACATGCGATCATGCTGCAGGATTTCATCAACCCAGGTATTGTTTTAATCGGTATTAAAACCTGACACTGTCTGTAGGTTACTGTGCACAATCCTGCTGACAAGTTCCCTTTAATCCTGATTATTCAGGTCATTTTAACCCCTTATATAAACCCTGGGAGCGGGTGCATAGCGCGGTTTCACAGACTGATCCCGCCCCATACCTAATAGCAAATATTAGCTGTGTGTCACAACTAGGATCTACCTGTAACAGCAGTTGGTACATTACTATTAACCTGTTAAATGCCATTGTCAATCTCTGACAGCAGCATTAACAGTGCGGTGGCATGGGGGAGCGTTCAGTGATAGTCCAAGCTATCAAAATGTAAAACGAATTAACCCGATCAGTAGGCACCGTAAACAGAAAAATATTCAAATTCAATTTTTGCCTTTGTGTTTTGTTTTTTTTTATTTTACAAAAACAAAACCTCAGCAAAAGGCGAGAAAGGGCATCATGTGCCCCAAAACGGTATCAATAAAAATGTCATCTTGCCCTGCTCATTACTGGTCTTGGAAAATGGTGACAGAAATAGTTTTTGTTCTGTTTTTATGTATTTTCTTTTTACCATTAAAAAAATGCAAAATTAACAAATTTAGAGTCACCATAATCGTATTGTTCTGGACAATCGTGGTGCCATGTCATTTTTTCCACACGATGTACACCGTCAAAATATTTCCCTAAAAACAATGTTGATGTGATTTTTTTTTTTTATTTTTATTTTTTTTTGCAATTTTTTTCCCGTGCTCCTGTACAGTATCTGCAAAAATGAATGGTGTCATTCAAAAGTTTAACTCTACCAGCAAAAAACAAGGCTTCATAAGTCTATGTGCACCAAATAAAGGAGGGGTGCAAAAATGGAATTTGCCCACGACGGGAAGGGGTTAATTTGTTAGTGATTCGCTCCCTAGCCAAAACGAATATAGTTTACTAATAAATGGCTTTTAGGAAATAATTTATAATAATGTAGTTAGCCTTATATCACTTTTCTTTTCCCATGATCCACTTTTTTTAATTGCATTTTAAGTTAATCAGGCAGTTACTTCTTGAGATCTTCTTAATATTTTTTACTTTGCATCTACTGTATAATATGTAAAAGTATTTAATATTTTGCTGTCTTAGGTTTACAAACATGACTACTGTAATTTGTAAATTCCATGCACAAAGCCATTTTTGCTAAATACTTCAAAACTGTTCGGATAGGTCTATATACAGTGTGTGTAATGTATATATTATATAATTTATTATTTTTTTAATCAAATGTCCGAAAAAGAGAAATAAGTATTAACCCAAATGTGTTAAAGGGAATCTGTCACCCCAAAAATCGTTTATGAGCTGCGGCCACCGCCATCAGGGGCATATCTGCAGCATTCTGTAATGCTGTAGATAAGCCCCCGATGTATCCTGAAAGATAAGAAAAACAGGTTAGATAATACTCACCCAGGGGCGGTCCCGCTGCGGTCCGGTCCGGGGCCTCCCATTTTCATACGATGATGTCCTCTTCTTGTCTTCACGCTGCGGCTCCGGCGCAGGCGTTCTTTGTCTGCCCTGTTGAGGGCAGAGCAAAGTACTGCAGTGCGCAGGCTCCAGCCTCTCTACGGTTGCTGATGCCGGCTTGCTGTGAGCGCCACCCTGTGGTCAGCGCTCATAGCAATGCTGTAACATAGTTAGTAAGGCCGAAAAAAGACATTTGTCCATCCAGTTCAGCCTATATTCCATCATAATAAATACCCAGATCTACGTCCTTCTACAGAACCTAATAATTGTATGATACAATATTGTTCTGCTCCAGGAAGACATCCAGGCCTCTCTTGAACCCCTCGACTGAGTTCGCCATCACCACCTCCTCAGGCAAGCAATTCCAGATTCTCACTGCCCTAACAGTAAAGAATCCTCTTCTATGTTGGTGGAAAAACCTCTCCTCCAGACGCAAAGAATGCCCCCTTGTGCCCGTCACCTTCCTTGGTATAAACAGATCCTCAGCGAGATATTTGTATTGTCCCCTTATATACTTATACATGGTTATTAGATCGCCCCTCAGTCGTCTTTTTTCTAGACTAAATAATCCTAATTTCGCTAATCTATCTGGGTATTGTAGTTCTCCCATCCCCTTTATTAATTTTGTTGCCCTTCTTTGTACTCTCTCAAGTTCCATTATATCCTTCCTGAGCACCGGTGCCCAAAACTGGACACAGTACTCCATGTGCGGTCTAACTAGGGATTTGTACAGAGGCAGTATAATGCTCTCATCATGTGTATCCAGACCTCTTTTAATGCACCCCATGATCCTGTTTGCCTTGGCAGCTGCTGCCTGGCACTGGCTGCTCCAGGTAAGTTTATCATTAACTAGGATCCCCAAGTCCTTCTCCCTGTCAGATTTACCCAGTGGTTTCCCGTTCAGTGTGTAATGGTGATATTGATTCCCTCTTCCCATGTGTATAACCTTACATTTATCATTGTTAAACCTCATCTGCCACCTTTCAGCCCAAGTTTCCAACTTATCCAGATCCATCTGTAGCAGAATACTATCTTCTCTTGTATTAACTGCTTTACATAGTTTTGTATCATCTGCAAATATCGATATTTTACTGTGTAAACCTTTTACCAGATCATTAATGAATATGTTGAAGAGAACAGGTCCCAATACTGACCCCTGCGGTACCCCACTGGTCACAGCGACCCAGTTAGAGACTATACCATTTATAACCACCCTCTGCTTTCTATCACTAAGCCAGTTACTAACCCATTTACACACATGTTCCACCAGACCAAGCATTCTCATTTTGTGTACCAACCTCTTGTGCGGCACGGTATCAAACGCTTTGGAAAAATCGAGATATACCACGTCCAATGACTCACCGTGGTCCAGCCTATAGCTTACCTCTTCATAAAAACTGATTAGATTGGTTTGACAGGAGCGATTTCTCATAAACCCATGCTGATATGGAGTTAAACAGTTATTCTCATTGAGATAATCCAGAATAACATCCCTCAGAAACCCTTCAAATATTTTACCAACAATAGAGGTTAGACTTACTGGCCTATAATTTCCAGGTTCACTTTTAGAGCCCTTTTTGAATATTGGCACCACATTTGCTATGCGCCAGTCCTGCGGAACAGACCCTGTCGCTATAGAGTCACTAAAAATAAGAAATAATGGTTTATCTATTACATTACTTAGTTCTCTTAGTACTCGTGGGTGTATGCCATCCGGACCCGGAGATTTATCTATTTTAATCTTATTTAGCCGGTTTCGCACCTCTTCTTGGGTTAGATTGGTGACCCTTAATATAGGGTTTTCATTGTTTCTTGGGATTTCACCTAGCATTTCATTTTCCACCGTGAATACCGTGGAGAAGAAGGTGTTTAATATGTTAGCTTTTTCCTCGTCATCTACAACCATTCTTTCCTCACTATTTTTTAAGGGGCCTACATTTTCAGTTTTTATTCTTTTACTATTGATATAGTTGAAGAACAGTTTGGGATTAGTTTTACTCTCCTTAGCAATGTGCTTCTCTGTTTCCTTTTTGGCAGCTTTAATTAGTTTTTTAGATAAAGTATTTTTCTCCCTATAGTTTTTTAGAGCTTCAATGGTGCCATCCTGCTTTAGTAGTGCAAATGCTTTCTTTTTACTGTTAATTGCCTGTCTTACTTCTTTGTTTAGCCACATTGGGTTTTTCCTATTTCTAGTCCTTTTATTCCCACAAGGTATAAACCGCTTACACTGCCTATTTAGGATGTTCTTAAACATTTTCCATTTATTATCTGTATTCTTATTTCTGAGGATATTGTCCCAGTCTACCAGATTAAGGGCATCTCTAAGCTGTTCAAACTTTGCCTTCCTAAAGTTCAATGTTTTTGTGACTCCCTGACAAGTCCCCCTAGTGAAAGACAGGTGAAACTGCACAATATTGTGGTCGCTATTTCCTAAATGCCCGACCACCTGCAGATTTGTTATTCTGTCAGGTCTATTAGATAGTATTAGGTCTAAAAGTGCTGCTCCTCTGGTTGGATTCTGCACCAATTGTGAAAGATAATTTTTCTTGGTTATTAGCAGAAACCTGTTGCCTTTATGGGTTTCACAGGTTTCTGTTTCCCAGTTAATATCCGGGTAGTTAAAGTCCCCCATAACCAGGACCTCATTATGGGTTGCAGCTTCATCTATCTGCTTTAGAAGTAGACTTTCCATGATTTCTGTTTTATTTGGGGGTTTGTAACAGACCCCAATGAGAATTTTGTTACCATTTTTCCCTCCATGAATTTCAACCCATATGGACTCGACATCCTCATTCCCTTCGCTAATATCCTCCCTTAAAGTGGACTTTAGACAAGACTTTACATAGAGACAAACCCCTCCTCCTCTCCGATTTTTACGATCCTTTCTAAACAGACTGTAACCCTGTAAGTTGACTGCCCAGTCATAGCTTTCATCTAACCATGTCTCGGTTATTCCCACTATGTCAAAGTTACCTGTAGATATTTCTGCTTCTAGTTCTTCCATCTTGTTTGTCAGGCTTCTGGCGTTTGCGAGCATGCAGTTTAGAGGATTTTGTTTTGTAATGAAGCTATAGGAGCGATCTGATGATCGCTGCTATGTAGCTTTATCCGATCAGGCTATTCCAGCTTCTAGCCTCTCATAGAGGCTATTGAAGCATGGCAAAAGTAAAAAAAAATGTTTAAAAAAAATTAAAAAACTTAAACGTTTAAATCACCCCCATTCAAAATAAAACAATAAAAAAAATCACACCTACACATATTTGGTATCGCCGCGTTCAGAATCGCCCGATCTATCAATTTAAAAAAAAAAAAGGATTAACCTGATCGCTAAACAGCGTAGCAAGAAAAAAATTTGAAACACCAGAATTACGTTTTTTTGGTCGCTGCGACATTGCATTAAAATACAATAACGGGCGATCAACAAAAACGTATCTGTACCAAAATGGTATAATTAAAAACGCCAGCTCGGCACGCAAAAAATAAGCCCTGACCTGACCCCAGATCACAAAAACTGGAGACGCTACAGGTATTTGAAAATTGCGCAAATTTTTTTTTTTTAAGCAAACGTTTGGAATTTTTTTTGTTTACCACTTAAAACGTAACCTAGCCATGTTTGGTGTCTATGAACTCGTAATGACCTGGAGAATCATAGTGTCAGGTCAGTTTTAGCATATAGTGAACCTAGCAAAAAAGCCAAACAAAAAACAAGTGTGGGATTTCACTTTTTTTTGCAATTTCACCGCACTTGGAATTTTATTCCCGGTTAATAGTACATGACAGGCTAAAACCAATAATGTTGTTCAAAAGTGCAACTCGTCCCGCAAAAAACAAGCCCTCACATGGCCATATTGACAGAAAAATAAAAAAATTATGGCTCTGGGAAGGAGGGGAGCGAAAAACGAGAATGCAAAAATGGAAAAGGGCAAGGTCGTGAAGGGGTTAAGGTTGAGGGCAGACAAGCTGCATATTTTCCACTGTAAATTAGGTAGCAAATTTACCGTATTTTGTTTTTTTTTTTTAATAGTTTTCTATGAAGTTTGGCATTAAAAACAAAGCATGCCCCAAATTTAAAGTAGAGTTGTTCAAACACAATGGACTGGCCTTTTAAAGAGAACCTTTCAATATTTTTTTTTGTTGTTGTTGTTGAAAAGGACACATAATATAATAGGTCTTGCAGAATAGGATTGTTTTTTTTGTCTTAGCAATTTAAAGTACTTTGCACCTAAACAGTTAGAAAAATAAAGTTCAACTGGCCTTTACCAGAGGGATTTCATTATGGCTGTGTGAGGCATGTACTGACTAACTGTTTGCTGTGAAGTATGATGACGTATGCTCGAGCACAGCAGACCTGAGTGTGATTGACAGCTTTCAGCTCCCATCTCTGGCAGTCAGTGTGGGGGGAGGGGCAGTACTGGAGAATTTGTGTCTCATTGCAAACACTTGTCAATACATGTCTCACGCTGAGCCTGTTTAAAGCTATTGTGGGGGGGATTTTTTTCTTTCCCCAATCTGTTCCTGCCTGCTTTTGTTTGGTCACCGTCTTCTTAAGAAGTAAACGCCTCCAGTGGAATCTCTCTAGCAATGCCCACTTTGACTTTTTAAATAAACATTTATTGTTTAGGTGCCAAATACTTTGATCGCGAGTATCTCTGCAACAAAGAGGTGAAATTAAAACAAAAATTATAATAAATATATGCTACTTTGCAGCGCCTATTACATCATGTGTCTAGTTCAATATGAAGAATTTGGTGACAGGTCTTCTTTATAGCTTTATATGGGTTGACTTGGTAAGACGAGCACTTCCCATACACCCTCTTTGTTCCATTAATGACCCATTGTAAGGGTGCACTTAGACAGTCTTATAAATCGGACCAAGATCAGAACGCAGTGTAAGCCTGGCCGGCGTCTCTCCTGACTGAAGTGTGACCGCTTCATGTATTTCTATGCAGCTGTTACGCTTGTGTCGGGAGAGCTGCGGACAGTCCGAGCACTGCAGTCCGATTTCGGACTGATTTATATGGCCATCTGACTGCGCCCACAGCCTGAGTGAAGAGTGACGAGGTATATTAGTGGTTTATTATCTGGCTTATCTACATATGTGGATGGCCATCCATTTGAATGGTGTCATGTACTACAGATGTGTTCTCTCTCCTTACCCCTGTGTTCAATATTTCGCAAGATGACCAGCTATTAAACAAGATTTTGTAATACTCTTTCCAGAGACACTGAATGGCCAATGTATGTGAGACACCTGCCCCTTCACTTTTGGGGATTTCGTGTCTAGACGTTGGACACGTTATTCCAGAGAACAGCATAAAATCCAGTGTGCAAGTTTTCGGTGGATCAGTTTTTTTGAATCCACATTGCCATGGGAAAGTAGAGTGATCTTAGCAACTTCTAAACAAGTGGTCGTCTATGCTAGTCTAGCCGGAGTCAGAATTTAAAAAGCTGCCAAGCCTGCTGGGTTTTCTCATGTAACATTGTGTTTAGAGTATAGCCAGAGTAAGTGTGGTCAGGAAAAAACATCCAGAAAGTGGGATCCTGTAGACCAGGGGTGGGGAACCTTTTTTCTGCCAATGGCCATGTGCATATTTATACCATCATTCGGGAATAATCAATTTGAAAATTACCTTGCAATATTTTATTCCATTTAATTGTCCCACCCATACTGTGATGGCTACAGCTGCTTCTGTTTGGTGCAGCTGTGATCTTAGGTGGTATGGATGATGTTGCTTTTCATAACTACTTGTCCTGGTTTACATCTGTCTGTAGTGCAGGTGACACTTTGCAATAAGATTTACAGTGATAAGTCATACTAAACACAGATGTATGTTACACTGCATGTCTAGTTACACTGGGAAATCCATCACTGCTCAAATTGCATTTATAGACCTCAACCAGTCGGAGCTCTGCAGTATACATCACTTAGTGGACACTGAGACTGCTGTATAAACAACACATAGGAGACACTAAGACAGCTGTATATACATCACACAGGAGACACTGGAGCTGGTGCCTACACATGACTGAAGATACCAGGGCGGGTGCCTAAAAATGACTGGAGACATCGAGGCAGGGGCATATACATGACTATAGACACCGAGGTTGGGGAATACACACGACAGGAGACACCGAGGCTGGGGCATACATACGACTGGAGACACCAAGGTTCGGTCATGCACACGACTGGAGACACCGAGGCTGGGGCATACACACGACTGGAAACACCGAGGCTAGGTCATGCACACGACTAGAGATACCGAGGTTGGCGCATACACACGACTGGAGACACTGAGGCTGGGGCATACACAGGACTGGAGATACCGAGGTTGGCGCATACACACGACTGGAGACACTGAGGCTGGGGCATACACACAACTAGAGACGCTGGGGCATGCACACGACTGGAGACACCAAGGTTGGGGCTTACACATGACTGGAGACACCGAGGCTGGGGCATGCACACGACTGGAGACACCGAGGTTGGGGCATACACACAACTAGAGACGCTGGGGCATGCACACGACTGGAGACACCAAGGTTGGGGCTTACACACGACTGGAGACACTGAGGCTGGGGCATACACAGGACTGGAGACACCGAGGTTGGGGCATACACACAACTAGAGACGCTGGGGCATGCACACGACTGGAGACACCAAGGTTGGGGCTTACACACGACTGGAGACACCGAGGCATACACACGACTGGAGACACCGAGGCTGGGGCATGCACACGACTGGAGACACCAAGGACGGGGCATACACACGACTGGAGACACCGAGGCATACACACGACTGGAGACACCGAGGCTGAGGCATGCACACGACTGGAGACACCGAGGCATACACACGACTGGCGACACCCAGGCTGGGGCATACACACGACTGGAGACACTGCTGAGGTCTTCTTTTATGGGACGGGAGCACATTGCGCGCTCCCTCCTGCCACAGAGTATGTCCTGACCAAAGTAATCTTCCATTGCATGTGCCATATCATTCAGTACAGGACATGTGTGTGCTTGCAGAGTAATAAGAAATTAGTGCTGGCAGCCGTCACAATGCAGCTGCCGGCCAGAGCACTTTGTTTCCCAGGAATCTGTCCGGGAGCCGGAGAAAAGGATAGCAGCCTATGGAGGCACATAGAGATAGTATTGGTGGACACCTCTGTACTACACTTCCCTGGCTGAAACCATTTTATAGATCTAAACTATTGGCTAACTGGCTTTGATCCTAATATTTAAGTGTAAACTTTGGGAAATGAGTGGTTTGGGCTAAACTCTTTGTCCAGTAAAGATACATTTAGACAACAGGTCAGGTAAATGAACCTGGAATGATACAAAGGTACCTAGAGATTGATTACTATAGCAAACTTGGCCAAAATCTGGCCTTACATCATGCTTGATGATAAACTGATTCGATCCTCCACAGCCTTGTTCCAAAATGTAGTGGAAAACAGAACGCAAGAGCAGATGTTGCCATAAATGGAAGAAACATTAATTTACAACGCATACTCCTTGTGAAATTTTAGATTTAGTGACAAATGGAAAACTTTTAATCCCACAAAGTCAGAAGTCCATGCTGTTCTTTTACAGTCATAATCTAATGTCCACTATCTCCAGTTGAAATCATTACAGTAACTATGCTTTCGAGTGTCCTTTTTATGGACCTATTGTCCGCAAGAGAAAGAAATAATAAATGGAGGCATGTCCTACTTTGAGCCGTACTGTGGACCCATGTCGTCCATTTAAGTGAACGAGTTCATGAAAACTACGGTGATCACTGATACCATTCATGCATTAAATGAGTGGTTGAATTTTTTTTCTTTTTTATATGGGAAAATGGATGGCGCGTGGCTGGTTAAAAAAAAAAAAAAAAGAAACAGGCCACGATCGAAAAACGGATACAGCACAATGAACTAAAAAAAAGTACATTTTTCATGTATGAGTGAAAACACTGATGTGTGCAGCTGGCGTAACTATTCCATAGTATAATCTCTGGAAAATGGTTAAAATGTATTGTGTTGCTGTCCCTCAGGGTGCACTATATAAATGCTCTATGTTATATATAAACATTACATATCTGACTATATTTTATATTCATTTGTTCTCAGGCTGTGCCTGCCCAAGATCCCCATTGAAATAAATGAACAACCCTAAAAGTTGGGTATGCTGTCTAGTTCCTATAGTGCACGTGGCTTATGATCATTTTTAGCTCACGGTAGAAGCAACTGCCCCCTGAATTATATCATGAAATTAGGAAGAAAGCTCTGAAATGGTATTATGGGAGTAACATGTGAAAGACTTGGAAAGGGTCTGCAGCTCCAGTGACTGGTTAACTTACAGGAGTTTTCCACTTCTGGGGACTTTTTTTTTTTGTTATTTAACGTTGGCGCAAAATCATTTTTGCCATTGGATTAAACTAAAATGATTGCACCATTCACCCTCTATATCATGTGGCTGCAGAATGAGTTTACTGAGAATCTGTCAGTGAGCTTATTCAGATTGAGGACTGAGTGATGGCGCAGTTTGTAACTTCAATCTGTTTTTTTGTTTTCTGAGCTCCTCTCGGCTGAGTTATGGCCACAGACCATATCAAAATTGATTTGGTGCAAAAAATTTTTTTTTTTTTTTTTTTTTTTTTTTAGGCCATTTAATTTTATAAAAGAAAAGTCCTTAAAGGCGGACAACCTCTCTTAAGATTAGTCTCAATTGCTTACAGAATTGTGACAATTCCCCTTGCCCAGTTTCAGGGAAGCTCTGGGTTCAGCGGCTGACCGGACCTTGCAGGCTATAACAAAAGGAACACTGACAAGTTTATGTATTTTAAGGGTTGGAGTATGTTAGTATCGACTGTATTTAAAGGGATTTTCCAGGTTGGAGGATTTGGCTTAGCCAAAAAAAAAGCTATCTGTGTGTAATATATTCACTGTCAGAATTCGGCTCTTAGGTTGTCATCACGTGTCTGCAAGAATGCGATCTGCATAGGTTCGTGGACGCCCTGACTAGCTTCTTTTCCTGCTAATCGCAGTGTTCATTGAGATAAGTAGACGAGAAGCTAGTCAGCACTTGACTGCAGATATACAGATCGCATACTTGTTATCATGTGCTGACTGGTAAGCAGCGCTGAATCGTGACAGTGTGGCAAGTACTACAGATCTGCATGCTTCAGTGATTGCTGAAAAATTTCCCTGGACTAGAAAACCCCTTTAAAGGAAAGCAAGAAGCTGGGACAGGCCCCCCCCCCCCAAAAAAAAAAAAAAATTAGTTTAAAAATGAACCAGGTACAGGGAGAACCTTTGTTGGGGGTCTGCCCTATGGCTTTTTCCTGTTCTGCTCTTATTAATAGGTCCCTCCCTTTTTGTGTGTAAAGAGTTACCTGTCAATCACTTTTAGCTGTGACGTGAAAAGCTGGAGAGAAGTCACTGTCGCCTCTGCAGTGTGACCATTTAAAGGGAATCTGTCACTAGGGTTTTGCTATGGAATCTGAGAGCAGTATAATGTAAGAGTAGAGACCCTAATTACAGGATGTGTCACTTACTGGGCAGTGTTTGTACTGAAATGGCAAATCAGTGTTTTATCAGCAGGAGATTATCATTGCAGGACAACATGGCACGTGCACAGTAGTCCAACCCTGACGCCACCACTGATTTAAAAGCTCTCTTACTATAAAATGTACACAGTAAGCTGCTTCACACAGTATAGTAAGCGACACATCTCTTGAATCAGGATCTCTTTTCCCTACTTCATGCTGCTGTCAGATTGCATACTTAAAACCTGCTGACAGATTCCCTTTAAGCGCATGGGGACAGCTGCAGTTCCATGCACAGGTGGGAGGCCTGTAATGGCACTGTGCAAGGAAAAAGTAGGAAGGGGATGCAGCACTGGATAGTTCTGAGGACCCTTCATGCTCAGGATTGATGGGGGTTCCCATAGGTTGGAATCCCAGTGATAAGTAAGTGATGGCATGACGCTTGGATGCACAATCACTTACTGGAAGTTATCAGAAAATGGTTTATTGTTTAAATCGGATTTTTGTGTTACATGTTTGTTTTTTTGTCAATTTGTCAATGTTTGTTTTTTTGTTATATTACTATCTTAAAAAAATGTATATAAATGATTAATCTTGCAGTTTTCACACAGGCCACTAGGGCTTTTTTAGACTCGTACTTCCTGCTCTTTCAGCAAGAATTTTTAGCCCCTCTCCATAATACCAGAGGCAGGATTACAATGACAGGTAACACAGCCAACAAAGCATCCAACCTTGCACCGCTGACTGTTTCCCTCCCACCAGTGACTTTTGCACACGCTCACTAGAGGCTTCATTACAAATGATGATGGTCATTCTGTTCATTGTGGCTAATGTTCATGTGGTGTTTCCTGAAACAAAGAGTTAGAATAAAAAAAAAAAATCCCCAGTGGCCAGTGGGAACATTTTTATGATTTTTAGCTTTAATACAGTTTGCGATAAGTAAAAAATTTTTATATATATATATATATTGCACAAAAACCTGATTTAAACAATATGCCATTTTTTCATAGATTCCCTTTAGACTGTTGTAATAATTTTCTAGATTCTAGTTTTCTTGACTGAGTTTCAAATACACTACCTGGTATTGAGGGGATGGTTTCTATTTTTAATTCTGAATAATTAATTATGAATAAAAAAGTTAAGAAAATATTGTAACTGTTAACTTTTATTTAAAAATATTGAAATGTGCTGCAAATATAAATCTATAAAAACAAATTTGACCGTGTTATTATTTATTGTGTGGCAGCTGGTCTGCCATTCTCGTCAGTGGCCAGTGTACGGGTTATTATGCTGCTCCGCACACAGTTCTACCACTTTACGAATGTCAGGCCCTACATCGCTCAATATCCAATGAAGTTCTTGGTTCTGAGACTTCCTCTGCTCGTTCAGAACACTGTTAAGAAGTGCGTCCTGTTCTCATACCTTCCCAGGTGAGTGCTGAACATGCCCTTAGGAATCCATTGTTCCTCAACATCTGATATTGTGTAAGGTTGTAGTTCCGATGCTCCTCTGCCCTTGTAAATGCATTCTTCAGTGAACATGGGTCATCAAGGGCACGTTGACCAGCAAGCTGTGATGTAGTGTTTGTCCTGCATCCATCTGTTACTATTTTTTTTTTCTTAAATCACTTTTATTAGGTTGTAACCATTGCATTACTACTGAAAATGCCCCACACCTACCATTTGTTAGATGCAGTGACCGAGGTGTCCTTGCAATTTTGCCTGGTTAGTGTCGCCCAATCTAATGTTTGCACATTTTTCCCACTTTCAACACCTCACTTTCAAGATTTTCCTAAAATTATTATTAGTATAGCACTATTTATTCCATGATGCTTTACATGTGAGGAGGGGTATACATAATAAAAACAAGTACAAGTCATGACTGGTACGGGAGTTGAGAGGACCCTGCCCGCGAGGGCTCACAGTCTCCAAGGTTTTGCTTCCTTGGTCAATGTTAGAAGGCTAGGGACTCCTTGATGTGGGAGCTGCACATGGCCAAAACCCTATCCACGTGCGATGGCCAAAGGGCGCTCAATTTTACAGGTGAAGTTGAAATATTAACTTGTACATTTCAACCATGAGATAAAGCTGGTGCAATAAGGGACCTTTCCTCCTGCTTTCAGCTCCATGCAATAAAGTGAGTTGAGCTTAGTGTGGAGAGGACATGACCAGGTTAATATAATTTATACCAGGCTACGTCCTTGACTGACTTGGTACTCATTCAGACATCAGTATTTTTCATGTAAAAAAAAAAAAAAGGTACTGCTGTAATCTGTTTTTTGGATCCGTGTCTAATTGGTGTTTGGTCAATATGTTATCATTATCAGTGATTTTCAAGTATGGACAAATATATTACAAAGTCCTCCTAAAGTTAAATATGGATGGTACACTGATGCCATCCGTGTGCTGTACGTGTGTTTCACAGACCCATAGAATTGTATTGGGTATTTTTCATCCGAGGTTCTGGAAAAAAAAACGGTCATGTCTCTGTGACTTTTGAACGAGCAAGCAGTCTTGTGAAAATACAGACCTGAACGGCTACATAGACTACTATAATATGTACAGTAGTGTTCAAAATAATAGCAGTCCAGTATGACTAACCAGATTAATCACTGGCTTTGGTATAAATTATATTACTACATGGCAAACAATTTTCCAGTTGGTGCAGTAGAGTCTAAGAAAACCAACCGACTCCGCATTCATGATCTGCAGGTTTTTGAGTCTGTGTATTAGAATAATTAATGGAAAAGGGTGAGTGTCCAAAGAATAGTGTGGAGTTCCATTAGTGAGGTCAATCCTTCTGCGAAGAAACGTGTGAATTAGGTGGCCCTTATTTAAGGGTGAAGGCAGGACATGTTGTACATGCATTTCTCCTTGAAAGCCTGAGAAATTTGGTCTTCCAAGACATTGTTCAGAAGAGCAGCATCCTGTGATTTAAGAAGTTGATTGGAGAGGTTAAAACTTATAAAGAAGTGCAGACAATGATGGGCTGTTCAGCTAAAATGACCTCCAATGCTTTAAAATGGAAAGTCAAACCAGAGAGACGAGGAAGAAAACGGAAGACTACGATTCGAATGGCTGAAAGAATAGCCAGAATGGCAAAGGCTCAGAACCAGGGGGATCAAAGACAGTCTCAAGTTACCTGTGAGTACAGTGACAGTTAGAAGACGCCTGAGTGACGCTAATCTCTTGGAAAGTCCCCGCAAAGTCACACTGTTTAAAAAAAAAAAAAAAAAGCAGATACAATTTGCCAAAGAACACATCAACTGGCCTAAAGAGAAATGGAGAAACATTTTGTGGACTGATGAAAGAAAAATTGTTCTTTTTGGGGTCCAAGGACCACAGACAGTTTGTTAGACGACCCCCCAAACTCTGCATTCAAGCCACAGTACACCCTGCAGACAGTGAAGCATGGTGGTACAAGCATGATGTGGGCATGTTTCTTGCTATGGTGCCTGCACCTATTTACCACATGCCAGGGATCATGAACCAGTTTTGTATATATTAAAATACTTGAAGAGGTCATGTTTCCTTAAGCTGAAGAGATTATGCCCTTGAAATTGGTGTTTCTACAAGACAACGACCCTAAGCACACCAGTAGATGAGCAAAATCTTGGTTCCAGTCCATCAAAATTGAGGTTTTGGAGAGGCCAGCCCAATCCCCGGACCTTAATGCAATAGAACACTTGTGGGGTGACATTAAAAATGCCGTTTCTGAGACAAAGCCAACAAATGCCCAAAAATTGTGGGATGAAGTCCAAGCGTCCTGGGCTGGAATAACAGGTGACAGGTGCCTGAAGTTGGTTGACTCTATGCAACATAGATGTGAAGCAGTTCTGAAAAACTGTGGGTATACAACTAAATATTAGGTTATAATAATAATAATAATCTTTATTTTTATATAGCGCTAACAAATTCCGCAGCGCTTTACAGTTTGAACACATTACCATCACTGTCCCCAATTGGGCTCACAATCTAGAATTCCTATCAGTATGTCTTTGGAATGTGGGAGGAAACCGGAGCGCCCGGAGGAAACCCACGCAAACACGGAGAGAACATACAAACTCTTTGCAGATGTTGTCCTGGGTGGGATTAGAACCCAGGACCCCAGCGCTGCAAGGCTGTAGTGCTAACCACTGCGCCACCGTGCTGCCCCCACGGTTAGTGATTCACAGGAATGCTAAATCCACAAAAGTACATATTTGAGTTTTTAAAGAGAAATGCGGACACTGCTGTTTTTTTAGAACAGCCCAATGTTCATTTTTTTATTTTCTGTAAAGTAGTTAAAAATTATATACATTTCTCTTCATGTTTTGAATTAGAAAACAGTGTGCAATGTTCTCAGTGATGGAAATAAAAACTAGTATAAAGATTTTGTGATTAAGTCCTGTTTTTGACCACACTGCTATTATTTTGAACACTACTGGATGTGTGCTATCTGTAAGAAATATGGATAGAAGATACATGTGCAACACGGACGTCTGAAAGAGGCCTGAGAATTGATTTTCTGCCACCCAAAGATATGCCTAATTTATTAACTGGAATGTGGCCCTTAATAAATTAGGACATACCAAAGCAAAGGGAAGCCAAAAAGACCATATAGAAAGAAGAATCTTATATAGTATAAAGACCATATAGTATGACTGGGCGTATAAGATGACCCCTGTCTTATACGGCGGGTATATCCCAAATTCCACATTTTATATGGAAAAGTTGGGGGTCGTCTTACACGCCCAGTCGTCTTATACACCAGAAAATACGGTAAGTCAATATTCAAGGGTGATTAAATAATCTTTATTTTTATATAGCGCTAACATATTCCACAGCGCTTTACAGTTTGCACACATCATCACTGTCCCCGATGGGGCTCACAATCTATATTCCCGATCAGTATGTCTTTGGAATGTGGGAGGAAACCGGAGAACCTGGAGGAAACCCACACAAACACAGGGAGAACATACAAACTCCTTACAGATGTCGTCCTTGGTGGGAATGAACCCAGGACTCCAGCACTGCAGTGCCTACCACCGTGCAAGTGCATAAATGAATGTTCCAAGTGGATCTAGGATTCATCCACAATGAGATATTAAAAATACCATGGAAGTATAACTGTTAGTACAACTAGTCCTTGTGGGCTTCAATAATATTAGACAATAGTGTGAAAAATGAGAGGAGAATGCCCTCTGGTGGTCAATGTGCAAAAGCATGCATGATCTACTATATAATTGTCTAAGGGTCACTTCCGTCTTTCTGTCACGGATATTCATTGGTCGCGACCTCTGTCTGTCGTGGAAATCCAAGTCACTGATTGGTCTCGCCAGCTGCCTGTCATGGCTGCCGCGACCAATCAGCGACGGCCACAGTCCGATTAGTCCCTCCCTACTCCCCTGCAGTTAGTGCCCGGTGCCCGCTCCGTAATCCCCTCCACTCACCGCTCACACAGGGTTAATGGCAGCGGTAACGGACCGCATTATGCCGCGGGTAACTCACTCCGTTACCGCTGCTATTAACCCTGTGTGACCAAGTTTTTACTATTGATGCTGCCTATGCAGCATCAATAGTAAAAAGATCTAATGCTAAAAATAATAATAAAAACCTGCTATTCTCACTTTCCGTAGTCCGACGATGCGCTTGCACCTGCCGCCAGCTTCCGTTCCCAGAGATGCATTGCGAAATTACCCAGAAGACTTAGCGAGACCGCTAAGTGATCTGGGTAATTTCGCAATGCATCCTGGGACCGAAAGATGGCGGCAGCCGTACGCGCATCGCCAGAGGTTCACTGGATCTACGCTGGATCCCCGCGGGTGAGTATATAACTATTTTTTATTTTAATTATTTTTTTTAACAGGGATATGGTGCCCACACTGCTAAATACTACATGGGCTGTGTTAGATACCGCGTGGCTGCTATATACTACCTGGCCAGTTTTAGATACTATGTGGGCTGTGTTCTATACTGTGTGGGCTGCGTTATATACTACATGGGTGATATATTCTACGTGGGCAGTGTTATATACTACGTGGCTGTGTTCTATACTGCGTGCTATATACTACGTGGCCACTGTTAGATACTATGTGGGCTGTGCTATATATTACGTGGGCTGTGTTATGTATTACGTGGCCAGTGTTACATACTACGTGGGCTGTGTTATATACTGCGTGGCTGCTATATACTGTGTGGGCTGTGTTATATACTACGTGGGCTGTGTTATTTACTGCGTGGCCTATATTAACGCATTGGGTATTCTACAATATGTATGTATGTATGTATATAGCAGCCACATGGTATATACCACAGGCTACGTAGTACTTCTATATACTACGTGGCCTGTGCTATATACTATGTGGCTGCTATATACATACATACATACATATTCTAGAATACCCGATGCGTTAGAATTGGGCCACCATCTAGTAATACATAAATATATACTGTACTGTATGTAATAACATGTACGAAAGCCAGGAGGGAAGGTGGCCAAGACCCTGATGCATGTTTTAGCAAGCTTTTGATTAAGACCAGTGTTTAAATTGGCTGTCATAATACCTAATCAGAAGATAATATGATACTTCTACAAAATGAAGTTGTCCATTTCAGTTTCAATAAATATTTTTTTATATAAATGTTATGAATGCCCGGTAACACTGCACGGTAGCTGTCGGTGAGGTACTCGTGCTTCACGCTCCGGCACACTACATGAAAATGAAGGAGACTACCACTCAAAAATAAACTGTATTTTACTGAACAATAACATAGGCAGAAGTATATATAGTGAAAAGCAGGTGCAAATCTTCGTGGACATTTCTCTTAGAACATATGACATTTTCATACACATTTAGTTCATTATTGCGTTCGCTCCTCTCTCTCCGTTGGCCTCTTTCTGTAGCTACACCACCACCCAGTACAGCACTTCAGGAGCTTCTTTAGTCTCCAACAACAGCCCCACTAACCAGTAAGCGAGACTCCAATTTTTCAACCCATGGTTCCTTGTGACTTTTCCCCTAAGTTGAGCTACTTGTGCAACTATGGCCGTTACTTAGCTTCTCTGCTTGCCAACACCTTGGAACTACCACACGAGGCACTCGCTACTCGTCGCGCTGTCCTGCTCCATCATTTGACTGTCAGATAACTCCATACCATTCTGTTAGGCTTTCTACCCCAGACCTCGTCCACAGAGAATCTCTCACTCCTAACACTTTTCCTTGTGGATCGCGCTATCCATTGCTCCAGTTTCCACTCACTTTAGGAACACCCAATTCATGTGGCTTTGCTGACTAACTAGCTCAAAGGTCTGTTCTAGCGCCTCATGAGGAACACGTGGGTTGGCCTGGTGGTCATTGGCCTGCTGATGGCCCATGTAATTGCAATCTTGGTCCCTCTGTGAAGCCCAACCTGTGGGTGGACTTCATAGGAGAATGTAATTTTCACTATTCACTGGAGTATTGTAATATTACAGTATAGAGTTTACGCCAGACATGGGCAAAGTGCAGCCCTTTGACTGTTTCTGTCTGACCCATGGACAGTCAAAATGCTGGAAACATCATCCCACACCAAGTGGCCTCCACTTGTCCAGTGTCTCAATTTTATCGGTAATTGCATCCTTGGGATGCAGATAATGGTGAATACAATGATTGAACAGGGAGCTGTCTGTTTGCACCAATAAGCCTGTGCATCCAAAAGCGCGGACGCGATGTCATGACTACATCTCTATTATTGTGAGGAGCTCAGTACACACCATAGACCTGAAATGCGGATAGGAGACTTTTTTCTTTTTTATGTTGTTATTACTTGTGGGGGCATCATACTTTGTGGGGGCTGCATGGGGACATCATACTATATGAGGATCTCTGTACGGGATTCATGTTGTTTGGGGGGGCTGGGTGGAAATCATACTGTGTGGGGGCATCATACTGTGTGAGAGGCTATGGGGGCAACATATTGTGTGTGGGGGCTGTTTGGACATTATACAATGTGGGGGCATCATACTGTGTGAGAGGCTATGGGGACATCATACTGTGTATGGGGGCTGTGTGGACAACATACTATGTGGGGGCATCATACTGTTTATGGGGGCTGTGTTGACATCGCACTATGTGGGGGCATCATACTGTGTGAGAGGCTATGGGAACATCATATTGTGTGGGGGCTGTGTGGACATTATACAATGTGGGGGCATCATACTGTGTGAGAGGCTATGGGGACATCATATTTTGTGTGGGGGCTGTGTGGACATTATACTATGGGGGCATCATACTGTGAGAGACTATGGAGACTGGGGACATCATATTGTGTATGGGGGCTGTGTGGACATCATACTATGTGGGGGCATCATACTGTGTGAGAGGCTATGGGCACATCATACTGTGTGTGGGGGCTGTGTGGACATCATACTATGTGGGGGCATCATATTGTGTATGGGGGCTGTGTGGACATCATACTATGAGGGGGCATCATATTGTGTGTGGGGGCTGTGTGGATATTATACTATGTGGGGGCATCATACTGTGTGAGAGGCTATGGGGACATCATACTGTGTATGGGGGCTGTGTGGATATTATACTATGTGGGGGCATCATACTGTGTGAGAGGCTATGGGGACATCATATTGTGGTGGGGGAGGCTTTGTGGAAATCATACTATGTGGGGCATCATACTGTGTTGGGAGCTGCTGATCAAGATACAAGGGCTGAATAGCAGCAGTATGATTTATTGATTTATATAAACTTTTACAAAAAAACAGTAAACTACCGTATATGGTTTTGGATTCGCTGCTTCTGGTAACATAGTAACATAGTAACATAGTTAGTAAGGCCGAAAAAAGACATTTGTCCATCCAGTTCAGCCTATATTCCATCATAATAAATACCCAGATCTACGTCCTTCTACAGAACCTAATAATTGTATGATACAATATTGTTCTGCTCCAGGAAGACATCCAGGCCTCTCTTGAACCCCTCGACTGAGTTCGCCATCACCACCTCCTCAGGCAAGCAATTCCAGATTCTCACTGCCCTAACAGTAAAGAATCCTCTTCTATGTTGGTGGAAAAACCTTCTCTCCTCCAGACGCAAAGAATGCCCCCTTGTGCCCGTCACCTTCCTTGGTATAAACAGATCCTCAGCGAGATATTTGTATTGTCCCCTTATATACTTATACATGGTTATTAGATCGCCCCTCAGTCGTCTTTTTTCTAGACTAAATAATCCTAATTTCGCTAATCTATCTGGGTATTGTAGTTCTCCCATCCCCTTTATTAATTTTGTTGCCCTCCTTTGTACTCTCTCTAGTTCCATTATATCCTTCCTGAGCACCGGTGCCCAAAACTGGACACAGTACTCCATGTGCGGTCTAACTAGGGATTTGTACAGAGGCAGTATAATGCTCTCATCATGTGTATCCAGACCTCTTTTAATGCACCCCATGATCCTGTTTGCCTTGGCAGCTGCTGCCTGGCACTGGCTGCTCCAGGTAAGTTTATCATTAACTAGGATCCCCAAGTCCTTCTCCCTGTCAGATTTACCCAGTGGTTTCCCGTTCAGTGTGTAATGGTGATATTGATTCCCTCTTCCCATGTGTATAACCTTACATTTATCATTGTTAAACCTCATCTGCCACCTTTCAGCCCAAGTTTCCAACTTATCCAGATCCATCTGTAGCAGAATACTATCTTCTCTTGTATTAACTGCTTTACATAGTTTTGTATCATCTGCAAATATCGATATTTTACTGTGTAAACCTTTTACCAGATCATTAATGAATATGTTGAAGAGAACAGGTCCCAATACTGACCCCTGCGGTACCCCACTGGTCACAGCGACCCAGTTAGAGACTATACCATTTATAACCACCCTCTGCTTTCTATCACTTAGCCAGTTACTAACCCATTTACACACATTTTCCCCCAGACCAAGCATTCTCATTTTGTGTACCAACCTCTTGTGCGGCACGGTATCAAACGCTTTGGAAAAATCGAGATATACCACGTCCAATGACTCACCGTGGTCCAGCCTATAGCTTACCTCTTCATAAAAACTGATTAGATTGGTTTGACAGGAGCGATTTCTCATAAACCCATGCTGATATGGAGTTAAACAGTTATTCTCATTGAGATAATCCAGAATAACATCCCTCAGAAACCCTTCAAATATTTTACCAACAATAGAGGTTAGACTTACTGGCCTATAATTTCCAGGTTCACTTTTAGAGCCCTTTTTGAATATTGGCACCACATTTGCTATGCGCCAGTCCTGCGGAACAGACCCTGTCGCTATAGAGTCACTAAAAATAAGAAATAATGGTTTATCTATTACATTACTTAGTTCTCTTAGTACTCGTGGGTGTATGCCCTCCGGACCCGGAGATTTATCTATTTTAATCTTATTTAGCCGGTTTCGCACCTCTTCTTGGGTTAGATTGGTGACCCTTAATATAGGGTTTTCATTGTTTCTTGGGATTTCACCTAGCATTTCATTTTCCACCGTGAATACCGTGGAGAAGAAGGTGTTTAATATGTTAGCTTTTTCCTCGTCATCTACAACCATTCTTTCCTCACTATTTTTTAAGGGGCCTACATTTTCAGTTTTTATTCTTTTACTATTGATATAGTTGAAGAACAGTTTGGGATTAGTTTTACTCTCCTTAGCAATGTGCTTCTCTGTTTCCTTTTTGGCAGCTTTAATTAGTTTTTTAGATAAAGTATTTTTCTCCCTATAGTTTTTTAGAGCTTCAATGGTGCCATCCTGCTTTAGTAGTGCAAATGCTTTCTTTTTACTGTTAATTGCCTGTCTTACGTCTTTGTTTAGCCACATTGGGTTTTTCCTATTTCTAGTCCTTTTATTCCCACAAGGTATAAACCGCTTACACTGCCTATTTAGGATGTTCTTAAACATTTCCCATTTATTATCTGTATTCTTATTTCTGAGGATATTGTCCCAGTCTACCAGATTAAGGGCATCTCTAAGCTGTTCAAACTTTGCCTTCCTAAAGTTCAATGTTTTTGTGACTCCCTGACAAGTCCCGCTAGTGAAAGACAGGTGAAACTGCACAATATTGTGGTCGCTATTTCCTAAATGCCCGACCACCTGCAGATTTGTTATTCTGTCAGGTCTATTAGATAGTATTAGGTCTAAAAGTGCTGCTCCTCCGGTTGGATTCTGCACCAATTGTGAAAGATAATTTTTCTTGGTTATTAGCAGAAACCTGTTGCCTTTATGGGTTTCACAGGTTTCTGTTTCCCAGTTAATATCCGGGTAGTTAAAGTCCCCCATAACCAGGACCTCATTATGGGTTGCAGCTTCATCTATCTGCTTTAGAAGTAGACTTTCCATGGTTTCTGTTATATTTGGGGGTTTGTAACAGACCCCAATGAGACTTTTGTTACCATTTTTCCCTCCATGAATTTCAACCCATATGGACTCGACATCCTCATTCCCTTCGCTAATATCCTCCCTTAAAGTGGACTTTAGACAAGACTTTACATAGAGACAAACCCCTCTTCCTCTCCGATTTTTACGATCCTTTCTAAACAGACTGTAACCCTGTAAGTTGACTGCCCAGTCATAGCTTTCATCTAACCATGTCTCGGTTATTCCCACTATGTCAAAGTTACCTGTAGATATTTCTGCTTCTAGTTCTTCCATCTTGTTTGTCAGGCTTCTGGTAAGAATACAGGTTACAATGAGCCATAGTGTAACATGTATTAGCAGTAGCAGCTAGTGAGCATACTTAATTTATATGTCGCAGGTACGCCAAAATTGTATTAAATGTATGCTCAGCGCACAAAAAACAAGCCCTCACCACTCTATTAATGGGACAATAAAGAAATAATTGATTTGTGTCACGGGTAACTTTTTTACTTTTACGAACTTCTGAAGTTTTGGGGTTTTTTTTTAAACTAAAATCTAAAAAAAAAACATGTTTGATATTGCCGTACTCTTACTGACATGACGAAGCATACTGTAATGTCATTTTTATCAAATAACGAATGCCATAAAATTAAAACCCAATAAACAATGTCAGAATTGCATTTTTTTTTCACTGTTTTATGACTCTTGGAATTTTTTTTCTGTTTTTTTTTTTTTTAGTATATTACAGAATAAAGTTTCATCATTAAAAACTTGAAATCAACCCCCCAAAATTAGCCCTTCAAGTGACCATGTGCGCAAAATATTAAAAAAAAGTTGTATAAAAAAAGTTGCTTTAATAAAAAAAAAAATGAAAGCTCAAAAATGAAATTTTTGTCAATAGGTAAATAGGGCTCTGTTTGCCCTTTTCCTGGCAATTAAGGTAAGCCCAGCCTGTACCGATTCTTTGCAGTAAGTGCTGCAGTGTCAGTGTGTAATCATTGTGCAACTATATAGAAAAACACCTAGAATCATATGGCTTCCATGGACGACCAGCTACTACTTCGCTCCAGTTACTGTTGTGTCCCAAGTCCGTCATATCTTTAGCAGCCACCTGAACATGTACAGTGGTTCCTGGTCGAATTCCCGTGAGCACTAAATAGGTCTGTTCATAAGGCCCAACCTGTGGGGGATGTAGAAAAATAAGTGAAAATGCAAGGTGAATAGTCGGTACATTTCTGTGCTAAACTATATGAATCTAAAGGGGAATCTGTTACTTAAGTTTTTGCTAGCTCATCTGAGAACAGCATGATATAGAGGCAGAGACCCTGATTCTAGTAATGGATCACTTAGTTTACTGGTTGCAATAATTATGATAAACTCACTGTTTTTTCTGCTGCATATCTAGCAGAGCTCAGAATGCTGAGCCCTGTGTAACCCCGCCCACACCTCTGATTGGTGCAAGACTAGTCCTGTATTGATAATCTGATGGAAACACTGATTTTATTGAAACAGCACACACACACATCCTAGTAAGTGACACATCACTGGAATCAGGATCTCTGCCCTTACATCATAGTGCTCTCAGAGTACATAGCAAAATACTGCTGATAACATTCCTGGACAAGTTCTATCACCTATTCACAAGCTGGGAATAACTTGTTGATCAGTAGGGGTCTGAAAATGTTATCTCCATTAGAATTAAGCCTAAATGTGCATGCTCAATCTGTACGCCATTCATTCTCTATGGGGCTGCGGAGCACCTGTTGACCTGCAGCTCCATTTTGAATGCAGGATTAAAATCCTCCGAGGATAAGGGATAACTTGTTTTAACTGGACAACCCTTTAACCTCTTAAGGGCTGAGCCACTTTGTACGTTAATAACCGAGCCCCATTTTTTAAATCTGACCACTGTCACTTTATAAGGTAATAACTCTGGAACACTTCAACGGATACAACATACATTTATTTGTGAAAATATCTTAAATTTATCTACAATTTTGAAAATTGCACAATTTTCAAACTTTTAATTTTTATGCCCTTAAACCAGAGAGTTATGTCACGTAAAATGACTAATAAATAACATTTCCTATATGTCTACTTCACATGAATACAATTTTTGAAAAATAATATTATGTTTGAAGGGTTAAAAGTTGATCAGCAGTTTCTAATTTTTCCAACAAAATCTGCAAAACTATTTTTTAGGACCACATCACATTAGAAGTGACTTTGGGGGGGCCTATATGACTATTAAATAGCCAAAACCATTCTAAAAACTACAGACCTTACAGTCCTAGAACCACATCCAAAAAGTTTATTAACCCTTCATGTGCTTCACAGTAATTAATGCAGTGTGGAAGGAAAAAATTAACATTTTACATTTTTCACAAATTTTATTTCGGCTCCAATTTTTATATTTTCACAAACGTAACAAGAGAAATTGAACGCCGATAGCCCATATGTGGGGGAAAGCTACTGTTTGGCGCATGGCAGAGCTCGGAAGGGAAAGATCATCTTTTGACTTTTGGAGTGCAAAATTGGCTGGAATCATTAGCTGACACCATGTTGCTTTTTCAGAGCCCTTAATGTGCCTAAACAGTGGAAACCCCTCAAGGAATGTATTTAGATGTGTGGTTAGCACCTTGATCCCCGTTCAGAGAAGTTTATAGGGTAGAGCCGTGAAAATTAAAAAAAAATCACATTTCCTACAATAATGTTTTTTTTAGCCCCATTTTTTTTATTTCCACAAGGGTAACAGGAGAAAATGCACCATACATTTTTTTTTTGCAGTTTCTCCTGAGTACGCCAATACACCATATGTGGTCGAAAACTACTTTTGAGGCACAGTGCATAGCTCAGAAAAGAAGAAGAGCCATATTGGAGTTCAGATTTTGCTGAAATGGTTTAAGGGTGCCATGTCATTTTACAAACTCCACCCCCTAATGAATTCATCTAGGGGTGCAGTGAATGTTGACACCACATGTGCCTCACAGAAGTTTATACCATTGGGCGGTGAAGAAAGAATAATTACATTTTTACCTCTAAAATGTTTTTAGCCCCTAATTTTTACATTTATTAAGGGCTAATATGAAAAAATGGACCTTTCAGTTTGTTGTGCAATTTCTCCTGATTGTACCAATACCCTACATGTAATCGGTAACTACTTTTGAGGCACAGTACAAAGGTTAGAAGGGAAATGAGCACCATATTATAGTGCAGACTGTTACTGTTCTGGTTTGCAGGTGCCATGACCCACTGGGAGAGTCCATGAGGTGCCAGAACAGCAGAAACCCCCATAATTGACCCCATTTTACAAACGACACCTTTCAATTAATTCATCTAGGGGCGCAGTGATCATATTGACACCAAAGGTGTTTCCCAGAATTTTATACCATTGGACAGTGAAGAAAAAATAACTACATTTTTACCAACAACATTTTGTTTTAGCCCCAGATTTTACATTTTCACATGGCGAAATGGGTAAAAGTTGCACCAAAAATTTCCACACAATTTCTGCTGAATGTGGCCGAACCCCATATGTACAGTAGCTGTAGAGTACTACTTAGTTTTGTGAGGGATGGAGCGCTATTTGCTTCCTGGAGCACAGATGTTCCAACAATAATTTGCAGACTCGATATCCAGAGCCCCTAAGTGCTAGAAAAGCAGAATTCTCCCTCAAGGGACACCATTTTGGAAATTATACCACCGCCAAGCATGCCGATGCTAAATGTGGTTTAAGCACACTGTGCGGATCAGAAGGGAAGGGGCATTCGGATTCTGGAGCGCTTTATTTGGGAGGGTGAGGAACAATAGCGCTTTTCCAGAGCCTTTGTACTACCAGTAACGTGGAAGCCCCCTTTATTTCCTTTAATAGATGACGGATCTGAGTGGGGACTTGCTTTTTTGTGGATTTAATTGAGGCTGCTGTTGGGAACATTTTACATTATTTGCGGTCACATTTATCTGGCGTTCTACGCTGAGAACTTATATCGGGTTTCCAGGTTTGTATCGGTGGTTCCATCTGAATCACATATTTCAGAGATTTACATGGAAACCCCGGTGTAAGCGCTCATCGCAGAGTGAGGGAGGTCGTTCCCACTGCCTGCCTCCTACATGTTGTGATCGCAGCATTCATAGGGTTAAACGGCCCTGGGCAGTGCCTGGCTGTTAGCGCAGGAGATCAGCCACTACTAGCACCGAGCTCCTGCTTTCAGTTTAGTACTCTTTATAAAAAGATAAAGTAGGGTGCATTTGTGTTTCTTACCATTGTGTAGAATTTAGAACCCTCCTTTCTGTAGCGGATATTGTATTTTAGTGGGAAAAGGTCCGGGTATGGCCAAGAATATGGAGGCTGCCACTGTATATATAATTTCTTACTTTCATGACATATGGAAGATATGCTGATGTTGACAGGAGGATCAGGGCGTACTAGGAAATAAAACATATTAAGTGTAATGAACTATACGCCCTACACAAGTGCTCCATTAAAAATCATGCAAAAAGAGACAATGGTGCTCTTATTGGCTGCCATGGCCATTCATATTACTACTTGGACAATCCCTTCTGAAATCTTACATTCCCCTTTGTAAAATAAAAATACTTTCCGATTTCGGTGCCAGGTCTTCCGAGGTTCACATGACACTGTTATGCCTTGAGAGCCCTGCAGCCAATCAATGGCTGCTATTGAGCTGCTGCACTTCCATTTCCTACAAATTAACCTCAGAAGTACTGGGAAAGGTAAGAGCCCTACAGCCTATTGGCGGCCACTGATTGACTGCAGAGCTTAATTGACAAATCAACGTCCTCTAAGCCTTGAGAGATCCGGCGTAGATATTGATGGTATGGGAGGTGAATATAGGTTTTTAGTTTTTATTTTTTACAAGGGGGGAATATAGTATTGACAGAAGCACTCTCACGTATTTTCTTAATTATATATGTATATATAATTAGTTAGAAGATCACTGCTAATGTGTTGGGGGGGAGATATGTTTCACTGAGGTTATTAGCTACAGTGATATGAACCTGGAGGTTGCGCCAGCATGTTATGTGCTGAAAGGGGTTAATCGGCCATGACAGGGCCATTTTTTTTTGTTTAACAGCTAAACAGTGGGGTGGTATGATGGTGTGCTCCTGGAGGTAAAAGTGAAGCCTCTGGACTTTGTTCTGTGTGTGCTCTGAAGGGGAAGATGACCTACAGAGCTGTGCTCTTGCTAAAGAGAGCTAAATCCTGTTTTCTGAGCCGAAGGATCCCCACATTTATATGGACTATAAGGGTGCTGTTTGTTTATGCCAAAAAGTATGAGCTTGGCTATTTTTCCGTTGAGCTGGTGTATGAGGAAAACAGATGAAGAATGAAATTAAACGCATTCCTGTGACCACCTCATTAAGCAGCTGAGTGAGCCCATCTACCACAATATATAAAGTGGGGAAAATAAGTATTTGATACAGTGACGATTTTGCAAGTTTCCCCGCCTACAAAGAATGAAGAGGTCTGTAATGTTTATCGTAGGTACACCTCAACTGTGAGAGCCAGAATGTTAAAAGAACATCCGAAAAATCACATTGTATGATGTTTAAGTTATTAAATTGCACTTTATTGCTTGAAATAAGTATTTAATCACCTACTAATAAGCAAGAATTCTGTCTCACACAGACCTTTTAGTTTTCTTTAAGAAGCCCTCCTACTTTGCACTCATTACCTGTATTAATTTCACCTGTTTGAACTGGTTACCTGTATGAAACACCTGTCCACACACTCAATCACACTACAACCTCACCACCATGGCCAAGACCAAAGAGTTGTCTAAGGATATCAGTTTCAAAATTGTAGACCTGCACAAGGCTGGGATGGGGTATAGGATAATAGACAAGCCTCTAGATAAGAAGGGACCTCTCCATTACTTGTAGGTGCGAAAACTTGCAAAATCGGCAGTGTATCAAATATATATATATATATATATATATATATACAGTATATATATATATATATTATATGCATGTTGTGTAGTGTAAGTGTATTAATATACTCACCAACAGTTGCTCTCTCCAATGTCCAGTGCCGTTCTTGATAGTACATGACCCAGTGGGGGCTTTTACAATGTAAGCCTATGGAGCGTCAGAACAAAACTTCTGGGTCACACAAGGAGCATAGAGTGAGCTGGCTAGTCACAATTGTGGTGATGTCATTCAGAAGAGGAGAAGATCGGCTCTGGACACCGGAGAGCGCAGCAGTAGGCAAGTATATTAACATATTCACAGTGCATTATATGCATATACAGTGGGTACGGAAAGTATTCAGACCCCTTTAAATTTTTCACTCTTTGTTTCATTGCAGCCATTTGGTAAATTCAAAAAAGTTCATTTTTTCTCATTAATGTACACTCTTCACCCCATCTTGAATGAAAAAAAACAGAAATTTAGAAATTTTTGCAAATTTAATAAAAAAGAAAAGCTGAAATATCACATGGTCAAAATCCTGCTGACAAGCTCACTTTAAGGTTGGAGTCACACTGAGTGTGTGCTCAGTGTCTCTCTGTGAACTATTAGCTGTCTGATGGCACCGCAAGCATGAGAAAGTTCTCCTGCTTGTGGTGCTGTCAGGAAGCTCCTGGGAGTTCACAGCCAATGAACTCACTTCACCTTTCTTACATTAGCGCGAGCGTCATGGGAAAAGTTCTCCTGCGCTCACGCTGATGTCATATAGATGAAGTGAGTTCATTGGCTGTGAACTCCCAGGACCTTTCTGACAGCACCACAAGCAGGAGAACTGAGCACATGCTTAGTGTGACTCCAGCCTTACAGTGATCATGTCAGCAGGAGTTTGCTAAGTTAACTACAGGCATTGTCATGTTAGTGTTATTAAACTGATTAAAATGATACCTGGGATGAAAAAAATTGTCTTGTGGTTCTTGTGTAATCAATGTTAGAAGTTTTCAGTTAATGATATGCCCGTGCTCTGTGGAACGACTATAGGCAGTCTTATCTTCCTGCTCTAAGCCAGAGAAACTAAGGAAACACCTGCCCACAGGCTGCCTTGAAGCACAAGCATGTTCCTCATCATAGAGAGAGACAGACTGTTTGTGCTTCGGGGCGGCCTGTGGGCAGGTCTTTCCTTGGTTTCTCTTAGAGCAGGAAGATAAAAATACTGTCTACAGTCCTGCCCAAGAGCATGGGCATATCATTAACTCAAAATGTCTAACACTGATTACACAAGAACCACGAGAAGGATTTTTTCACCCCAGGTATCATTTTAATCAGTGTAGCAGCGCCAACCTGCCAGTGCCTGTAGTTTACTTAGCAAAATCCTGCTGACAGGTTCGCTTTAAGGAGGAAATTGGTACTATTGAATCTGAATTACTATTACTAGTGCATCTACTGCAAAGTGATGTTAATTACAATATTCTTCCACTATTTCTGTTGTAAGCTATATAATGAATGCCCACTATACTGTTCTTCACAGCAGAGATATAAAAATAATGTCACTGTAGCATTAGTAGTGACAAGATTGGAAACATTACATCCACCAGTGTCTGTGACCACAAATACTCTGCTTAATATAATATAATATAATATATATATATATATATATATATATATATATATATATAGTGTGGTCAATAATGTAGTGGAGACGAAGCAGACATTAGAAAGATTAGGAATCTAGAGAGTAAACTAGACAAACAGGAGGTACTTTTTATGTGTTTATGCCTAAAAAAATATTAGAGGTATTCCCAAAATTGAAAGTTATCCCCATGTCTATGACAGGGCTGTGTTTCCATGGCAGTCCCATAGGCAATGAATAGAGGTTGAGCATGTGCACCTTCACTCTATTCAAGATAGTACCATCTGAATCACTTGGGGTCTCAGCAGTTAGACCCCCACTGATCAGCACAATACCCCTAATCCTATGGTTAGGGGATAACTTGTGATGTCGAGAAACCCCTTTAAATGAATAAGAATGCAATTATCTTTATTTTATGGATTATAATATCTGCCTTATTAAAGTGGCGCTGAGGATATATTTTAGTGGTATTTTTTATTGTACTTTATTAATATGAATAAAAGAGTCAAATGTTAACTATAAAGAAGCGATCGGGTTTTGCTGGGGTTTTTTACCCACAAAGCATTAAAGCTTCCATTCTCCACCACATCACTGCCCTGTGTGAATAAGCCGATATAACAGCACAACATTGTATGCACGATCACATCTGCATTACCAGAGCTCCACAGTTATGGAGCAAAACTCACTGATGTTCTCCACAAAGAAATAGTACAGTTGTGTTATGGATCCCAAGCGGTTCACAGCTGTTACATTAAGTAGATAAGGAAACGCTTCAAACATCTGAAAGTTTCTTATCTCGCAGCTCATTGGATGCATTTCATGCTGTATACACTTTTTAGGTGACCCCGGTCCTATCAAGCCCAACCTAAAAAGAAATACATGTTTTAGTGATCAGACATAAGATATATTACAAAGTTTCTTATTATCAGAGAAATCTGTTTCTTTCTCCATCTGCACTCATCTTTCATTCTCAAAATTCTCAATTCACCGGTAAAGTCTGTCTTCAGTGAATGCAGATTTTTCCATTACTGAGACAGATGACAGTTAGTTCTCATGAAGTTCTATGGAAAACTGTAACTGTCGTTTCAGGAGAACTTGCAGAAGAATGTTCGTCCGCCTCTAACTCCTCCATCCAAGCACCAATAGTCATCTCCTACCTCAGTAAGGGCTCGTTCAAACACAAACATTTTATGCAAAACTGGACAGCATACTGACCAATGCAAGTCGCTATGATAGTTCACATGGAAAATAATTGCACCATACACTACTGTGATTGTATTCTGGGTCAGAATCGTCCATTATGAGGCAGTGTTCACACGATCGAATGCAAATTTGTATGTTTCACGTTCAGAAATAATTACAATTTTTCATCTGAATTGTGTGTGCCTTCTGTTCATCATTTTTTTATGTCTGTATGTCCATTTTGCACATCCTAATACGGCATCTGGTTTCTACATAAAGAATTTAATAAATAATGGAGGCCATATACAGTTTCCCATGTCAATAATAGTATTGGATCTGTGAAAAAGCCATGACATATGGATGGTAACTGTGGCACCCCAAGAGTCCGGTTGCCACAGTGGCATTTCCTCCCTCACAGGGGGTGATGTCATGCCTGGAAGCAAGGAGGGGTCCCCTTGCCAGGTAACATCAGCATACAACACCTTCCTGACTCCAAACCAGAAGGGGGAGCTCTAACACCTGGTTTCAGGGGAGCTTCCCTATAAGTTCTGGTCTGGAGGTGGAGTTAGTCAGTATAGTCTGAGAGAGTGAGAGGAGAGGAGGGAAGTCGAGGAGAACCTGGGGAGTGGAGCTGTGACCAAGCTCACCCCAGAGCTGAGCGCTGGCAAAATAGGACGCCAGAGTCCTTGGCTGTGTGGGTGCTCTATGCCCCGAAATCTGAATCTGGAGGGCAGGGAACTGCAAGCTCCATGGCCACACTGAACACCCTGAGGCACCACATCAAACCAAGAACCAGGGCTGCCAGTGAAAAGGCAGTGCTCCTGATAGGCTCACGCTGTCTGCCATATAGGTTAGAAGCAACACGCAGGAGAGGAACTTGAGCAGAACTTAAAGCAGCAAGGGCCTAAGAGAATAGCGCAGAATGAAGGACTCCAAACCCACCTGGCTAGGAGGATCCTAAGTTGCTTCCAGCCCGCCTGGACCCCATCATCACCTGTTACCCATGCCCCGAACTGCACCTGCAACTAACAATTAAAGGTAAAAGAAACTGCAATCCTTGTGTCCTTTAGCCATTTCCCGCACCCTCAGTTCTGCACCCATCGTCTACGATCCCTTACCAACTCTACCAGTAGCCCTGGGGCCCGATCCACCTGTGTGGAGCAGAACCGTCCCAGCTGCGTTACCATCAGCCCCAGCGATCCCCTTAAGTAGCGTCGGCCATCCATTGCTGAATAACACAGGTGGCGTCACAAACTAACTCCCTATAGACTCTATTTCCTCTTCATTTCATTAAATTTATTGGACGCCCAGGGCCACAGACCGGGTCACTGCTGCCGTGACAACCCCTGAAGAACCATTGGACCCGGCCCGAGTACCCCACAGTCCCGGTGGGCGCTCCATAACCCGTATGTGATCCATTTTGTATGCTCCCATTGAGTTATAATGTGTGAGTTTGACCCAGAATACGGATCACAGTAGTGCGTACTTCAACATTTTACTCCCTGACCATCAGTCCAAGTGTAAAAACGTTCACGCGACTATCACAGCAACTTGCATTGGTCAGTAGTGTGCTGTCTGTATGCTATCCGGAGAAGAAAGATGTAGAAAATGCTTCCAATTCACTAATTGTAGAAACATTACCTGTATGTTGTAAGGAAGGTGGTATGTAAGTTGGTATCAGGATTGAGGTGCCAGATACATTTTATTTTCTCTGGGTAACTTGCAGACCAACATTGGATATGGAGCTTTTCTGGAGGAACTAAGTAGACAATAAAATTAATCATCAACAAGACTATAAGTGTACTGTGTGTTTGGTGGATATAAAATCATGGCTAAAAGTGTTCACACCCTTGAAATTATTTCAGAAAATTAAGTACTTCTCCCAGAAAAAATATTGCAATTAATCGTTTTGTTGTACACATGTTTATTTCCTTTGGGTGTATTGTAACAACACAAGAAAAGACAAAAAAGGCATATTGGACATAATTTCACACAAAACCCCAAAAATGGGCCAGATAAAATTATTGGCACCTTTCCAAAATTGTGGGTAAATAACTTTTTTAAAGCATGTGATGCTCATTCAAACTCACCTGTGGCAAGTAACAGGTTGATTATAGTCTCAATCCCCTGATGACGCCAGTTTAGCTGGTGAAACATGTCGGGGAGGCTTAGGGCAATATTTTAATATGCACTGTGCAGCTCTAGTAAGGCAATTGATTTAGTAAATAGGTAGCGGCGGCACCTGTTCCACAAGCCTATTATTGAATTTCGTGTTAGGCCGGTTTCACACGTCAGTGTCTCCGGTACGTGAGGTGACAGTTTCCTCACGTACCGGAGACACTGACACATGTAGACACATAAAAATCAATGCATCTGTGCAGATGTCATTGATTTTTTGCGGACCGTGTCTCCGTGTGCCAAACACGGAGACATGTCAGTGTTCGTGGGAGCGCACATATTACACGGACCCATTAAAGTCAATGGGTCCGTGTAAAACACGTACCGCACACGGACGTTGTCTGTGTGCAGTCTGTGTGCCGTGCAAGAGACAGCGCTACATTAAGCGCTCTCCCCCCCACTGGTGCTGAAGCCGCGATTCATATCTTCCCTGCAGCAGCGTTTGCTGCAGAGAAGATATGAATAATAGTGTTTAAAATAAAGATCTATGTGCCCCCCGCCCTCCCACCCCCTGTGCGCCCCCCCCACTGTTCTGAAAATACTCACCAAGCTCCCTCATTGGCTGTCGCTGCTTCCTGTCCTGGCCGCATCTTCTCCTGTATGCGGTCACGTGGGGCCACTCATTTACAGTAATGAATATTCGGCTCCACCTCCCATAGGGGTGGAGCCGCATATTCATTACTGTAATCGGCGGCCCCACGTGACCGCATACAGGAGAAGATGCGGCCAGAACAGGAAGCAGCGACAGCCAACGAGGGAGCTTGGTGAGTATTTTCAGAACAGCGGGGTGGGGCGCACAGGGGGTGGGAGGGCGGGGGGATGATAGATCTTTATTTTAAACACTATTATTCATATCTTCTCTGCAGTAAACGCTGCTGCAGGGAAGATATGAATCGCGGCTTCAGCACCAGATGCTGGTACGTGTGGTACCCAGCACGATGCGAGTGGTACCCAGTGGGCACACGGGCGGCACACGTGTGCCGCGCGTGTGCCACACTGATGTGCCACAGAAACATAGGGGCACACGGACACGGATAATTCCGGTACCGATTTTTTCCGGTACCGGAATTATCTGGACGTGTGAAACCGGCCTTAGGACAATGAATACAGTAAAGGGTGTGAGTCCAATGGATAATATATTAGTGTCCTTATTATACTGAGTTGACTAGTGCAAATTTTAGCACTTTAGTTCCCTTATTAGTAATGTCAGTAAAAGTAATATTTTAAGTCTTTCATTAGGGATTAATTGCCTTCTGACAAATTGTTATTTAGACAAAATGATTGGCACCGTTCCAAAATTGTGGGTAAACAACTTTGTTTAACCCCTTCACCCCAAAGCCTGTTTTCACCTAAGTGACAGGGCCAATTTTTACAATTCTGACCACTGTCACTTTATGAGGTTATAACTCTGAAACGCTTCAACGGATCCTGGTGATTCTGACACTGTTTTCTCGTGACATATTGTACTTCATGATAGTGGTAAAACTTCTTCGATATGACTTGCATTTATTTGTGAAAAAAACAAAAATTTGTCGGAAATTATGAAAATTTAGCAATTTTCAAACTCTTAGTTTTTATGCCCTTAAATTAGAGAGTTATATCACATAATATAGTTAATAAACAACATTTCCCACATGTCTGCTTTACATCAGCACAATTTTGGAAACATAATTTTTTTTTGTTAGGACGTTATAAGGGTTAAAAGTTGACCAGCGATTTCTCATTTTTGCAACAAAATTTGCAAAACCATTTTTTTACGGACCACCTCACACTTGAAGTGACTTTGAGGGGTCTATATGACAGAAAATGCCCAAAAGTGACACCATTCTAAAAACTGCACCCCTCAAGGTACTCAAAACCACATTCAAAAAGTTTATTAACCCTTCAGGTGCTTCACAGGAATTTTTTGAATGTTTAAAAAAATTGAACATTTAACTTTTTTTTCACAAAATTTTTACTTCAGGTCCAATTTGTTTCATTTTACCAAGGGTAACAAGAGAAATTGGACCACAAAAGTCGTTGTACAATTTGTCCTGAGTACGCCGATACCCCATATGTGGGGGTAAACCACTGTTTGGGCACATGGCAGAGCTCGGAAGGGAAGGAGCGCTATTTGACTTTTCAATGCAAGATTTGCTGGAATTGAGATCGTAGCCCATGTCACGATTGGAGAGCCCCTGATGTGCCTAAACAGTGGAAACCCCCACAGGTGACACCATTTTGGAAAGTAGACCCCCTAAGGAACTAATCTAGATGTGTGGTGAGCACTTTGAACCTCCAAGTGCTTCACAGAAGTTTATAATGTAGAGCCGTAAAAAAAATTTTTTTATTAATTTTCACAAAAAATGATCTTTTTGCCCCAAATTTTTTATTTTCCCAAGGGTAAAAGGATAAATTGTACCCCAAAAGTTGTTGTGCAATTTGTCCTGAGTACGTCGATACTTCATATATGGGGATAAACCACTGTTTGAGCGCATGGCAGAGCTCGGAAGGGAAGGAGTGCCATTTGACTTTTCAATGCAAAATTGGCTGGAATTGAGATCGGACGCCATGTCGCATTTGGAGAGCCCCTGACGTGCCTTAACAGTGGAAACCCCCCACAAGTGACCCCATTTTGGAAAGAAGACCCCCTAAGGAACTTATCTAGATGTGTGGTGAGCACTTTTAACCCCCAATTGTTTCACTAAAGTTTAGAATGTAGCATTGTGAAAATTAAAAAATCATTTTTTCTTTCCACAAAATGATGTTTTAGCCCGCAATTTTTTTTTTCCCAAGGGTAACAGGAGAAATTGGACCACAAATGTTATTGTCCAATTTGTCCTGAGTACGCTGATACCCCACATGTGGGGGGGAACCACCGTTTGAGTGCATGGCAGAGCTCGGAAGGGAAGGAGCACCGTTTGAAATGCAGACTTAGATGGAATGGACTGCAGGTGTCATGTTGCATTTGCAGAGCCCCTGATGTACCTAAACAGTAGAAACCCACCACAAGTGACCCCATATTGGAAACTAGACCCCCCAAGGAACTTATCTAGATGTGTTGTGAGAGCTTTGAACCAACAAGTGTTTCACTACAGTTTATAACGCAGAGCCGTGAAAATAAAAAATATTTTTTTTTCCACGAAAATGATATTTTATCCCCTATGTTTTTATTTTCCCAAGGGTAACAGGACAAATTGGACCCCAAAAGTTGTTGTCCAACTTGTCCTGAGAACGCTGATACCCCATATGTTGGGGGGAACCACTGTTTGGGTGCACGGCAGAGCTCGAAAGGGAAGGAGCGCCATTTGAAATGCAGACTTAGATGGATTGGTCTGCAGGCGTCATGTTGCATTTGCAGAGCCCCTGATGTACCTAAACAGTAGAAACCCCCCACAAGTGACCCCATATTGGAAACTAGACCCCCAAAGGAACTTATCTAGATGTGTTGTGAGAGCTTTGAACCAACAAGTGTTTATAACGCAGAGCCGTGAAAATAAAAAATATTTTTTTTTCCACGAAAATGATATTTTATCCCCTATGTTTTTATTTTCCCAAGGGTAACAGGACAAATTGGACCCCAAAAGTTGTTGTCCAACTTGTTCTGAGAACGCTGATACCCCATATGTTGGGGGGAACCACTGTTTGGGCACACAGGAGAACTCGGAAGGGAAGGAGCCCTGTTTTACTTTTTCAAAGCAGAATTGGCTGGAATTGAGATCGGACGCCATGTCGCATTTGGAGAGCCCCTGATGTGCCTAAACAGTGGAAACCCCCAATTATAACTGAAACCCTAATCCAAACACACCCCTAACCCTAATCCCAACAGTAACCCTAACCACACCTCTAACCCTGACACACCCCTAACCCTAACCCTAACCCTAGCCCTAGCCCTAACCCTAGCCCTAACCCTAGCCCTAACCCTAGCCCTAGCCCTAACCCTAGCCCTAACCCTAGCCCTAACCCTAGCACTAAGGGGAAAATGGAAATAAATACATTTTTTTACATTTTATTATTTTTCCCTAACTAAGGGGGTGATGAAGGGGGGTTTGATTTACTTTTATAGCGTTTTTTTGGCGGATTTTTATGATTGGCAGCCGTCACACACTAAAAGATGCTTTTTATTGCAAAAAATAGTTTTTGCATCACCACATTTTGAGAGCTATAATTTATCCATATTTTGGCCCACAGAGTCATGTGAGATCTTGTTTTTTGCGGGACGAGTTGACGTTTTTATTGGTAACATTTTTGGGCAGATGACATTTTTTGATCGCTTTTTATTCCGATTTTTGGGAGGCGGAATGAACAAAAACCAGCAATTCCTGAATTTCTTTTAGGGGGGGCGTTTATACCGTTCCACGTGTGGTAAAATGGATAAAGCAGTTTTATTCTTCGGGTCAGTACGATTACAGCAATACCTCATTTATGTAATTTTTTTTATGTTTTGGCGCTTTTACACAATAAAAACTATTTTATATAAAAAAATAATTGTTTTTGCATCGCATTATTCTGAGAGCTATAACTTTTTTATTTTTCTGCTGATGATGCTGTATGGCGGCTTTTTTTTTGCGGGACAAGATGACGTTTTCAGCGGTACCATGGTTATTTATATCCGTCGTTTTGATCGCGTGTTATTCCACTTTTTGTTCGCCTGTATGATAATAAAGCGTTGTTTTTTGCCTTGTTTTTTTTTTTTTTTTTTTTGCGGTGTTCACTGAAGGGGTTAACTAGTGGGATAGTTTTATAGAGCGGGTCGTTACGGACGCGGCGATACCAAATATGTGTACATTTATTTATTTTTTTTTTTTTACATAAATAAATGGATTTATTGGGAAATGTTTTTTTTTTTTATTTGGGGATTTTTTTTTTTTTTTTACACATTCTATTTTTTTTTTTTTACTTTCTAACATTGTCCCAGGGTGGGACATCTCTGTATTAGATCAGATCGTTGATCTGACACTGTGCATAGCACTCTGTCAGATCAACGATCTGACAGGCAGTTTAGGTGGCTTTCTGGCGCCTGCTCTCAGCAGGCGCCGGCTAGCCAGGTCACTTCATGACCCGGAAGGAGTCCGGCGGCCATCTTGGATCCGGGGACTCCTTCCGGGTCACCGGAGCAACGCGATCTCATTGCGTTGCTCCGGTGGGAGAGCGCAGGGAGCCCCCGTCCCTGCGCGATCCCCCTCTATGCCGCTGTCACTACTGACAGCGGCATCAGAGGGGTTAAATGCCCGCGATCGGCGATAGTGCTGATCGTGGGCATTGCTGCGGGGTGTCAGCTGTCATATACAGCTGACACCCGCACCCGATCACCGCGGCGCTCAGCGCGAGACCGCGGTGATCGGTGCGCCGTACTAGTACTGCTGCTGGCACTAATGCAGTGCCGGCAGCGCAGTACTAGTACGGCGCGTGTCGCGAAGGGGTTAACCCCTTCATGACCCAGGGTATTTTGATTTTTTTGTTTTCGTTTTTTGCTCCCCTCATTCCCAGAGCCATAACTTTTTTTATTTTTCCTCAATATGGTCATGTGAGGGCTTATTTTTTGTGGGACAAGCTGTACTTTTGAATGACATAATTGGTTTTAGCATATCATGTACTAGAAAATGGGAAAAAAATTTAAAAAATTCCAAGTGTGGTGAAATTGCAAGAAAAGTGCAATCCCACACTTGTTTTTTGCTTAGTTTTGTTGCTAGGTTCACTAAATGCTAAAACTGACCTGCTATTATGATTCTCCAGGTCATTACGAGTTCATAGACACCAAACATGTCTAGGTTCTTTTTTATCTAAGTGGTGAAAAAAATTCCAATCTTTGCTAAAAAAAAAAATTGCGCCATATTCAGATACCTGTAGCGTCTCCATTTTTCGTGATCTAGGGTTGGGTGAGGGCTTATCTTTTGCGTTCTGAGCTGACATTTTTAATGATACCATTTTGGTGCAGATATGATCTTTTGATCGCCTGTTATTGTATTTTAATGCAATGTCGCGGCAACCAAAAAAAGTAATTCTGGTGTTTCAAATTTTTTCTCGCTATGCCATTTAGCGATCAGGTTAATGCTTTTTTTATTGATAGATTGGGCAATTATGAACGCAGCGATGCCAAATATGTGTATGTTTGTTTTTTTATTGTTTTATTTTGAATGGGGCAAAAAGGGGGTGATTTAAACTTTTATATATTTTTTTCATATTTTTTAACACATTTTTTTTTACTTTTGCCATGCTTCAATAGCCTTGATGGGAGGCTAGAAGCTGGCACAACTCGATTGCCTCTGCTACATAGGAGCGAAGCTCAGATCGCTCCTATATAGTAGAATTACAGACTTGCTATGAGCGCCGACCACAGGGTGGCGCTCTTAGCAATCTGGCATCAACAGCCATAGAGGTCTCAATGAGACCTCTGGTTGTTATGCTGATGCATCGCTGACCCCTGATCATGTGACGGGGGTCAGCGATGCGCGTACTTACGGCTGGATGGCCGGAAGCGCTAGTTAAATGCTGTCAGCGTTTGACAGCAGCATTTAACTAGTTAATAGTGGTGGGTGAATCACGATTCCACCCGCCGCTATTGCGGGCACATGTCACCTGTTCAAAACAACTGACATGTCGTGGCTTTGTTGCGTTCTCACCGCCTGAGCCCGCACCAAAGAAGAGGATCTGACCTCGGACGTACTATCCCGTCCGAGGTCAGAAAGGGGTTAAAGTATGTGATGCTCATTCAAACATACCTGTGGCAAGTAACAGGTGTGGGCAATATGAAAATCACACCTGAACCAGATAAAAAGGGGAGAAGGTGACTCAGTAATTGTATTGTGTGTCTGTGTGAGCCATACTAAGCATGGAGAACAGAAAGAAGAGAAGCTAGCTGTCTGAGTACTTGAGAACTAAAATGGTTGAAAAACAATCTCAAGGTTAAAGTCCATCTTCAGAGATCTTGATGTTCCTTTGTTCATGGTGCGCAACATAATCAAAAATAGAAGAAGTTTATAACCTACAGCACTGTAGCTTATCTCCCTGGATGCAGACAGCAGAGAAAAATTGATGAAAGGTGTAATGTAGGATAGTCTGGATGGTAGATAAGCAGCCCCAATCAAGTTCCAAAGAAATTCAAGCTGTCCTACAGGCTCAGGGAGCATCAGAGTCAGTGCGAACTATTCGTCGACATTTGAATGAAATCACATGCTACGGCAGGATACCCAGGAGGACCCCACTGCTTACACAGAGACACAAAAATGCTAGACTACAGTTTGCCAAAATGTACGAAAGTAAGCCAAAATTCTACTGGGAAAGCGTCTTGTGGCCAGATGAGACCAAGATTGAGCTTTTTTTGTATAGCACATCATTCTAGCGTTTACTGGAAAAGGAAAGACGCCTGCAATGAAAAGAACACAGTACTTAAAGTCAAATATGGTGGAAGTTGAAAGATGTTTTGGGGTTGTTTTGCTGCTTCTGGAACTGGGTGCATTGACTGTGTGCAAGGCATCATGAAATTTGATGATTACCAAAGGATTTTGGGTTGCAATGTAGCGCCCAGTGGCAGAAAGCTGAGTTTACATCCTAGGTCATGGGTCTTCTAGTAGAATAACGACCCAAACATACTTCAAGAATCACCCAGAAATTGATGGAAACAAAGTGCTGGAGAGTTCTGAAGTGGTCAGCAATGAGTTTGGCTCTAAATCCCATTGAACAGAGGAGAGAGAGATCTTAAAAATGCGTGTGAAGGCGCCTTCCAGTATCAGAGCCCTGGAGAAGTTTGCAAAAGAAGAATGGTCTAAAATTCCAATTGAGAGATGTAAGAAACTTGATTATGGTTATAGGAAGTGAATGATTGCAGTCATTTATTCCAAGGGATGTGCAATCAAATATTAAGTTAAGGGTGCCAACAATTATGCCTGGCCCATTTTTGGGTTTTGTGAGTTGTTCCAATACACACAAAGAAATAAATGTGTGTATAACAGTGGATATGTAATTGCAATAATTTTCTGGGAGAAATACTTCATTTTCTGGAACAATTTCAATTGTGCCAACACTTGAGTGTATGTGGTCCCGAAAATAAAGTCCAATTCAGGCCAATACCATCCAAAACCACTTTTATTCTAAAATATTAAAAAATACTTTCTAAAAACCCAAAAACCCAAATAAAATAAAACAGTACCCTACAGACAATATTGTAATCCAGAAAATGTCAACATGCAAAACATACCAAAAGGTAAATCAATAAGTGAGTGTGTTTCCAGAGAGAGAAATATTAATATATACGTTAGGATAGGTTAGGGTGTTGTGTGTGCTTAAAGGGAATCTGCCAATTAGTTTTTGCTGTATAACCTAAATACAGCATGAGACACAGATTTCAAGGATGTGTTGCTTATTAGGCTGTGTTGTGTTGATTCAATACAATGAATGTTTTATCACCAGGAGAGTATCACTGTCTGGACTACAGCTCACGTGAGCCCCAGTCCAACCCCACCCCTCCTCTGATAAGCAGCTCATGGCCAATAGATAATGTACACAGAAAGCTGTAGTGTGGGCAGGGTTGGCTTCCTGAGCTTACCTACATGTTACATCTAAAAACTCTGATTGTATCTCAACCGCTGCACCTACTAAACTAAGTGACACATCCTTGGATTTAGGACTTCTTTTCCTACATTATGCTGCTCTCAGATGAGGTGGCAAAAATCTAAAGGCAAGTGTCAGATTCCCTTTAAAATGATCCTTCATAAACACATACCTTGATCGGCCACAAAAAAAATATGTGGTGCCCCCTGCTTATGAATTACTGACCCTGGGTACATTACCTACATTTTTCACGCAGAAAAAAATGGCTGCAAAAATGCCCTGTGTGATCATTCCGTTATAAGCTTTTCATAAGTTTCAAAACTTTTATTGACAAATCATCAAGTTCATGCAAAGACTCAATATCTACAGTGTTAAGAAGCTCAGGAGAGGGACAGACGCGCACACAAAATAGGGCAATAACGGAAGCTGGCATGTTTAGGTGGGTTGCGCTGCGGGAATGAAGAGCCTTGGGATTCCAAAACTGCTTTTTATTAATAAATCCATTTTAGAATACCAAGGGTCTTCTTTCATGCAGCACAGCCCACCTAAACATGACAGCTTCCATTTTTGCCAATATTTACAGTGTTGTCTCTTAAAGACTTAGCAAGAAGTACAGGGATTGGACTACAGGAAACTGGGGTGGTTATTTCTCTGATGAAGCCCCCTTTGGACTGTTTAGGACTAGTGATGAGCGAATATACTCGTTACTCGAGATTTCTCGAGCATGCTCGGGGCTCCTCCGAGTATTTTTAGAGCTCGGAGATTTAGTTTTTCTTGCCGCAGCTGAATGATTTACATCTGTTAGCCAGCATAAGTACATGTGGGGATTCCCTAGCAACCAGGCAACCCCCACATGTACTTATGCTGGCTAATAGATGTAAATCATTCAGCTGCGGCAAGAAAAACTAAATCTCCGAGCACTAAAAAATACTCGGAGGAGCCCTGAGCGTGCACGGGAAATCTCAAGTAACGAGTATATTCGCTCATCACTAATTAGGACATCTGGATGAATGATTGTGCAGAGAAGAAAAAGCCAGAGGTACCATGAGTCCTGTGTCATGCCAACAGTAAAGCATCCTGAGACCAATCGTATGTGGTGTTGTTTTTCATCCATGAAGTCAGCTCACTCACAATGTTTCCTAAGAACACAGCCATGACAAAAGAATGGCATCTAAACATCCTTCAAGAGCAGTATCTCCCAATGAGCCGGGGCAATTTGCTTTTTCCAGCATGATAAAGCACTATGTCATAAGGCATTAGTGGCATGTTGGGTTTAGTAAGGTACCAAGTTTCAATCCGACTAAGAACCAGTGGTCAGTCCTAAAAAAGCAGGTGCACAAACAAAAGCACAGAATTATGATTCATTTCAAGCCCTGATTGGGTAATAATGGGTTGTCCTCAGTCAGGATTCGGCCCAGCATGTCAAGCCAGATTGCAGAAGTTTCAAAAATAGGGGTCAACACTGTAAATATCAAATTTTTACATAAACTTGATGTACTTGTCAATAAAAGTGTAAACAATCCATAGAATTGTCCTTCAGTAACCGAAGACGCTTCTGACCAAAAGATCTAAAAACACTGAAGCAACAAAGTATGTGAAAACCAATATTTGTAGTGGCATCAAAACTTGTGGCTATGGCTGAACATTCTGTCTTGTCCAATGTTCCCCTTGCCGTCTGGGGTTCATCATGAGGGTCCAAATGGCCAGAAATGGAGTTCAATAGATAGTGTGTGCAATAAACCTATCAAACAAGGACAAAGTGAATAGCTAGGACTGGCAGACTAGGGGGCCGCTGTTATTTGGGCACTGCGTTGTACTGTTATGGGAATATATTGGAATACTTTGCGGCACTTGTACTTAGTTTTGTGCATCTTCGTTTGTTTGATCATTGGTTTGTTTTTTTTCTACATATCCACGACCATTCAGTAATTAATAACGTGACATAGATTACACTTACATCCAAGTTGTAGTTCTGTTAGGGACAAAGTCTTGTTGCTCTGAGGGTGATGACAGCTGTAATTCCCGCTCTGGTGTTTTTTCGCTTCCGCTAGTGTGAGATTATGACTTCCATTTGAATACGCACCATCGCTCTCGCCAATTTCCCTACCATTAAGCCTCCATTCCACAGATGGAAAAGTAGTATGACAGTGCACTACTATCTCTTTTCCTATTTCCCCAAACTGACGAGTAATTGGAATTACCTCTGTGGAGAAAAGGAGATCAAATATTTCATTAATCCTCTTGATCAGAAATGGATGCATATATTTCTTAAAAGAAACAGCTGTTGGAAATATTATTTGTCCGCAAAATGAATTACTGTACTGGCTTTGTTTCTTTTACTCACTTATATAGCGCCATTAATTCTATAGCGCTTTACCGCCATCATCATCGCTGTCCCCATTGGGGCTCACAATCTGCATTCCCTATCACTAAGTCTTTGGGAGGAAACCCACGCAAACACGGGGAGAGCATACAAACTCCTTGCAGATGTTCTTGGTGGGATTTGAACCCAGGACCCCAGAGCTACAAAGCAACAGTGCTAACCAGTTTTCAGCCTTACTCTAGACCAGTGTTCCCCAAGTTCGGTCCTCAAGAGCCACCAACGGGTCATATTTTCAGGATTTCCTTAGTAATGCCCAGGTGAGAACTCCATAATCTAGGCAGGCATCAATTCCATCACCTGGGCATACTAAGGAAATCCTAAAAACACGACCTGTTGGTGGCTCTTGAGGACTGGAGTTGGGGAACACTGCTCTAGTCACACCACAAATGGTCTTATGTTTGGCAATATATATTTAGATATATGAGAAATAACATTATAAAATCCTTTGGATGACAAACTTAGTAAGCCCATATCAAAATATGTTTTATAAGATGCAGCCATAAAGCTAAAGTAGAATCCATGTCGCTTGGGGAGTGGGAGTACTCATTGCCACATTATAGGGATTGACAGGGCGTCCCTGAAGAAGGACCCCCAAAAATGTAACATTTAATATCACCTCTCCAGTGACACATTAGCATATGCTCATGTCTTTGAAACCGTAGGAAGTGAAAGTTGCAAGTCACACAAGTTCTACCGACTTCCCGTTTTGCATTAGTAGAAACGAGAAACAAACCTCAGAGACTAAACACAATGGCATAGCAAAGACACGATTAGTCTGAACCGTGAATTTTGTGATTCTCTGTTTGTCAAGCGATTGTACCAATACTTGGACCCTGAATGAGTTAGTGTAAGATCCCCAATAATGAATAAGACTATTGTTCCATGTATTAATGGGTAAATACAAATGCTGCTCAGAGCAAGGCTCTAGAAATTCTCTACTATTCATTGTAGTTCATCCTATTCTGAGATGTGGCTCAAGGTTACCAGCAATTAAAAAAAAAAAACCTACAATGCCTATGATATATTCCAATTTGAATTACAGTCTGTGAAAGGTTTTTCTAGTATGTCACAATGATGTATTAAGTGCGTTTTGTGTGAAACTGGAGACTTTAAGGAGGATCTGTCATGTGCCTAAAAAAAATTGGCGTTAAACACTTTGTAAAAATCCCCTGACTCTGCCATTCTTTTCTGTTTTACTCTGCGACACTCTATTGCAGAGATATTCACATCTGTTGATTTTGGAGCGCAGCATGTGAAATCTCTGCTTCCAGATCAACTAGGCATTTCTTCAAAGTCTTCTCTATAGGTGTGCGCTTTCACTCCTCCCTCCCAGACACTGCCAATTACAGTTTGGCAGTGTATAATACTGCTATATCAGCTGCCGAGCCGTGATTGGGAGCGAGGAGTAAAAGCACAAGGCCCCAGAGAAGACAATGAAGAAACACCCAGTTGGTCTGCAAGTCGAGATTTCACATACCGTGCTTCTAAAATAACAAATGTGAATATCTCTGAAATGGGTTGACACTGCGCAAAATAAAAAAAACAGCAGAATCAGAGGATTAACTATTTTCTTTTTTAAGGGACAGGTCCTGTTTAACCAATTTCAAGAAAAGGTATGGGTAGAAAAGCTTTAGCTTCTTTACAATTGCCTAAACTAGAAACCAAGAAACTAAGAAACTAGCAAACCTGAACTATTAATTTACCTTTATTGTTTACAGACATCACTAAGACGTATCCAGCGTGCAAAGCTATATCCTGTATACCCTATTTTTATTTAGCGACAGTCTTAAGCAGTTCTCATTTCATTGTTAAAAAAAGCCATGTCCAAAATTGAGAAATAATATTACGTCAGTGATAAAGATGTCCACTAGGTGGCTCTGATAGCATTTTCTTTGGTTCATAATTCTTATTAACGCAACAGGAGGGAAGGGCTGCAAAACCAAGCAGATTAAAAATAGAGTGAAAACATCACATGGGAGGGTATTGCTGGAGGCGCAAAGAGGCTAGACTGGCTCATCTGGCCAAACAGCAATAATGATAAGATACAATATCAGTTCTCATAATAATAATAAAGTACATGTAACAAAATAAACTAATATGGAAACAGCTCTATTTCATTTCAGGAGATAAATGTAACGCAATTTACTGTTCATTTGCAAAATAAAGTAAGTTTCAAAAATTCTAATTTTATACTATCTTTAAATTTTCTTTAGATGCCTAATGTCTTTATGAAATTGCTACTCCAGACTAACATTCAATTCACATGGAAATGTCATCAACTGAATATCGGTTTCATACATGTAAATGGGACAGTTCCAAGTCCTGGATTGACTCAGGAGGATGTTCCCTATGTTGCAACATCATCGGCACTTTGTGTGAAGGGGGCTGGCTTCTTAGTTCAATAGCTAGGCCAGCTTCCTCCTGTTTCATGACCGATGTATAGAGAAAGAGGCTAACAGCTATTGAAAAGAGCCATTCCTCCAGCCTCCTACATGCAGCAACTGATCCTTGTGTCAAACACAAGCCGTAAATTGAACTTATTGTGACCATCGCAGATACAGTCATGGCCAAACGCGTTGGCACCCTTGAAATTGTTCCAGAAAATAAAGTATTTCTCCCAGAAATGTATTGCAATTACACGTTTTGCTACGCAAGTTTATTTCGTTTGTGTATATTGGAACAATACCAAAAAAACTTGAGAAGAAAAAAATAGGAAATTGGACATAATTTCACACAAAACCCCAAAATAAAATTGTTGGCACCGTCAACTTAATATTTGGTTGCAAACACTATGGAATAAACTGCTATCAATAATTCCTAGAACCATCAATGAGCTGCTTAAACCTATCCACTGGAATTTTGGACCACTTTTCTTTTGCAAACTGATCCAGGTCTCTCATATTTGAAGGCGCTTTCTCCCAGCAACAATTTTAAGATCTCTCCACAGGTGTTCAATGGGATTTAGATCCAAACTCACTGCTGGCCACTTCAGATCTGTCCAGTGCTTTGCTTCCATCCATTTCTGGGTGCTTCTTGAAGTATGTCTTGGGTAATTGTCCTGCTGGAAGACCCATGACCTAGGACCCAAACCCAGCTTTCTGACACTGGGCACTACATTGCGACCCAAAAATTGTTTAATAATCTTCATATTTCACGATGCCTTGCGCATAGTCAAGGCACCCAGTGCCAGAACCAGCAAAACAGCCCCAAATATCTTTGAACCTCCTCCATATTTGACTGTATGTACTGTCTTTTTTTCTCACTCCGTTTTCAGTAAACAGTAGAATGATGTGCTTGGTCTCATCGGTCCACAATACTTTTTCCCAGAAGGATTTTGGTTTACTCGAGTACATTTTGTCAAACTTCAGTCTAGCTTTTTTATGTCTCTGTCAGCAGTGGGGTCCTCCTGGGTCTTCTGCCATAGCATTTCATTCCAATGTCGACAGATATCTTGCGATGATACTGATACAACCTGAGCCTGCAGGACAGCTTGAATTTCTTTGGAATTTGATTGCGGCTGCTTATTCCCCATCCGGACTATCCTGCATTGCAAACGTTCATCAATTTTTCTCTGCTATCCATGCCAGAGAGTTTAGCCTATACTGTGGGTTGAAAATATTTTGATTATGTTGCTCACCATAGACAAAGGCACAAAAAGATCTCTGGAGATAGATTTGTAACCTTGAGGTTGTTGATATTGTTCAACAATTTTGGTTCTCAAGTCCTCAGACAGTTCTCTTCTCCTGTTTCTGTTCTCCATGCTTAGTGTGGCACACACAGACATACAATGCAAAGACTGAGTCAACTTCCCACCTTTTCAGGTGTGATTTTCATATTTCCCACACCTGTTACTTGCCACAGGTGAGCTTGCACAAGTATCACATGCTTGAAACAAAGTTGTTTACCCACCATTTTGGAAAGGTGCCAATAATTTTGTTTGGCCCAATTTAAGGGTTTTGTGTGACATTATGCCCAATTTGCATTTTTTCTGGGGGGTTTTGTGTCGTTTGATTACATACAAATGAAATAAACATGTGTATAACAAAACATGTGTAAGTGCAATAATTTTCTGGGAGAAATACTTCATTTTCTGGAACAATTTCAAGGGTGCCAGCAGTTTCGGCTATGACTGTATTTCTCATACCTGGGCATCTTTGAAGCATTGTACTCAGTTTTTTATCCATTGTAAACATGTTCACACAATATCTTTTCAGTTTGACAATGAATAAGAACCCTTGACACAAGTTATAAGATTGCATACTGTATGTTGGCCAAAATAGTAATTAACGTCTTGTGATTTTGCGGAGATTAGAGTGTTTACACATTGTATTTTAATTAAAAAATACTAGGCAGCTTGTGATCATGTGCAATCAGTAGGCTGATAGTATGGTGCAATACGCTAGCACCTCATAAAAGCACCAAGCATCCCTGCCCTAAATAGTAGGTGTGTTCGTTTTTTATTAGTATTTTATACATCTGCGGCCTCATAAAACTGTTACTAGTTTGCATTCTAATGGGAACAATTATGTCACTTGCCATGAGAAACTGAACTCTTACTAACTGTGTAAACAGTCAACATATGGTTCAAATAATTTCCAAAGAGAAGTTCCTTGGGCATTGGATTGCTGTTGACTAGCTCAGTGCTAACTAGATCCCAAAGGAAAGAAACGTAACTTGGAAAGCACTGATGGCATCTTAGTTGCATCCTTGTGCTGTCTATTTTTCACTAACTATTTTCTAGGAGAAGCTTGAGAAACCATTTTTGCATGCATAGATACTGATGAAACACTCATGGTGAAAACTGACACAATTTAAACACCTTTAAAATCAGTGTCAAGTTCTGAATCAGGCCATATGTAGAGATTGATGGACACCTTGGAAATGGTCATCTACTATATAATTGTCTAAGGGTCACTTCCGTCTGTCTGTCTGTCTTTCTGTCTGTCTGTCACGGATATTCATTGGTTGCGGCCTCTGTCTGTCATGGAAATCCATGTCGCTGATTGGTCGTGGCAAAACAGCCACGACCAATCAGCGACGGGCACAGTCCGACAGAAAAATGGCCGCTCCTTCCTCCCCGCAGTCAGTTCCCGCTCCGTACTCCCCTCCAGTCAGCGCTCACACAGGGTTAATGACAGCGTTGACCACGGTGTAACGCACTCGATTAACGCTGCTATTAACCCTGTGTGACCAACTTTTTACTATTCATGCTGCCTATGCAGTATCAATAGTAAAAAGATCTAATGTTAAAAATAATCAAAAAATAAAAAATAGTTATATACTCACCGTCCGTCGGATCAAGAACAGGCCTTTCCCGCTCCTCGCAACGCCCCGGTGACCGCTCCATGCATTGCGGTCTCGCGAGATGATGACGTGCGGTCTCGCGAGACCGCTACGTCATCATCTCGCAAGACTGCAATGCACTCTTCAGACCGGTAACCGCTTCGATCCAGGGGCCAACGGAAGGGTGAGTATATAACTATTTTTTATTTTAATTATTTTTTTTAACCGGGATATGGTGCCCACATTGCTATATACTGCGTGGGCTGTGCACTATATTACGTGGGCTGTATTATATACTACTACATGGCTGGGCAATATACTACGTGGCTGGGCAATATACTACGTGACTGGGCAATATACTACGTGACTGTGCAATATACTACGTGACTGTGCATTATACTGCATGACTGGGCAATATACTACGTGGCTGGGCAATATACTACGTGAGTGTGCAATTTACTACGTGACTGGGCAATATACTACGTGACTGGGCAATATACTACGTGGCTGTGCGATATACTACGTGACTGTGCAATATACTACGTGACCGTGCAATATACTACGTGACTGGGCAATATACTACATGGCTGGGCAATATACTATGTTACTGGGCAATATACTACGTGACTGGGCAATATACTACGTGGCTGGGCAATATACTGCGCGGGATGTGCAATGTACTGCGCGGTCTGTGCAATGTACTGCGTGGGCTGTGCAATATAGTATGCGGGCTGTGCAATGTACTACGCAGGCTGTGCAATGTACTGCGCGGGCTGTGCAATATACTGCGTGGGCTGTGCTGTACACTACGTGGCCTGTGCTGTACACTACGTGGCCTCTGTTATACACTACGTGGCCTGTGTTATATACTACGTGCGTGGTACTGCACGGGCTGTGCAATGGGCTGTGCAATATACTACATGAGCTGTGCAATATACTACGTGGCTGGGCAATATACTACGTGACTGGCCAATATACTACATGACTGGGCAGTATACTACGTGACTGGGCAGTATACCACGTGTCTGTCCTGTATACTACGTGGCTTTGTGCTGTATACTATGTGGCTGGGCAATATACTACGTGGCTGGGCAATATACTACGTGACTGGCCAATATACTACGTGACTGGGCAGTATACTACGTGACTGGGCAGTATACCACGTGTCTGTACTGTATACTACATGGTTTTGTGCTGTATACTATGTGGCTGGGCAATATACTATGTGGCTGGACAGTATACTACGTGACTGGGCAGTATACTACATGTCTGTGCTGTATACTACGTGGCTCTGTGCTGTATACTACGTGACTGTGCTGTATACTACTTGGCTGGGCAATATACTATATGGCTGGGCAATATACTATGTGGCTGGGCAATATACTGCATCACTGGGCAATATACTACGTGGCTGGGCAATATACTAGGTGGCTGGGCAATATACTTCGTGGCTGGGCAATATACTACGTGGCTGGGCAATATACTACGTGGCTGGGCAATATACTATGTGGGCTGTGCAATATACTACGTGGACATGCATATTCTTGAATACTCGATGCGTTAGAATCGGGCCGCCATCTAGTCACTACATATTATGTTTCCATTTGTTTTTTTAATATGTTTTGTAAAGCAGCTACAAAAAAAACACAGAACTTCACTAAGCAAGAAAATAGTTAGAAACTATAGATTTGTAAGTTTAACCCACATTCTAATAACAAATTAGAGCTAAAAGAGCTAAAGCCAGTAATGAAGTAAGGCTTGCAAGGCAGACCAAGAGCAGTATAAGTATAATGGGATTTTAGGGGTATGTCAAAAGCAAAAGAAAAGTCCAAGATGCTAAAGGATTTTTACAGAATGAAAAGGTTGTTCTCTAAGAAAGCAATTGCAATATCAACTGATCTTCATGGTGCCATCGAAGGAATAAAAGAATCCACACTATCCATAAACAGAGAGATGGTGAGGGAACACTTAGCTAATTTAAATGAATTTAAATCTCCTGGTCCAGATGAATTACATTCTTAGGTGCTATCCAAGAAGTATAATTTCTCCTTGTAGAGATTGACATGCTAAGCATGCCGAGATGAGGAGACTTAAAGCCACAATGCTCCTCTGGGAAATATGCAAATTGTCTCTTCAGAGAGGAAGAGGACTAGAACTCGAGTGCCACCTATTGGAAGTTAGCAATCCTATAAGTCAATGTTGACCCTTTAATGAGCCTTGTCACATGACTTAGGCTAAAAGCCAAACCAGAATCTCAATTTGCAGACACTGTGTTTCGTGGGTACTCCTTCTCCGCAAGGAGAAACGATACTTCTTGGATATCTGTCAGACGCCTCTCACTCAGCCACACCAGATTTCGACTTTGCACTGACAACAGGCAGTACCCTGAAACACAGTGTCTTCAAATTGAGATTCTGGTTTGACTTTTATTCTAAGTCATGTGACAAGGCTCGTTAAAGAGTCGACATTGACTTCTAGGATTGCTACTTCCAATAGGTGGCACACGAGTTCTAGTCCTCTTCCTCTCTGAAGAGACACTTTGCATATTTCCCAGAGGAGCATTGTGGCTTTAGGTCTCCTTATCTCGGCATGCTTAGCATGTCAATCTCCACAAGGAAATATGATACTTCTTGGATATCGTTCAGACGCCTCTCACTCAGCCGAACCAGATCTTGACTTTGCACTGACCAGGGGCAGTACCCTGAAACACAGTGTCTGCAAATTGAGATTCTGGTTTGGCTTTTATCCTAAGTCATGTGACAAGGCTCGTTAAGGGGTTGACATTGACTTTTAGGATTGCTATTTCCAATAGGTGGCACTCAAGTTCTAGTACTCTTCCTCTCTGAAGAGACAATTTGCATATTTCCCAGAGGAGCATTGTGGCTTTAAGTCTCCTCATCTCTGCATGCTTAGCATGTCAATCTCTGCAAGGAGAAATGATACTTCTTGGATATCGGTCAGATGCCTCTCATTCAGCCAAGCCAGATCTCCACTTTGCACTAACGAGGGGCAGTACCCCAAAACTCAGTGTCTGGAAATTGAAATTCTGGTTTGGATTTTATCCTAAGTCATGTGACAAGGCTCATTAAGGGTCGACACTGACGTTTAGTATTTCTACTTCCAGTAGGTGGCACTGGAGTTCTAGTCCTCTTCCTCTCTGAAGAAACAATTTGCATTCTTAGGTGCTGAAAGAGTTGGCAGAAGAAATTGCAGAACAACTAGCCAGAATCTTTGAAAAATCCTGGAAAACAGGAGAAGTACTAGAAGACTGGAGAAGGGCAAAACGTGTCCTTATCTTCAAAAAAGGAAAGAAGACAGAGCAAGGAAATTACAGGCCAGTGAGCCTTACTTCTATATCAGGAAAAATATTTGAACAAATTATTAAACAGCATGTATGTAAGTGCTTGGATAAGAATACAATAATTAACCAGAGCCAGCATGTGTTTGCAGCAAACAAGGCATGCCAGACTAATCTAATTTCCTTATATAATGGAATCACTGACTGGATGGATCAGGAAAATGCGGTAGAGTAGATATAGTTTATCTCGACTTCAACAAAGCATTTGATAAAGTATCTCATACTATCCTTATTGAAAAAATGACCTGGGATTGACAAGGCTACAGTTAGGTGAATGTATAACTGGCTCAGTGATCGTACTCGAAGAGTGGTAATAAATGGTTGCACATCCAATTGGAAAAGTGTTTCAAGTGGGGTATCACAAGGCTCTGTCCTGGCCCTAGTGTTGTTCAATATTTTTATAAATAATCTGGATAAGGGAACAGAAGGTAAACTAATCAAATTTGCAGACATTGCAAAGCTAGGAGGGATAGCTAACACTAGAGAAGACAGAGAAAGGATTCAGAAGGATCTAGATATGCTTGAACAATGGGTAGCGACTAATAGAAGGGTATTTATCAGGGAGAAATGCAAGATTCTACATCTGGACAAGAAAAACTAAAATTACATGTATAGAATGGGTGGAATAGAACTAATCAACAGCACGTGTGAAAAAGACTTGGGTATACTAATAGATCACAGACTGCACATGAGTCAACAGTGTAAAGTAGCATCAAAAAAGGCAAACATAGTTCTAGGATGTATGAAGAGAAGCATAAAATCTAAATCAAGCAAAGTAATTATCCCCCTCACTTCTTCTTGGTCAGACCTCATTCTGGAATACTGTGTCCAGTTATGGGCACCCCAATTTAAAAAAAGACATAAAAAAGCTGGAGCAAGTTCAGAGAAAAGCTACCAGGATAGTAAGCAGACTGCAAAGTATGTCCTAAGAGGAACAGTTTAAAGATCTGGGAATGTTTAGCTTGCAAAAAGAAGGCTAAAAGGGGACTTAACAGCTGTCTACAAATATCTGAAGGGATGTCACAGTATAGAGGGATCATCATTATTCTCATTTGCACATGGAAACAAGAGAAGCAATGGAATGAAACTGAAAGAGAGAATATATAGATTGGATGTTAGAAAAAACTTTTGACAGTTAGGGTGATCAATGAGTGGAACAGACTGCCAGGAGAGGTGGTAACTTCTCTTTCAATGGAAGTTTTCAAACAGAGGCTGCACAGACATCTGTCTGAGATAGTTTAGTGAATCCTGCATTGATGACCCTTGAAGTCCCTTCCAACACTAACATTCTATGATTCTGTGACATATAGAGGCTGAACACCGGATGACACCAGTCCTATTTTATCACATATATGTTTAAAAACAAGCATGTGAAAGAGACCTAAAACAAAGAAACCCCAGCCCACGAATTAATTTAACTGTAAAGGCTCATGAAGATGTCTATGGATCTTGGGCTAATCACAGACCAGAATGCATGGACTGGCCCTGAGTCTCCAAATCGGAGCATGACAGTTTCATATATTTCTTTGACACGGTCAAACAGGGTTGCTGACAGGAATTTCAGGGCCCCATACTGGCAAAATTTTTGGCCCCCTTGAGACTCTGGACCACATATTACCAACACATAGTGACCACATAATACCACATACAGAGAGAAATACCACAACACATAGTGATCAAATAATACCACATACAAGTGACAAATACCGCGACACCATGACCAAACAAAATAATGCTACCACATAGTGACTGAATGCTAAAATACTGATCATTAATTACGGTAATATACAATACTAATATTACCATAAGTGCCATTATACACAGAAACTCTGTATATAGCATACCGTGTATAATGTCAGTGTACATGTAACTCACTAACTTACAAGTGACATCTCTAGTTGAAGATATTCATCTTCGCTTTGCTTCTTCATCCATTGCGAACCACAATCACTTTTTCCAGACAGGGCTCATCTGTGCAGAAAATAACTCAGTTATTTAGAGCACATTACCCAATTTTTCCCCAACTTCTACTCTACATCAGACGTAGAAAAAAAGAGACAGTGTCGCCTTGCATAGTAATAGGACCTCTCCCCACTCAAAACAGTATCCTCAAAAATAAAGTCCATCACAGCAATAATAACATTTCTTAATTAGCCCCTACAGTTATAAAGTCCCACATCCTGGCCTGCATGTGTCTCATTCCTGGCTCCATGTGTCTCCATTCTGCTCCCATATGTACTCCCATCTTGGCCCCATATATGTCTTCCCATCCTGGCCCCATAGGTCTCCATGCTGCCCCTCCATATGTCTCGATCCTGCCCCCCAAATGTCTCCATCTTGCCCTCATAAGTCTGTGGCACCCCAGGAATTCAGGTACCTGTTATGGACCTGGTGGTTAGGAGCACCCGGCACGACCTGATAGTTAAACTCACAAAATCACACAGGACAAGTTCTGGGATGTGGGAGCTCTGCTAACCGCAACCCCTAATCCTATCACACAACTAGAATTAGCCGTGGAGCGTTCCTGACTCTCCCTAGACGCCTCTTCACAGCCTAAGAGCTAGCTAGCCCTAGAGAAAGAAAATATAGCCTACCTTGCCTCAGAGAAATTCCCCAAAGGAAAAGGCAGCCCCCCACATATATTGACTGTGAGTAAAGATGAAAGTCACAAACTCAGAAATGAAACAGATTTCAGCAAAGGGAGGCCAGACTTACTAAACAGACAGAGGATAGGAAAGGTATCTTTGCAGTCAGCACAAAAACTACAAAAGACCACGCAGAGTGTGCAAAAAGACCTCCGCACCGACTCACGGTGCGGAGGTGCCACTCTGCATCCCAGAGCTTCCAGCTAGCAAGACAAAATCATGATAACCAGCTGGACAAGGAAATAATGAACAAATAATAACTATCAGGAATTTAGCTTCTGCTGGAGAAGACAGGTCACCAGAAAGATCCAGGAGCGAACTGAACCAATGCAAGAACATTGACAGCTGGCATGGAGTAACGATCTGAGTGGAGTTAAATAGAGCAGCCAACCAAAGGATAAACCACGTCACCTGTGTAAGGAACCTCAGAAGCAGCAGCTTCACTCACAGCCACCAGAGGGCGTCCATGGACAGAACTCGCCGAAGTACCATTCACGACCACAGGAGGGAGTTCGACAACAGAATTCACAACAGTACCCCCCCCCTTGAGGAGGGATCACCGAACCCTCACTAGAGCCCCCAGGCCGATCAGGATGAGCCAAATGAAAGGCACGAACTAGATCGGCAGCATGAACATCAGAGGCAAAAACCCAGGAATTATCTTCCTGACTATAACCCTTCCACTTGACCAGGTACTGGAGTTTCCGTCTCGAAACATGAGAATCCAAAATCTTCTCCACCACATACTCCAACTCCCCATCGACCAACACCGGGGCAGGAGGATCAACGGAGGGAACCATAGGCGCCACGTATCTCCGCAACAACGACCTATGGAACACATTATGGATGGCAAAAGAAGCTGGAAGGTCCAAACGAAATGACACAGGATTAAGAACTTCAGAAATCTTATATGGCCCAATGAAACGAGGCTTAAACTTAGGAGAGGAAACCTTCATAGGAACATGACGAGATGACAACCAAACCAAATCCCCAACACGAAGTCGGGGACCAACACAGCACCGGCGGTTAGCAAAACGTTGAGCCTTCTCCTGGGACAATGTCAAATTGTCCACCACATGAGTCCAAATCTGCTGCAACCTGTCCACCACCGTATCCACCCCAGGACAGTCCGAAGGCTCAACCTGCCCTGAAGAGAAACGAGGATGGAAACCAGAATTACTGAAAAAAGGAGAAACTAAAGTAGCCGAGCTGGCCCGATTATTAAGGGCGAACTCAGCCAAAGGCAAGAAGGACACCCAATCATCCTGATCAGCAGAAACAAAGCATCTCAGATATGTTTCCAAAGTCTGATTAGTTCGTTCGGTTTGGCCATTAGTCCGAGGATGGAAAGCCGAAGAAAAAGACAAATCAATGCCTATCTTAGCACAAAAGGACCGCCAAAACCTCGAAACAAACTGGGAACCTCTGTCCGAGACAATGTTCTCTGGAATGCCATGCAAACGAACCACATGCTGGAAAAACAATGGCACCAAATCAGAGGAGGAAGGCAACTTAGACAAGGGTACCAAATGGACCATCTTAGAGAAGCGATCACAAACCACCCAAATGACCGACATCCTTTGAGAAACAGGGAGATCAGAAATAAAATCCATGGAAATATGCGTCCAGGGCCTCTTCGGGACCGGCAAGGGCAAAAGCAACCCACTGGCACGAGAACAGCAGGGCTTAGCCCGAGCACAAGTCCCACAGGACTGCACAAAAGAACGCACATCTCGTGACAAAGAAGGCCACCAAAAGGATCTAGCCACCAAATCTCTGGTACCAAAGATTCCAGGATGACCAGCCAACACTGAACAATGAACCTCAGAGATAACTCTACTAGTCCATCTATCAGGGACAAACAGTTTCTCCGTAGTACAACGGTCAGGTCTATCAGCCTGAAACTTCTGACTTCTGCAGCACGCGCCGCAAATCAGGGGAGATGGCAGACAAAATTACCCCCTCTTTAAGAATACCCGCCGGCTCCGGAACACCCGGAGAATCAGGCACAAAACTCCTTGACAGGGCATCAGCCTTCACATTCTTAGATCCCGGAAGGTATGAAACCACAAAATCAAAACGGGAGAAAAAGAGCGACCATCGAGCCTGTCTAGGATTCAACCGTTTGGCAGACTCGAGATAAGTCAAATTCTTGTGATCCGTCAAGACTACCACGCGATGTTTAGCTCCTTCAAGCCAATGTCGCCACTCCTCGAATGCCCACTTCATGGCTAACAACTCTCGATTGCCAACATCATAATTGCACTCAGCAGGTGAGAATTTTCTAGAAAAGAAGGCACATGGTTTCATCACCGAGCCATCAGAACTTCTTTGCGACAAAACAGCCCCTGCTCCAATCTCAGAAGCATCAACCTCGACCTGAAACGGGAGCGAAACATCTGGCTGGCACAACACAGGGGCAGAAGAAAAACGACGCTTCAACTCCTGAAAAGCCTCTACAGCCGCAGAGGACCAATTGACCACATTAGCACCTTTCTTGGTCAAATCAGTCAACGGTTTAGCAATACTAGAAAAATTAGCGATGAAGCGACGGTAAAAATTAGCAAAGCCCAGGAACTTCTGCAGGCTCTTCACAGATGTCGGTTGAGTCCAATCATAAATGGCCTGAACTTTAACAGGGTCCATCTCGATAGTAGAAGGGGAAAAAATGAAACCCAAAAATGAAACCTTCTGAACTCCAAAGAGACACTTTGACCCCTACACAAACAAGGAATTCGCACGAAGGACCTGGAACACCATTCTGACCTGCTTCACATGAGACTCCCAATCATCCGAAAAGACCAAAATGTCATCCAAATATACAATCATGAATCTATCCAGGTACTCTCGGAAGATATCATGCATAAAGGACTGAAACACAGATGGAGCATTAGAAAGCCCGAATGGCATAACCAGGTACTCAAAATGACCCTCGGGCGTATTAAATGCTGTTTTCCATTCATCGCCCTGTTTAATTCGCACAAGATTATACGCCCCTCGAAGATCTATCTTGGTGAACCAACTAGCCTCCTTAATCCGAGCAAACAAATCAGACAGCAGCGGCAAAGGATACTGAAATTTGACTGTGATCTTATTAAGAAGGCGGTAATCAATACAAGGTCTCAAAGAGCCATCCTTCTTGGCCACAAAAAAGAACCCTGCTCCCAATGGTGACGACGACGGGCGAATATGACCCTTCTCCAAGGATTCCTTTACATAACTCCGCATAGCGGCGTTCTCTGGCACAGATAAATTAAACAGACGGCCCTTAGGAAACTTACTACCAGGAATCAAATTAATAGCACAATCGCAATCCCTATGAGGAGGTAGGGCACCGGATTTGGGCTCTTCAAATACATCCCGGTAATATGATAAAAACTCAGGGACTTCAGAAGGAGTGGAAGGCGAAATTGACAACAATGGAACATCACCATGTACCCCCTGACAACCCCAGCCAGACACAGACATAGATTTCCAATCCAACACTGGATTATGGACCTGTAGCCATGGCAACCCCAAAACGACCACATCATGCAGATTATGCAACACCAAAAAGCGAATGTCCTCCTGATGTGCAGGAGCCATGCACATGGTCAATTGAGTCCAGTACTGAGGCTTATTCTTGGCCAAAGGCGTAGCATCAATTCCTCTCAATGGAATAGGATACTGCAAGGGCTCCAAGAAAAAACCACAGCGCCTGGCAAGCTCCAAGTCCATCAAATTCAGGGCAGCGCCTGAATCCACAAATGCCATAACAGAATAGGGCGACAAAGAGCAAATCAGAGTAACGGACAAAAGAAATTTAGACTGTACCGTACTAATGGTGGCAGACCTAGCGAACCGGTAAGTGCGCTTAGGACAATCGGAGATAGCATGAGTGGATTCACCACAGTAAAAACACAGCCCATTCCGACGTCTGTGTTCTTGCCGTTCAGCTCTGGTCAAAGTCCTATCACACTGCCTAGGCTCAGGCCTATGCTCAGAGAATACCGCCAGATGGTGCACAGCTTTGCGCTCACGCAAGCGCCGATCGATCTGAATGGCCAAAGACATAGACTCATTCAGACCAGCAGGCGTGGGAAATCCCACCATGACATCCTTAAGGGCTTCAGAAAGACCCTTTCTGAAAATTGCCGCTAGGGCACACTCATTCCACTGAGTAAGCACAGACCACTTTCTAAACTTCTGACAGTACACCTCCGCTTCATCCTGACCCTGACACAAAGCCAGCAAGATTTTCTCTGCCTGATCCACTGAATTTGGTTCATCATAAAGCAATCCGAGCACCAGAAAAAACCCATCAACATCACGCAATGCAGGATCTCCTGGCGCAAGGGAAAATGCCCAGTCTTGAGGGTCACCACGCAACAAAGAAATAATGATTTTTACTTGTTGAACGGGGTCACCAGAGGTTTCAAAGCAAGAAACAGTTTACAATTATTTTTGAAATTCAAGAACTTAGATCTATCCCCAGAAAATAAATCAGGAATAGGAATTCTGGGCTCTAACATAGGATTCTGAACCACAAAATCTTGAATGTTTTGTACCCTTGCAGTGAGATGATCCACACAAGAGGACAGACCTTGAATGTCCATATCTACACCTGTGTCCTGAACCACCCAAAGGTTTAGGGGAAAAGAAAGGCAAAACACAGTGCAAAGAAAAAAAAATGGTCTCAGAACTTCTCTTATCCCTCTATTGAGATGCATTAATACTTTGGGCCAGCTGTACTGTTATGGACCTGGTGGTTAGGAGCACCCGGCACGACCTGATAGTTAAACTCACAAAATCACACAGGACAAGTTCTGGGATGTGGGAGCTCTGCTAACCGCAACCCCTAATCCTATCACACAACTAGAAATAGCCGTGGAGCGTTCCTGACTCTCCCTAGACGCCTCTTCACAGCCTAAGAGCTACCTAGCCCTAGAGAAAGAAAATATAGCCTACCTTGCCTCAGAGAAATTCCCCAAAGGAAAAGGCAGCCCCCCACATATATTGACTGTGAGTAAAGATGAAAGTCACAAACGCAGAAATGAAACAGATTTCAGCAAAGGGAGGCCAGACTTACTAAACAGACAGAGGATAGGAAAGGTATCTTTGCGGTCAGCACAAAAACTACAAAAGACCACGCAGAGTGTGCAAAAAGACCTCCGCACCGACTCACGGTGCGGAGGTGCCACTCTGCATCCCAGAGCTTCCAGCTAGCAAGACAAAATCATGATAACCAGCTGGACAAGGAAATAATGAACAAATAATAACTATCAGGAATTTAGCTTCTGCTGGAGAAGACAGGTCACCAGAAAGATCCAGGAGCGAACTGAACCAATGCAGGAACATTGACAGCTGGCATGGAGTAACGATCTGAGTGGAGTTAAATAGAGCAGCCAACCAAAGGATAAACCACGTCACCTGTGTAAGGAACCTCAGAAGCAGCAGCTTCACTCACAGCCACCAGAGGGAGTCCATGGACAGAACTCGCCGAAGTACCATTCACGACCACAGGAGGGAGTTCGACAACAGAATTCACAACAGGTACCACAGTAGGATTGCCTTCCTCTCGGGGAGGGTAATGCCATACCTGGAGACAGGAGGAATCTCTTTGGCAGGTAACCTTACATGCAATACATTCTGACTCCAGGCCAGAACGGGGAGCTGTAAACCCGGTTCAAGGGGAACTTTCCTATAAACATCCTGGTCTGGAGGAGGAGTCAGTTAGTCTGGTGCAGACAAGCGGACAGTTAACACTTGGTAGCAGTGAAGGAGCACAGAAGGACTTAGGAGCTAGAGGAGGGCTGTCACCGGGCATCTCTAAGCTGATCGCAGAATCCGGGCACCAGGAGCCCGAGGTCATGAGGATCTACAGGTTCCATGGCTGCACCGGAGGGCAGGAAACTAAAAGGGACTTGCCCACATAATACCTGAGGTACAGCAGCAATCAGAGCCCGGAGCCACCGTGTACAGAGACCACAAAGAGATGGCTCAAGTTGCCTACCGTGCAGGTACTGTCCTTGGACAGGGGAAAAAGAAGACCTTGCTAGACAACTACAGGTAGCAAGGGACTACAGACCAGCGCATAGTGGAAGGCTCCCAAACTGACCTGTCAATGGGATTTCCACTTGACTTCAGGCTACCTGGACTCCATCTACGCATCTTGCCGGTACCCTAGACTGAGGCTGCTTAACACCAGTAAACCAGGTAAAGACTGCAACCCTGTGTCCTCCATTTATTTGCCGGCATTCACAATCCCTGCCAAACACACCGGGAGCCCTGGGGACCCCGCTTCACCTGTGGGAAGCGACATCATCTTTGCTGCAGCACCATCGCCTTCAAAGAACCCTTTAAGCAGCTTTGGCCACCTCTGACCGAGAACCACAGGTGGCGTCACAAACTTTCATTATTTCCACGACCCCTTTAAAGACCGTCCCTTTTACTTGGGCGACCAGGGCCACGGACCGGGTCGCTGCCACCATGACAACCCTTTTGATTGCGACCGGACCCGGTACTGAGTATCCCCACTACCCTGATGGGCGACTCAACTTGGCATCACGAAGAGGATGGACTGTCCCTTTGAAGTGAGTCTTGTGCACCTAAGAAACTGTACTTAAAAGAGAGACTTTATTAAGTTGTGTGCCAGAGACTTAAATGAGCATTTAAAACATCGCCATCAAAACATCGCCATAACTGCATCACACAGTGCGCTCGCTTTATTTTCAAAATAACCACCCCCAAAAAAAAACGGCCGCCAGAAAGAGCGCCGCGAGGAGCGCAGCAAAAGAGTGGTGTGCCATTGTGGGTGGAGCCTGAAGAGAGAGCGCGAAGAGGAAGCGGGTGCTGTGCTGACAGGAGAGCCGCAAGTGAGGATGCTGTGCTGACAGGAGAAAGCCGCAAGTGAGGATGCCGGGAGTCACGGAAGGAGGACCGGGAGAAACACCGCACCGAGCTCAGAAGGTACCGCTGCAGACTCTGGTGGTGAAACGTCAGGCCTGCTTGAAGGTTAGCATGGGGAGGTGAAATGTCAGACCCGGGAAGAGAACTAGCAGGGTCGCAGCTGCAGATCCCATGATGCCCCCAGGCCCAGCGGTGGACTCAGTTGCAGGCCCCATGATGCCACCAGGGCCCGTGGTGCCCGCAACTCCTGTAAATCGGCAAGACCCTGCCACAGTAACTGCTCCTATAATGCCGCTATCCATGCCCTATATACCAGGAGCGGCCTGGCTACCTCAATATTCATGGTAGTCCCATACGCTGAATGACTTTAAAAGGCTCTGCAGCATATTTGAAGTATATCCCCTGACGGAACATCAAAAGGTTAGCATTCTAACTGGCCAACTAATTGGCGCAGCACAAAGAAGTGAAATCCTGGCTGGATATTGAAAAGGGAACTGTTAAGCAGATATTTGCCAAACTTAAAATTACTTTTGACACCCGCACCGCTGCAGAAATCAAAATGAGGTTTCTCGGGTGCAAACAAAGAGCACAGGATAGCATATGGGACTATGCCCTTAATCTCCAGGAGGCATTGCAGGCCATTAAAGAGGTTGACCCTAACGGCGTGCAGGATGGAGACAAGCTATTAAAGGAGCAGTTCATTGAGGGACTCTTGTCCAGTACCAAGGTACACAGCTACGCATCCTGGCCTTGAAAAACCCTGACCTGGACTTTACACAATTTAAAGACAGGGCCATCATCCAGGTGCTGCATGAACCTCAGCCCAGCCACACAGTGCCCCCTAGGCATCCAGCCCTCTTGTACCACCAGGAGGTGGCACCTTTTCCTCAGGTCCCCATTGAGGCCGACGCACAGATCCTGGATGACGATCCCTCCACCGAATTGTGCCTCCGGGTCCAGGACGACAGAAGAGGATCCCACCGATCAGAGGAAGAGATAACGACCGCTATCATCAGGACAATCAACCCATCTGCTGCTGCTGTAATCAGGGGCACACTGCAAGGTTCTGCCATTTAAACGAGCAACACCCAGGAGTAAGATGACAAGGAGGCCCACAAAACTGTGAGCCAAGTATGTCGGAGGACAATCGGTCCTCCCCATTGTGATCGACGGCATCCCGATAAACGCTTTACTGGACACCGGTTCTCAGGTGACGACTATGCCTTACAATCTCTACAAATGATATTGAGCTGACTCTGATACTACCCATGGCCCAGATAGTGATTTGACAAGAGTAGCCAGTAATGGCCAGCCTTTGCCACAGGTGGGGTACAAGGAGGTAACCATTAAGGTGGGGCGGGTAGAATTGAAGGCCCAAGGACTGGTGATTGTTGATATTGACTGACGAGAATGTAACCCTATGATGACCTTAGGTACTAATGCCATAGAAAACTGTATTGGTGAGGTTATTGTCTTGTTACAACAGGTGGCCGAAACTGCTGGTTCCAGTGATCAATGTGTCCTGCAAAAAGAAATCACAGCCCTGGTGCAGAGACAACAGGTAGAATTGTCTGGTGGAGAAATTGGCCGTGTCACAGTGAGTGACATGATCCCCACTGCAATACCCCCCAGGAGTGAAATGTTGATCTGGTGTCGGGCAGCAATAGGCCTCAGAGGTAAAGACAACCAGGCTCTGGTAGAACCTGTGTATTCAGATAGTAGGCCCACAATCCTGACAGCCAGAGGAGTGGTTGATGTCCGCAAGGGGAGGGTACCAGTATGTGTCCTTAACTGTGGAGAGAAAGAGGTCCACTTACCCAGATCCCATCCTGGCCCTATATGTCCTCCCATCCAGGCTCCATATATGTCCTCCCATCCTGGTGGTCTGCATCCTGCCCCCATATATGTCTTCTCATCCTGTTCCACAATATATCTCCATCCTCCCTCCCATATGTCTACCCATAATGCAGATTTCAGTACATATAAAAAGTTTCTTCTTTCCTGGCCGCGGTCCAGCAGTGTCCTCTTCCTCAAACATTTGAGGTGCGGATGCACTGACGTCATGCATGCTGATGTCAGCTCCCAGCATCTGATTGGCTTGAGGCTCCTATTGCAGTGTAGGAAGCGGTCCTGCAGAGCAATGGATTGCAACTCAACCTGCATCCGAGGACGCACATTCAGTTACTGAGCGAACGGCCGAATCCTGCCCTGGGGCCCAAATAGGAAGGGGGCCCAGATCAGGCCCCCCTCCTCACCGGGCCCCCTACACCAATAAGGGCATTGGCGGCCTTGCTGTCACGTTCAGGTCAGGAGAGCAGCTGCCAGTCCGTGCATTCTGGTCCGTGATTGGTCCGAGATCCATGGACGTATTCATGAGCCCTAAGTTAATTTTATTGGTGTGTTTTTGTGAATTGGATTTATACAGGTTAGCCCAAAAGTAGGTATACAGTTGAATCAATTAAATTTTTCACAATGGATTATATGAGTAAAATTTCATACTGACACACAGAAAAAGAAATGTACTTTTATTAACTTGATTATTACCGTTACAAATTTGTATAACACAATTTAATCTCATGAGTACTTATATATATAGTACATAGGGTATGTATAGAACACATATGAGGAGAGAGAGATGATGTTACGCTTGGAAGCGATGAAGGATAACTGTTTATCAGGTAATCATAATGCACACAACATGTTCACACTCCAGGCCACAAGGGGGAGCTTTTGATCCTATTCCTAGGTGACTCACCTATATATTGTGGTTTGGAGGGAAAGTCAGGCAGCTCCTTTCAGAGAGAGACAGAGGAGAGTGCAGACGGACATAGAGTGTCAGGAGGTCTGAAGGGGCCCTGTAGTCTGAAGTACTACAGCCCCTGGAGAAAGAGAAATACAGAAGGAAAGAACATTGTTCAGTGAGCGTGAAAGAGAGCGAAGCACAGGAGAGTGATATCATGGGAGACCAGCTGCGAATGAGCTGCCTCCCTCTGAAGCGCAGATAACCGGTAGCCAGAACACACCGAGGTTGTAAGGGACTCTACGACTTACAGCAGAGATCGGCAGGACAGCTGAACTGCAAGTTACCTGTCCGCCTCAATACCCAGGAGGCACAGTGATGCATAGAGCCCGGGTCATGGTAGAGATCCTGTAAAAAGACTCGAGTAACCTGTCATACGGGTTTGTGTCCTATCCTATATGGGGGACAGAGAAGAACTGTGAGGACCTTATCAGAAGCCATAGGCAGTAAGGGACTACAACACTACCGCTCTAGCGGAGGGCTTTTAACTCCACCTGGTAAAGGGGAACTCTGGATTAGCTTCCAAGCCTGCCGGACTCTGCCTATCCTGTGATCTGGTACCCTGGACTGCGGCTGCCTGAAGTCTTCAGTAAACCAGGTAAAGAGACTGCAAACCTGTGTCCTCGTTCTTTACTGCACCATTCACGATCTTCCATCTACACACCGGGAGCCCTGGGGATATACTTCACCTGTGGGAAGTTATACCATCTAGCTGCCATAACATCACTGCAGAGGACCCCTTAAAGCAGCATCGTTCCCCACTGACCGAATACCACAGGTGGCATCACGGACATAAACTTTATTCAATTACCCTTTTACATGGGCGCCCAGGGCCACGGAGCGGGTCGCCACCGTGACATCCCTCCTTTGAGCCAACCGGACCCGGTACCGAGTATCCCACGGCCCTGGCGGGCGAATCACATATATAGTATGGTAATACTGCATTTTTAACAACCTTAATTTTAATGTTAAAGCGAATCGTTCAGCTGATTTCACAATACCGACTGTATACAATATTAGGCCCCTTTCACATGTCAGTATTTCTGATACGTGTGGTCACAGTTTTCACACATACCAGAGACAGTTACACGCAAAACCCATTATAATCTATGGGGCTGCGCACATTTCCGTGTGTCTGTATGACCAACACGTAGACATTTCTATTTTTTCCAGCAACACGGACGTCAGTGCCTACCGCACACGGATGACATACGCGTGCCATCCTTGTGCCATCCGTGTGACGCGTACCGGAATAGAATGCAGAGTAAAAATGACATGTTTAGGTGTTAAAGATGTGCAAAGATAGAGATAGATAGATAGATAGATAGATAGATAGATAGATAGATAGATAGATAGATAGATAGATAGAGTATGGATTTTGCTCACTTGGGTGCGGTGGGAGGAAAACAGGAGGCTCGTTCTGGTCAGGAATTTAGGCCTTGCCTTGAAATGTATTAGGGACTCATCTACACAGATGTCCCTTTGGGGAATGTACACCTCAGCAAATTTGTTTCTGAAGTGATCAATGACGAGCCAAATTTTGAAATGTCAGTCAAAATTGGGGTAGGCTCAGGGTGGACACTGCACTTTATCATTGTATTGCAAAAATTTGTGAATGGCCTCAAATCGTGTCCGGGAAATAGCCATGTGGAAAACTGGAGTGTTATATAAAATATCAGCACTCCAATATTCCTGAACTTCTGGCTTCACTAACCCCATGTGAACGACAAGACCCCAAAACTTCACTAACCCCATGTGCAGGACAAGACCCCAAAACTTCATAATTTCTATTGCATCTACAGGGGTCCAAATAGCATATGATGAAGAGGGGTTTTGGGCAAGATATTTTTCAGAATATAAATTTGTCTGGGCCACCATGAGGTTTACAAAATTTTCAGAGAAAAAGACTTTGAAAAGTCGATTCCTGTGAAGCCCATGGTGTCAAATTTGGGCCACAAATCAGGAATTTGATGCTCATAATTTTTTTGAGATGAGGTCCACAGAGGGTCACTATCGGGGGGTGCCTGCGAGGGGATTCGTTATCACTAGGAAAAAGAGGAGGAGAAGGAAAAATAGAAGATGGTGTCATCCTCTTCTTCACTATCAGTGTCGGAGCTAAGGAAGGCGTATGCCTCCTTGGATAAATACTGTCTTTGGGACAAGCAAGGCATTTTATTTTTCACGTGTGTGTTTGTGTAAAATAACCAAATTTTATTCTGGTGTGTGTGTGTTTGCTGTAAACCTTTTTATTTATAAATGTATTGAAGTAAAAGAAATAGAAAGAAAAAAGAATAGAAGAAAACAAATCTACAAAGAAAATGATACAAATAAAATAAAAAGAAAATAAAAATTTGTTAAAATAAAACATAAAATTACTAAACGAACGACAGTAAAAACAATTACTGAAAGACCGCAAATAAATTACTGTAATTCTATGCAGTAGAAAAAACTGTAGTATAAGTACTACAAGATTTGAATTTCAATTTAAATTTGAGTTTAGAATAGACCGAGTGGCCAGTATGAATATTGCAAGAATTCTATTTTTTCCTTTTAATACAGACTGTGATATGAAAACAATCTGAAATGTTTAAAATATATTTGTAACTTAGTTTAACATAAAGACCTGACTTAAACAGTAGTTAATTTTATGATGACACATTCCCTTTAATATGGTTTTTTTTTTATAAAATGTAACTTTTTTTGTTTTTGCTTTTTTAGTTTGAACAGGCCATCTCATTACTAGGGCACTATTTCTTATTGTGAGATGAATATGAGGAAAGAAATATGAAAGTGTAAAACAGACTTTAAATATGTCATCTATTTGTATTAGAAGACTAAGAAAATGAAATGTTATAACAATACTAAGCTCATCCTGCAGCTAAATACAGGGTTATTCAAATAAGGATGGTGAAAAATGCTAGCCTCATTATTCATAACAGAGAGAACATAACACAACTTTATTAACATGAAAAGATTTCCACTGGTGACACGGCAGTCGTGTAGGTGTGAATCCAGTTCTGTCCAGATGCATGCCAGCATATCCTCGGACAAGGACTCCACTGTTTTGGTGATGCAGTGTCTCGGGTCGTTCAGATCCTGCAGCTGAGGAGCATATAACCTGAGACATAAATGGTAACCCCACAGAAATAAAATGGCAAGGTGTTAGATTGTGAATGCCAGCGTGACATTGGTGAATCGATTCTGATGCTGCCATTGCAATATTCTGGCAGAATTTCATTCATACATCGGCAAACCTCCAAAAGGAAATTTGGAGGTGCATTATCCTGCTGATAGAGGAAGATCTGCCAACATAATCTATCTGCAAAAACTCTTACTGTTTCACTTATTCATTCTCGTCTGGACTATTGTAACTCTCTACTAATCGGCCTCCCTCTTACCAAACTCTCCCCGCTCCAATCTGTCCTGAATGCTGCTGCCAGGATCATATTCCTCACCAACCGTTACACCGATGCCTCTACCCTGTGCCAGTCATTACACTGGCTACCCATCCACTCCAGAATCCAGTACAAAACTACTACCCTCATCCACAAAGCACTCCATGGCTCAGCACCACCCTACATCTCCTCTCTGGTCTCAGTCTACCACCCTACCCGTGCCCTCCGCTCCGCTAATGACCTCAGGTTAGCATCCTCAATAATCAGAACCTCCCACTCCCGTCTCTAAGACCTCATGTGCTGCACCAATTTTTTGGAATGCATTACCCAGGATAATTCAATGAATCCCCAACACCCCCAGTTTTAAGCGTGCCTTAAAAACACATTTCTTCAGATTGCCCTACCGAATCATCACATTTATCTAACTATCCCTCTTTTGCCCATTCAAAATTTTTGCCATAACCAAGTTCCTCGTATCATGTTCTCATATGCTTTATGCATTTAATAGCCCTCTGTGTCTGTATGGTTACATATTCTGGCTGATAACCAGTTCATTACATGAACACCCGATTTCTTACATTATGGCTGGTCAGAAAAATGAAAGCAATTGTTACCATCCACCTTTCGTGTCTCTCCTATTTCCTTATAGATTGTAAGCTTGCAAGCACGGCCCTCATTCGTCTTGATATCTGTTGTTCATGTGATTATTGTTATGCTGTAATGTCTTTTGTCTGTACGAATCCCCTCTAAAATGTAAAATGCTGTGGAATACGTTCGCGCTGTAGAAATAAAATTATTATTATTATGAAATGTGGCATGAGCCAGGAGTGGCCAGTGATAGTATCCTCAGCAAAAAAGAATGGGTCATAGACTTTGTGCCTGTTTAGTGCACTGAGTACGTTGGGTGATTCTGTGATGTGCTCAATAATTCCACATGGAATTTCTGAGCCCCAAATTCTATCATTGTGGGGAGTCACCTTCTGACTGAGATGAAAGGTATGAAACAACTAATCCCACATACCCATATATGTGGGAAGAAGAAGAGATCCCAAAAAACTTTAAAAGCATTTTTTATTGATACACTATTAACATACAATTAGCGATTAAAAAAGCAAAAATGCGGTAGGGGACACCTACAAGCGCCAAACAAACTGTATATGCTTATAGAAGGATAGGAATTGCTGTACCCAAAATAGGATGTAATTGGCTGTCAAAAGGTCTCAAGTATCACACCCAAATAAAAATATAATGTGCCTAGTTCAAATGCAATAGCAGCATGTAATGGGTATCAAATACTGAGGTCCAAAACTCACCAAATACTCATTGTGTGAACGTTGCCTTACTGTTGCACCATCCTTTTTGAATCACACTGTTAATTCTAGATGCTGAAGAATTGCACAGCAAGGGCATGTAACCCTGTCCTTACTTTTACGCCAGATTGTGCTACATAGCACTAGACATTAAAAAGATCTGGTTGACATAGTGTCAGCCCAAGTCCCTTGAAGATGACAGAGAGCTGAAATGATCAGCTACCTATCACACAAAACACTAACATCAATGTTCAAAGTGAACACTGAGTCCTGGAACACAAATGCAGGACTGTTGATATGGAAACATCACAATGACAGCACAGGTTTTGAACTGTGACATTTAGTGGCAAAGCATGCTGGAAGGACGTGATCTTTGTCATGTCAACAACCCTTTGAATGTAGATCACTGTTCATAGACATCCAAAGCCCTGCATGCATTACATGACTCTCTGCCAGGCCCTTCACTGGCTTCCTATTGCCCAGAGGCTACAGTTCAAAACACTAACAATGACATACAAAGCCATTCACAATCTGACTCCTCCATACATCTGTGACATGGTCTCCCGTTACCTGCCTACATGCAACCTTCGATCATCTCATGATCTCCTTCTCTACTCCTCTCTCATCTCTTCCTCCCACAACCGCATCCAAGACTTCTCCGGTGCTTCCCCTATAATCTGGAACACTCTACCCCAACATATCAGGCTCTCACCTACCACGGAAACCTTCAAAAGGAACCTGAAGACCCACCTCTTCCGACAAGCCTACAACCTGCAGTGATCCCCAGTATACTGAACCGCCACATGACCAGCTCTATCATCACCTAGTGTATCCTCGCCCATCCCCTGTAGACTGTGAGCCCTCGCGGGCAGGGTCCTCTCTCCTCCTGTACTTGTGTGTGCCTTGTTTTACTCATGTTTATTGTACTTGTCTATATTTGCCCCGTTCACATGTAAAGCGCCATGGAATAAATGGCGCTATAAAAATGCATAATAATAATAATGTGAGGTCAGCATAAAAAGAAACGCTGGGAGGAAACATACTATCCTAGCTTCTTTCTCCTGCTCTTGTGCGCTAAACGTATTTACTGTATTTCTGAAGGTTAATACAAATAAAAAATTTCCTGAACATAAAAAAGCAAACAAAAATAATAAGTCCTGACCTGTCAGTGCTATTGGGAGCATTCCCTATGACCTGGGATGAAAATCATCGAGAAATGTTTGTGCCCATTTATGTTTCCTATTTATTATGTATCCTATTTATTAGGGTCAAACTAGAATAAATATGGGAACATAACTTATTATCAAAAATGCCACTCTAATGGACCTGACTTTCTAGTAAAATTCAGGTCTAATCTTCCAGGTTCTTGAAGAAACTGTGCACCCCCCCTTCCCCTCACTGTGAAAGCTTTGAACTAAAGAAGCATTGCCACATTTTTTACTAATAAGCAGTGATGGATCGGTAACCGCTTAGTTCACAGAGCGACATAGGGGCTGCCAAGAATTTTGGAATTCCGCTTTGCTTGTTGGGTTCCTACAACATAGAATCGGCAAAAATAAAATGTATAATCCCTTACAAAACAAATCAATTCCAGAATATGTCTTTCCAAAAGGTGAACATTTTCTGTGGATATTCTGGCATCTCAAGACCTAGGTCTTAAAAAGGTTAAATAATCTGAGGATCTTCCAGATAATCCAGATTCAAATACAGAATGGAAGTTCCTCATTTTATAAGTGTTGCTTATTCAACATGTGATACAATCATGGCCAAAAATATTCACACCCCTGCAATTCTGTCAGATAATACTCAGTTTCTTCCTGAAAATGATTGCAATCACAAATTCTTTGGTATTATTGTCTTCATTTAATTTGTCTTAAATGAAAAAGCACAAAAGAGAATGAAGCAAAAAGCAAAACCTTGATCATTTCACACAAAACTCCAAAAATGGGCCAGACAAAAGTATTGGCACCTTCAGCCTAATACTTGGTTGCACAACCTTTAGCCAAAATAACTGCGACCAACCACTTCCGGTAACCATCAATGAGTTTCTAATGTGGCACCCCTAGGGGTATTTGCCACAAAAATAGTTACTGACAGTAAGTACAAATACTAAAATAGCAAGACTGCACTACCACCTCCGGCCAGAAGGGGGAGCTCCAGAGACTCCCCTTGATCCATTCTGGTCTGAGAGAAGAAATGGCAGTTGGGCCAAGGAGCTGATAGTGAGAGGTCATACAGTTGAATCTCTAACAGCCCTGTGACTGTTACCAGGCCTAAATCACCGGCCTGAGGAGAAGAGGGATAGAGAAAAAGGACATTGTGAGAACCGGGTAGCATTAATCACTACCCAGAACAGGCGCAAAGACGGATACCGGATCCGTGGCTGTATTCATTACATATAATACAGCAACTGGAAAAACGTGAGGTGATATCAGCTTCACTAGGGTCGGACGCAGCAACAGACACAGAGTTCAGCGGTACTCCTGGAGGGGGTAAGCCGATAAAAGGACTCGGGTTGCCCGTCGAACCAGGACCCGGAGGGGACAGATTGGGCCGGCAGCCAGTTCACATACAGCAGCAGGGCCACACAGATATTGCGTACAATAAGAGGCGAAGACCCCGGCAGGGTCAAAGTAACTCAGAGTTCCCATACAGACTCCGGTGACAGGACTGGTTGTAAATCCTTTTTTGTTAAAGTAAACTGGTTAAACGTTTCAGTGCCTCAGTCTTTCATTTGGACAATAGCCATCTATCCAGGATTGGGATCATCACCGCTGGGAGAACCTGCTGCTGATCAAGTAAGTGCCTGTTCCCTCACGATACCCTTTACACTGTGCATTGCCTGAGGCCACAGCACCGGGTCAAGCCACCCGTGACACCCCCCTCAAGAGACAGACCCCATTGGTCCGGTGCTGGGTACCCCGGTCTCTTGGGCGTCACAATTGGCGTCACGAACAGGATGTAGCCAGCCCGTATACCGGGTATTGTGTGCCGTGATTGGAGCCCAAAACTGTGAAAACTTGGATGAAAAATCTTGAAAATTGACTTTATTAAAGAAAAATCCATTCTCCATTGAAAACTATTGAAAGTGACTTTTCCCCATTGGTTATAATGGAGTAAAGATGGCCGCCATCCCCTGAGGTAATCACTTCATAACCGTTAGGCACGAGACTGTTAATTGAGCTACGCCATCACCTGAGCCCCAGTCTAACTGAAAAACTTCAGAATCCGCCATTACAGAGCGCGGTGGGTGGGAGCAGCAGGGGGCGTGTCATTGTGGGCGGCACCAAGCTGAGCGCTCTGACATCAGAGCAAGGGGAAAATCGATCCTGCTGCACAGCGGAACGAATCTACACTATCCCGACGGAAGCGGAGGACCGGAAGGGTCCGGATTAACTAAGGGGGCACAGTATGTCGCAGCACGGAGACGCCGCAGCACCCGGCGACGCTAATGCAGCTGAAAGACAGAGTGTCGATAGAGAGTCCGGTAGCGCAGCGGTGCAAGGAGTGGCGCCCATCATGCCGGTGCTGATGCCATATACCCCGGGTGGCCCATGGCTTCCAATGTATGAAGGTGAGCCTAATACCCTTGACGATTTCAGAGAAAAGATGCTGGCCCATTTTGACATTTTCCCTGTGGGTGAAGTTCAGCGTGTTAGTCTCCTGATGATGCAGTTAAGTGGCCATGCTAAGCGAGAAGTCACAGCATGGGCAGCTGATCTAAAAGGCACTGTTGAACGCATATTTGCTGGATTAAAAGCTACATTTGAAACCACTGCCAGCAGCAAAGCTAAAGTACGATTCTTTAGTTGCAAACAAAAAGTTAATGAGGGCGTGAGAGACTTTGCCTTAAACCTGCAGGAAGCCCTTAAATCACTTACACTGGCTGAACCCATTTTTAACACCGGAGCGGATAAACTGCTAAGAGATCAATTTATTGAGGGACTCTACACCCCTTCTCAACGGGGGCATGTGAGCATGCTTGTTTTTAAGAACCCTGAATTGACATTTGCCCAATTAAAGGAGAGCGTTATACGTCTCCAGCTGGCAGAGGCACCTCGGGATCAGGATCCTGCGCAACTCATGGCAGAGGCTCCTCAACAACATGGAGTACCAGTGACATCAGCTATGTCCGGGGCCATTGCTAAGCCCCTGGGGCCCAGTACTAATGAGGCTCTTCAACAAAAGCTTGACTCTTTAACTGATGTTGTTGCTTCAATGGCTAAAACCATGCAGGAGATGAGAGGACCCAAGATGGAGTTGGCAAACCGTAGAGAAGATGTTCCATGGATGAGACCCCGGAGATACCCGACATGGAGAGGACGACCCCGCGACCGCTACCAACCGGATGGACAGCCCATTTGCCGCCGTTGCCAGCAGCCAGGCCACTTTGCACGAGATTGTGATTTAAACGGGAATCCCCTGGGAATGCGGGCCGCTTCGCAGGAATGAACTTTCAAGGCCCAACACCCTGGCACGACAGGTACATCGGAGGACGACCCATTATCCCTATCGTGCTGGACGGAATGCCCCTCAACGCTTTGCTGGACACAGGTTCCCAGATTTCATCTATACCGTATATCCTTTATAAGAGGTACTGGGCTGATGCAGATATTGATAAAGGGCCCTCTGATGTTGA